>NC_139684.1:28678026-29131780 GCF_964106915.1 Podarcis gaigeae
GTTGCATTGGAATCAATATAAAACAAACCAGGCAGTAAATGTGGATGCAATAAGTATGCTTTAATTTAATTACAAAAGAGCTTGTTGGTTCAGGTCAATGGCCCACCTAGTCCAGCATCTTGTTCTCACAGTAGCCAACCAGATGCCCCAGTGGGAAACCAGCAATCAGGATCCAAACGCAAGAGCACTCTCCCTCCTGTGATTTCCAGCAACTGGTATTCAGAGTCATCGCTGCTGCTAGCTGTGGAGGCAGAGTATAGCCTATTAAATCCTGTTAAATATATTTACCATTTAGCTGCTAAATCCTGTTAAGTTCGTCCTGTTAAATAAATGTTGAACATAAGGTGGTTAAGTTAAAGGTTTGAACATGAGTTAGGAAAGTAATGACTATACTCATGAGTATAGTTGCAAAACCAGAATTGAGCTCTTGCTGCTTTCCTCTGCTCATTGGCCACAGTGGTTCTCAACAGTGCCGCAAGCAGAGGGCTGACCTTGAGGAAGGAGCTACTTCCACAGCTCTTGCCTAACCCGTGCTATGCATTTAGTGGGTAGATCAATGCATTATGTGATAATGGATCAACAGCTTTAGTGCGGGGGGGGGGGGGGCGCTCAGCCTCCAAACCACAAAGCCCAAATTGCCCTGCATACAAACCAACCAAGCAAAAGAATGGAGCAATTTAAGCGTTCACAGAGAAGATGTTTTTGCTGATGAGTTAGAATCAAATAAGTGTTTTTTTTAATTGACCTGCTTGTTTATTGTATTTGTGCCTGGTTGTACAGCTGACTTGGCCTCCTGAAGCAGCTTACGGCAGTTTAAATCTCAGTTGCCAATGCACAGAAAAGTTACATGGAAAATAATTAAGAGAGCAGTAACAAGATAAAACAGGCATAACCTTCTCAATGTATCCTCAAAGAGATGGAAGTAGAAGAGACCAGCATATTCAAAAACAGTATTGGTATTGCAGCTCTCATCTGATTCAACCCATGCCACATATCACATCTTAACTTTGAAACCTGGTTCCCAGCGCTCTCTTCTCCTCTTAGTATAAGGTTCCCAACAAAAGCATATTTCCCCAATGAGAGTCACAGTGCCCTGGTTTCACACCTCCCAAGTGACCATTGGTGGCTGGTGCTTGCCAGCACTGGAAGGGGAAGTGGGGAATCAAAGGCAGTATGCTGGGAATTGCAGGTGGGGAGAGTTACTGTTGTACTCAGGTCCTGCTTGCTGGCTTCCCAAATGCATCTGGTCAGCCACTGAGGAAAGCAGAACACCTAAGTGGGCCGCTGAAAAAAGTAAGGGGAAAGGCTGAAACTCACCAGCAGAGTATCTGCTTTTCATGCAGAAGGTCCAAGATTCACTGTTGCTGGATCCAGCTCCCATCATCCTTGGCCACTGGCGAGGCTGATGGAAGCTGGAGTCCAACAACTTGCGGAGAGCTGCGACTTACTCTCCACTGGCCTGAGGCAGCTGACAGTAGAGTCTGTCATCAGCAAGACCTGTGCCATCTTTATGGAATGTGAACCCAGTGAATGCAAAAGAATCTGTCCAGTGACAGTGATGTCTGAACCATCCAGATTAGTCTGGGCTTATCACATGGAAGGAAGGAAAGACTCTAGAGAGGAGAACAGCAGTGGTTTTGCCTACAGAACAAAAGTGAACAAAACCCTCTCTCATAACACTGGAACTTGTGGACATCCAACACAACTAAATGTTGGGAGATTGAGATGAAATAGAAGAAAGGACTTCTTCACACAGCGCAAAGTTAAACTATGAAACTCGCTCCTGCCAGAGGCAGTTATGGCCACCAACTTAAATGAATTTCACAGAGGACTGGACAAATAGAAGAGGGACTATTGATGGCTTCTTGCCTCCACAGCTGGAGGCAGCAATGCTTCTGAATACCAGTTGCTGGAAGCTGCAGGAGGGGAGAGTGTTTCTGTGCTCAAATCCTGTTGGCTTGTTTCCCACAGGCATCTAGCTGGCCACTGCGAGAACAGGATCATGAACTAGATGAACTCTTTTTGGCCTGGTCCAGCAGGGTTCTTCCTATGTTTTAATGTCAACAGAAAGTACATAGGAATCATTGCTGTGGAACCTAAGCAAGACTGTTCCTCCCTCCACTCCCTGAACTCCGCATGCTTAAACAGAGCAAAAGCCAGACTGTCCACTCCCTGTCCAAATCAATTGCATGTTTCCACTCAGAGGCCCTGCTGCCGGTTCCATTTGCTCTTGGAATCGAAAACATCTCTGCGGTTTCCACTCTGTACTATCCCCTTTGATTTTAAACTGCAGTTTAATAAAGGGGTGTACAAAAGGCCGAGGATAGGCAGTAACAACCAAAAAGGGAGCAAGAAGGGAGCAGAAATGGCTGTGCTAGAATCACGCAGCATGGATTATTTCTTTGTTTATAAAAATATTTCATGAAAAAAAGACATACATAAAAATCATACATAAAGCCATTCAATAAAACGACTTAAAATTTTAAAATCAGAGATCAACTAGAGACAGTAGCCAAATGATACCCTAAATTTATCCCACATCTTTGTCAGGTTTGCCAGCTATGGCTTTTCCTGGACTGGGATAGCCTCACCACTGCAGTCTATGCATTGGGAGCCATGAGGCTTGGTTACTGCAATGCGCTGCCCTTGGGCCTGATTCGGAAGCTCCATCTGGTGCAGAACGCAGCAGCCAGACTGTAGATGGGAGCTGTTGTCCGACAACATGTGACCCCATTGTTGAAACAGCTACACTGAATGCCCACTTACTACCACACTGGGGTCAAGGTCCTTGTATTAACTTGCAAATCCCTAAACAACTTAGGTACAGGGTACTCCTGAACCCTTCTAACCCAGCTCAGTCATGGAGATCACCTGCAGAAGCATCGTTGGTTGTTCCCCAAGTTAGGAGGCCTCATCTGACAGTAACACAAAACTGAACCTTTAGGGTTGTTGGCCCAGCCTTGTGGATTGCTGTTCCAATAAAGATTTCGCATGTGCCATCTGTTTAAACATTTAAATGTCTGCTCAAAACTTTTCTGTGCCACCAAGTTTTTGCAGACAGTTGATGATCTTTGATTTTATCCTTTATGGTTTTATTTGGGTTTTATTGTATATGTATTTGGTTATTGTAAAGTGCTCTGATAGTAATATTTTTTTATGAATAGAGGTAGACAAGTGGTGAAGAACAGAGTTTTGTTTTGTTTTTAAATGGGACAAAAACCTTGCAAATCTTATTTTCTGGAGGTGGAAGTGGAATGAGTGAATACAACAAAGCAGCAGCTGAATTGCCTTCAGCTCTCTGGGCAGGCGTGGAGGCAGCCCCCTCTTTGGCTATGGATCTTGGAGGTGTGTCTTTCCTGTCTCTGACCTTGTGTTGAAGACCAGCAACTCTTTCCAAGAAAGCTGGTTCTTTTTTTTAGGATGCTTAGGTGAACATTTCTTCCCCACCCCACCAGAATCTCAGCAGAAGGAAGTGGAAGAAATGTTGGAGCAGGAAGGCTTGTTTGATATCACCCACAGCAGCCCCAGTGAACAGGTTGCTTATTTGCTGGTTGAGAGAAGCACCCTGCTGGAGAAGATAGATGCACTGGAGCAGAAACTGCAATGCCCCAGCTGTTTGGAAAGCCTTTGCCCTGCTCAGCTTCAGGTACATCACCCTTCTTTATTTGGAATGCTTTTGTATTCTGCCTTAAAGCCCTGAGAGGCTCCCAGAGCAACTTGCAAAAGAGTCATAGTATAGTCTTCATTCAAGTGTAGCATCGGAAACAGAAATGCCATGGTGTCCATATGGGGCCAGGATTACTGAGACAGCATTTTCTGCCCTAGAATCATAGGGAGCTGCCTTATACCAAGTCATGCCATTGGTCTGCCCTGCTCAGTATTGTCTGCACCAGTGGTGGACAAAAGCTAGGTTGCAATCTACTGGCAGGTCTCTGGGTGATGTGTTGTAGATCAGCATTCGTTTCTGACGAGGACTACAACTTCTGTTGGCCATGCTGGCCGAGGCTGATGGGAATGGGAATCCAACAACATCTGGAGGCCCACAGGCTCCCCACCCAGTTGCACAGGGTCCTGACTCAGCAGCTGAATACCAGTGACCTCTCATGGAGGAGAGAACTATTAATGGCTACTAGCCATAATGACTCTGCTCTGCCCTTCATAGATGGAGGCAGCCATGCTTCTGAATACCAGTTGCTGGAAGCCACAGGAGGGGAGAGGGCTCTTGTGCTCGAATCCTGCTTACAGGTTTCCCTCAGGGGCATCTGGTGGCCACTGTGAGAACAGGATTCTGGACTATATGGGCCATTGGCTTGATCCAGCAGGCTGTTCCTATGTTCTTAATGTGCTAGCCACCTCAGCTGGCTTTTTCCTTTAAAAAATATATATTGTCCATTTTATTTCCAGGTCTCTCTAAGACAGGAAAACATAAGATTGCCAATTCATTTCCCTCCAGATTGATAGGGGAGAAGTATGTATATTCAGGGAGCAGAAGAGGTGTTTTCAGATAACACCTGTTCACCCTATAAAACATTATGTTTGTTTTTACTCTCCATGTTATTTATATTAGTACTATGAAGAAATGCAAGGGGAAGTTACAGATAGGTAGCCGTGTTGGTCTGCCATAGTCAAAACAAAAAAAATTCCTTCCAGTAGCACCTTAAAGACCAACTAAGTCAGTTCTTGGTATGAGCTTTCGTGTGCATGCACACTTCTTCAGATACACTGAAACAGAAGCCTGTTTCAGTGTATCTGAAGAAGTGTGCATGCACACGAAAGCTCATACCAAGAACTGACTTAGTTGGTCTTTAAGGTGCTACTGGAAGGAATTTTTTTTGTTTTGCAAGGGGAAGTGTTTTGGTGAAGTTATGTATTTTTAATAATTCTTCTTTCTTTCTTCCTTTTTCTTTTTTGTCTAAGGATCACTTGGATCACATCCAGCGGACACTAGAAGATGAGCTTCAGGAGCAACGGAAATCTATGCAGTGCACCAAAGAGATGATGCATAAAGTAATAGAAGAATTTGGTCCAACCCTTTTCACTTCTGCTCATGCTGCTTAGCGTTGTAGTGTATCTTGGGCGCATCAAGGGTAACATGGTGTCAATTGAAAGACAGCCATGCATGGATTTTTTTTAAGGTATCACATAATTCCTGGAAAAAGTTGTTTATAGAAGTTGTAGTGGAAGGACCAGACACAGCACTGACAGAAACCTTGGGAAATAAAATGGAAAGTCCCCTATGGGATGAAGATCTATGTGAACTTATGAAGCTGTCCTATACAAAGTCAGGAGAAGATTGGTCTATTTTGCCCACAGATTTTTGTTTGTTTGTTTGTTTTAATTGATGGGAGCTGTAATCCTAAAAGGCACCACATGTGCTACCTCTGTACTAGGGGCTGTGTGCTATTGTAAGATGAAGCCACCAGTTTTAAGAAAGCTTTGCTCCACCCACAACCACCTTCCCATCCCTGAGTGAGAAGCAATGTCATTGGCCCTTAATTCTGCCCGCTTGTGTCCATCTGTTAAAAATGAAGGTTCTGGCACCTAGGATGCAGAGAGGCCATCTCCAGCCAGGGCCCTTCCTCTAAATATTGTACTTTGTCTTTTAGTCTCATGCTGAAGAGCTGGCTAGACAAAGTGCCTTGCTTAGGCACACTGAGCAGCTCCGGGAGGAAGCCACACACAGGTTGCAGTTGGCGCAGGCAGAGATCCGGAGGCTGACAGAAGAATTGGCCACGCAGAAGGAAAACCAGAGCAAACTGGGTGAGTTCCAACTGCTTGCAGCCACTGACAACTCAAACTTTTTTGGCAGACCTTGGCTGTGATCCATTTTTCTTTTCCGGAATATGTCACACTACGTCAATCCCCCCCCTCCATCTTACATGAGATATGAACACAAACGAATACATTAAGATGATGTTAACGTATAAAAATATTGGCAACGGCCAAGGGGGCTATAGATCTGTTCTCTTTATTTGCCCTCAATGGCCTGGTTGCGTATCCAAGAATTTGCACTGCTGTTTAAGGACTGGCTACATGTACGCCATATAGCCAGCCACAGCTAATGGTGCAGCACTTATAGTTTGGTTTTATCCAAGAGAGTTTTTGAGACGTTTTCAAAGGCAACTTCCCATGTAGCACACATTGCAGGAGTCTAATCTGGGTGCTGTCAGAGCGTGGGCCACTGTGACCAGGTGATCTCCATCAAGAGGATATGGGGATGGACACAACTTGACACACATTTTGGTATCTGTGCCAGCTCAGATTTATAACTTGCATTCACGGCAGTCAATAACTCTCATCTGGGAACTGAGTTCAAGGAGAGAGATATTCAGCCTCTGCCCCAAAATTGCTGTTTTCCAGGAGAAAGACATGGAAGCTGTTTTGTGAAACACAGGAGGCTCCCCCCCCCCTCCCCGAAGACTTGACAAGTTGGGAATGTGACCCTCTAAAAACTCCTTTTCCCCTCAAGGCAGAGAGTGTTGCAAAATCACCATAGAACTTTCAGTTAGTGTGGGTCCCAGACTGGCTGCTCTGCTCAGCACAGTCCAACCTCCTGCTCTGCTTTGGTTGATCAATTTCTTTTTAGGGCAGCTTTTGCCTCAGAGGGCACGTTCTGCAGAATGTGCCTCAGCCTCCTGACAGCAGTGCGCCTCCCGATCCCTATCAGAGCTGCTGGTGGATTCATTTTCTGGGTGACCCTCGAGTGCATTGAGCCAGTGAGAAATCTGTTACAATTTGCAAGTGGTGTTTTCTTTTTTTACACTTGTTTGTGTATCTATGGCTTTTAGTATTTTGAATTTTATGTTATTCTGTGGCATTCCATGTTTCAAGGTTAGAAATTTATCTAGATAGGCTCTTTAGGTTAAACTTGGGATTCTGGGTGATGTATTAAGAAGACCTGTGTGTTTTAATAATTTGTGAAATCTGTTGTAAAGGATTTATTCTACCTCTTCAAAACAAATCAGATGGAATCCCTGATTTGTTTTAGGTACAAAGCAGCTATTCCTAACCTTTTTCACTTTTAATAGATCACTGTGGGTTATTATAGGTTAACAACAATATTATTTCTTGTTTTTGCAACGATAGATGAACATGGCTAGTTCCTAGCAATTGCTTTAATGTTGTTTATTGGTGCTCCACACACATCCATTTAAAATATAAATTAATGGATTTTTAAAAATTAGTAAATAGAGAAGCATTGCCTAAAGCACACAGGCCCCTCTAATCGGAGATTTCTGGGACAGTTCTTCTAGCAGCATTCTTCAGCCTTGGGTCCCCAGATGCTGACCAGGATCATGGGATTTGTAGTCCCAACATCTGGGAACCCACCGTTGAAGAACACTGTTCCAGCACACTGTTTGTACTTACTGTGTATGTGTTTAATTATAGGGACAGCAGTAATCTATAACTCTCCTCCCCCCACCCCCCCAAAAACTGCTCCATTTTTTCAATCAGCTCCATCCATGGCAGAGAGCTTGAAAGAAGAGGCGAATAAGGTGAAAGACAGTGGTAAGTTGCATGCTGCCTATATCACTTGCTTAGCACATTTGCAGGAATAATTATGATTTGTATTGGACCAAAGGACAATCTGGTTCAGCATCCTGTTTGCAGCAGTGGCTAAAGAGATGTTTAACAAGCAGAGCATTTAACAAGCAGAGCATGAAGGCAACAGCCTTCTCTGCATTTGGTTTTCAGAGGTGTAAATGGGGGGAACTGCAACAAAATGTCGCACTTATCATCTGAAATTGATACTAGAGGCAGCATGCTCGTGACCTGGATATTCCGTTCCATTCCTCATCTCCTTTTCTTTTCCTAAAAATCACTTAGCAATTTGGGGGGATGGGGTGAATGAACAAGGTTTGTTTGCTCCCTTAGCTTCCCCTTCTCTCCCCCGCAAGGATTTTCTTTTTTCTTTCTTTTCTTTTTTGTACTTCTGCAAACATGAGGATTCCCCACAAGCATGCTGGCATACCTCTCTTATTTCTTTGTGGCTTTTAAAAGCATGATCCTATTGGCACTCAACCAGCTGAGTTTGTTATTAGAGAGAATTGTGCTGTCCTGCTCGGTTCCATCATAGCAGCATCTGCCCAGGCAGCTCATTGGTTCCCCCTCATTGGCTATCAATGTTTCTGGGCAACAGCCAAATCCTGGCCTTGCCTAGCAGTGTCTCCATGTATTTCTCAGTCCCAGTTCCTCTCTGGCGACATTTTCACTGGGGCAGTCAACTAGCATCTGAGCTGCACCACTCCACATTGTAGGAACAGGCATGGCTGAAAGTTCCTTCAACCCCCAGTTATTCCTTGTACTTGAAAACATGCCAGGGGAAAAGCTTGGGCTAGAGCCACCGTCTAATCTTCTAGGCAGAAGGAGCCTTTTTGTGCCGAAAGGGCGTCCAGTCAACTGAGCCCTACCTGTAGCCTGAAGTGGTACAGCTGTATTTCCCTCCGGAAACAGTTAACATGGATGAGCATTAAACTTCCACTAGATTCCCAGAAGTGGTTTTTATCCTAGATGAAAGATGAAATAAAACAGAAAACTGAGCATGTAAAGAAATGTCAAGAAGACAGAATAAAGTGTCATCTGAATGCAGCCTGAGAAGGGGCTACTTACCGGTATATCATGGGGGTAGGCTGGCTTGCTAGTTCCCCCAAGGGCCCTGGATCTCCCTGGTTGGCCTCACAGACTACTCCCCTGTGATGTTTTGCTTTGGGAGCTCCAGGCTAAACTCTGAAGAGGGTTCTTCCAGCAGGGGTATGACCAGTGTTTTTTTTCTTTAAAAATGTTTAGAGGTACTCTCATTTTGACTCATGAAAATCACCATTTTATAGTACAAATCGGGGAAAATACAGTAAATGGACAGAAGTACAAAGATTCACAAAATGTTTAGGGGTATGCGTCTCCCTCTGCCCCCCCGGAAAAAAGCACTTTGTATGACACAACTCAGTAACAATGTTCTGGACATGTGTCCAGGAAACATCATGGGCTGTGTGCCTCCTCTAAAGGCTTGGGTCATTAATTTTTCTTGTTTACAATTTTTTTAATTGAATTTTAGTAATAACCAACAAGTTTTCCCCATTTTTAAAAAAATTGTCACATTGCCAACAAATAAGTAGAGGATACAGTAGTAAAACATACCAAGAGGGAAAGGATATGTCATCAATAATTACAAAGCCTTTTATAACATAACAACAATAACAAACAAAAACATAAAAAACAATTATGTTTTTTAATGTGAAAAAAGATAAAAAGTAACCTTGAACTGCACTAAACTCAAGACAGTTGTATGGTCCTGTGGGACCTGATGCTCCTGAGCCTCTCTACCTGTATATAAAATAAGATTAGACCCTATGGCAAAGAAGCACTTGGGGCCCTGGGCACTTAGCTTATGCTAAAAGACTTCCAAAACTTGGCAATCGTGGCCTGAGCCACCGTCACAAAATGCAAACGGTGCCATTTCTGAGATGTAAAACAGCATCTACTTGGATACCTGCTGGTCATGGCCCCTGGTTGCCTTTAGAAATGTCAGAGCTACAGAAGGCCAGGGAGCTGAACATCCGATTGGACCAAGAAATACTGGCACTACGCAGCAGAGTCCAACTCCTCGACTCGGAGAGACAAATGTTCTTGGAGCAGGTCAGTCTGGGTCACTAATGTTTGGAGTACTAGTGACCATAGTTGCCGGTGTGGTGTGTGTGGTGGAGCCGAAGAGCCACCCATCCATCACCAGCATTGCTGCAGCTTACCTGAGCAGGGCAGGGGAGGTTGGGGTTGTGCACGTGAACCTTTGGAGCACCAGGTTGGCTTTTAGTTAAACTGTTGTGTTGATCTGTTCAGACAGGCTCGCCGCTAAAGGCTGGCATCCTCAGGCAGTTGCCAATGGCCCAAGTTGCTGACGCTATTATACTGCCGACCCAAAATGCTAACTGCAACTACCCATGCTTGGTGGCCCTCTCAATGCTAAGTAGGGATAGGGGAGAATTCTGATTCAGTTTTCATTATTAACACGTCTCTAAATTTTATAAGGCAGCTCTCCAGCCAAGTAATGTGTACAAAAATACTTATACAGTACTAGGGTAAAGTTTGCATATAAATGCATATATTGGGGAGGGGGAGCATACAAAATGTATTACATTAGGAGGGATTGCTTTGCAAAAATGTGTGTATTAGGAGAATTACACACCAAACTTCTGGTACTTTTTTCATGAGAACTTACTTTTAAAAATTACATAATGATGTGGAATTGTGGAGAACTGAAGAATGGAAAAATGAGAAACTGAGAGAAACTGTTTTTAGATTATGCAAGATCATTTTGGAGGGGGAAATCCTCAGCAGGCAAGGAATTGCTCTGAGGGGGTCTTTCTAACCTGGGTGAACTGGCCCAGAAGAGCAGAGGTTGGATGTGAATTCTCTCTTCTGAATGAAAACCATTGGAAATCTTTCTTTCTTTCTCTTTCTTTCTTTTTGGCATTTAAGGCTGAAAAGCTTGATGAGGAGGTTCCCAAGTATCAGGTGACTGAGGATGAGCCAAGATATGTATTAGCCAGGACAGACCAAACTAAAGAACAAGAAAGCTGCTTGTTGCAGGTATTTTAAATTTATTTATTTGTTTGCATGTTTGTTTGTTATTTTTGTGTCCCCTGCATTCTCCAAGGAGGTTAAGAGTGGCATAAATTGATTCCCCCCTTTTATCCTCATGACAACCCTGTGAGGTAGGTTAGTCACAGAGAGAGAGTCTCTGGCCCATGTTTCCTGAGTGAGCTTTGGGGCCAACAGGAAATTTGAACCTGGATCTTCCCAGTCTTGTCTATCCTCAATGCCATACTGGCAGTCTATTTCTTCCTCACCCCACCCCACATAAGGGTCAGATTTAAGTGGTAGAGGGGAGGTTGTGATTTGAAGGGGCTAATCTTCAACACTTCCCCTACCCACCACTTATTTCCAGCACTTAAGCCACATTCACCCCATACAGTTAGAGAAATATTAAAAGCAACACTTTAAACAGTCATGGCTTTCCCCCAAAGGAGCCATAGTCTGTTAAGGGTGCTGAGAGTTGTTAGAAGACCCCTAGTCCCCTCCGAAAGCTAAGGTTCCCAGAGTGGCTTAAAAATCCATCCCACTTCATAGGGAACTCTGGGAATTGTAGCTCTGTGAGGGGACTAAGGGGCCGCCTCATGACTGTTAGCACCCTTAACCAAACAACAGCACCAGAATCCTTTGGGGGAAGCCACGACTATTTAAAGTGGAATCATGCTGTTCTAAATATATGTTTTGAGTGCTTTACCCCCAGCCCTGGCAACACTTGTAGAGGAACCCCACTTCTCATGGAGGGTAGGAAACAGACCTGAAAGAATAGACAAAAAATTAGAAAAAAGCAGTAATTAACATGGGCCTTCAAGCAGAGAACAGAACTGGCTAACTAAGGACCAGTAAAGAGCCTGTTCATTAGCTGTGATGAACAAAAGTAATTGGAGAAGGAAGCTTCTAATTAACATTGTAGGAGGACCTTTGCTGAATAGGATTTGCAACTATGGGACAATGTAGTTAGGGCCCCACCTTGCATGCATGAGGTCATATCAAGATGGGCTGGAAAAGATTCCTGCCTAAAAACCTGGAGAGCTGCTGGTGGCCAGGCTGAGCTAGATGGACCCGTGGTCCGTCTGGATATAAGGTAGTTTACTATGCTCCTAAATTTTCTTGGACCACAGGATAAAAATGGAAAGCTGAAAGCTGAAGAAGAAACAAGCTTTTTGGACGAAGCTGCCTCAGAATCTGAACATAACAAGGCCCTTCATCAGAGGTGAATAAGCTAAGCAAATGTTAAAAAGCAAATGATTTCCACCAAGTCTCAGTTGATAGATCATGAGACTCTTAATCTCAGGGTTGTGAGTTCGAGCCTCACATTGGGCAAAAGATTCCTGCTTTGCAGGAGGTTGAACTAGATGATCCTTGTGGTCCCTTCCAACTCTGCAATTCTGTGATCACTTAAATTATGTAACTGTGCCACTTTCTTTGACACTGTTGTTTCATTGCCCACGATCCTTGCTTCCACAAACTACATTTTGTGAATTTCTGCTTTGGTCCATTCACACAGTGGATACTGGTAGAATCTCAGGTTACATCAGGTACCACAGCACCTTTGATTGCCAGTCAGTTTCTGGGCCCAATTGAAGATGGCAACATTAATTTCAAATCTTTAACTTAAACTGTGGCAGCTGCTTCAGGGACCTCCTGCCAATGTGTTTCACTTTGACGTAGGTGCCGCCAAGCCATTGAAGGCGTGGAGTGCCAAAACTCACAGCTCCTGCACAAGCTCCAGAAGTTGGAACGGGAACACGAGGACCTGGTGGAGAGGAATGAGGAACTGGAGTCCCTCCTAGGGGAGACACAGAACCAGACTAAGGATGAGCGGGAGCAGTTTGAGTGTGAGATAGACGGACTGCAGAGGAAGGTAACCCAGACTAGCCAGGTGTTACTTGTTTAGAGCATTTTTATACCCCACTCATCAGCCCCAAAGGCTCCCACATACAACCAAAACAAGACAGTCCATGCCTGCGAAAGTTTAGTTTTTAAAAAAAATGACATGCAAGGGAAAAGGGAAAGGGAGGGAAGAGGAAAATCAAAACTCAGACACCAATTTCTAGACAGTTATTCCTATAATGATCAGCTGCCCCATTTCAGGGGCAGGAGGTGCCTGGTGGAGCCAGACCTCTGGCAAAGTTGATGGAATAAGCCTTCTGCTTCCTGTATCTTCCACTGAGGCAAGTCACAGGGCTGTCTTTCCTCTAGACCTTGGGGTCCAGGAGGGGCTTTCGAAGCCCAATTCACACGCTTGCAAGCTGGGCTCCTGTTGACCATCAAGGCATTTTGTGTTGTTGTTGAACATCTGTACGGTGTGAAATGGTTGGTTGAACTGGAGGGCAAGCAGGCAGTGAACTTTGAAAAAGGGTAGAGGCTGAGGTAGGATTTGGAGGGAGGAGACAGTCTCTAAATTCTGGGACATGAGGCAGAGGGCCTTCTACGGTAGTGCCACCCGCCCTGTGGAACGCCCTCCCATCAGATGCCAAGGAAATAAACAGCTATCTGACTTTTAGAAGACATCTGAAGGCAGCACTATTTAGGGAAGTTTTAAATGTTTGATGTTTTATCGTGTTTTTAATATTCTATTGGGAGCCGCCCAGAGTGGCTGAGGAAACCCAGCCAGATGGGCGGGGTATAAATAATTTTTTATTGTTGTTATTGTTATTGTTATTATGACAGACAATCTGTCAGTTTTGATTTCTCTGGGTTCCTTTTTTTTTAAACAACCTTGAGTTCAGTTCACCCCTTTTCCACATCAGTTTGTCATTTATTTATTTATTTATTTATTTATTCAATAAATTCAGGCACATTTCCCATAACATACGCATTATATACACTTTTCCCCAATTTACAATCAAGTGGTGTATGTTTTATTTATTTAAACATTTATATGGTGCTAATTCATTTTAAAAATACCAATGTGATCACAGTGATCTGCACATAAAACCACACAATAAAAACCATATTTGAAAGGTTAAAATAAGAAATTATCGTACTGTACTATTGTGGAAAGATGTCTTCTTAACTGCCTGCAGTAAGCCTGACTGAAGAATAAAAGAGTTTTCAGCAGGCATTTTAAAATTTGAAACAGAAGAAGGCTTCTGAATAAATAAATATGCACATTCTTGTCATCCATTTGCCCTTACATAACATATTTTTTGTATGCTGTGTCGGTGAATATACGCTGATGGGTAAAAAGGACTGATGCGTGGCTTGATCACTGGGTCCAGTGCAGGGAAAATCTCCCTGGCAGGAAAGCGATCTAGAACCCCAAACAGTTGGAACCTATATGGCTGAGCTAACAGTTTCCAACTGTCAAGAGCAATTGGAGTCTTCCTGAGCCAAGGGCCTCATGTGCCTCCCTTCATAAGATGGAGCTACAGGAACACTTCAGTTATAGGGAGCCAGAAAGAAACATAATATACCCAGGAGTAGCTCAATTGGAGGAGATCAGTGAGCGAACATGGCACATAGGTATTTTCATTTGGTTTTCCTCGCTTTGTAGGAAGGGTGGCCCTTCAGATGCTCCTAGACAACAACTAGCCCTAACTAGCATGGCCAACAGTCAGGGGTGATGGATGTTGTAGTTCAACAACATCTGGGGGCTCAGAGAGGTTCCTTAGCCCTGGCCTAACTGTAGGGCCAATGCTGTTTCCTAAGCCTAGTTACTGGCCTTGGCCAGACCACGAGGTCCTAGGTTTCCTCTCTTGATGGAGGGTTCTTTGCAAAACCAAAAACAGCCATATCTCTCCTAGGTGAATGGAACGAGTGCTCCAGATGCAGCAATCCCATCATCTCTTGCCATTGACCCAGCTGGCTAGGACTGATGGGGGCTGGAGTCTAGCAGGATCTGGAGCCCCAGTTTAATGTATTTTCTGTTTGGTCCTGAGTCAAGCCTGTGCTCCATTTAGCCCAGAGCTGTGTCTTCCCACTGGTAGTGATCCTGTGTGGTCCCAAGCAGAGACATCGCACTCGGCCTTGCTACATGAGTTATGCCAGCACCTGAAGCCAGGCCTTTTTTTGCATACATGTGTGGCGGTGCATAGCCCACTTTCCAAAGGATTCAGAGGGAAGGTGAGGTTTGAGCTCATGAGTTCTCAGCTCACACCTCAACCAACTTTTCTTTGATTGATTGATTGATTGATTGATTGATTCCATTTCTATACTGCCCTTCCTCCTGTGGAAGCTCAGAGCAGTAAACAACATAAAAATACAATCTAAACAATGAATCCCAAAATCAAAATACAAAGAATACTGGCTGCTGAAATTTCAGTAAATGTTTAAAGCATATTAAATATTATATCTACCACATCTTAAAATATAATTTATTAATACATATAACACATCTATCCCACCTTCCTCTCAGGTTACATTTAAAAACATTGTTATAAAATACAAATAATCATTAAAATGTATCAAAACACATTCAGAACCAGCAACTAAAATCCAGTTTGCCCTGACTTCAGGTCAGTATCATCTGTCCCTTCGTTTCCAAAGGCCTATCTGAGCAGGAAGTTCTTAACCTGTTGGCGATAGGATAAATAGAGAGGGTGTAACCTCTCTTGGGAGGCAATACCACAATATGGCAGCAGCTACAGAAAAGGCTGTCTCTCATGTCATCACCAGCCATGTCTCTTGGAGAGAAGGTACTCAGCTGAGGATCTTAAAACTAGGGCAGGCTTGTAGTGGGACATACGAACTTTCAGGTAACCTGGGCACCCAAGCCATGTATTCCAATATCAGGAGGTGTCTGAAGGGGTTGGGGGACTGAAAAAGGCACTTCTTTTTTAAAAATAAAACCTCTTCCCTCTTGTTTGGGGTGTGTGTCAAGATTTCTCGTTTAGAGGCAGAACTCTGGAAAGCGCAGAAGAGTAAATCCGATATGGCTGACGAAGAAACAAGCAAAGTGGCAGATTCCCAAGAGGCAAGGAACAAGGTTGAAGGGGGTGTTTTGGGGGCCCCTAGATTGGGAAGGAGGTGAAAGGTGGGGGTGCAGCTCTGAGGCCCACCATCATTGGGTTGCATGGTCCACACTTGCAGACCTCCCCTTTCAGCAGGCTGACATTGGTTGCAATTTTCACTGGTCTCAGGTGGAGAAAAGTAAGCGAGAGAAAGTGGAAGAGCTGGAAAGCAAACTCTTGGAGGAGACAGAGTGGAGGAAGCAGCTGGCCTGCAACCTCGAAATGACACAGAAAGCATTGAAAGATGGAAAGAAGGTGAGTGGTCCCCAAATTATTATTGTCAGCTGCTTTTAGAAAGCCTCCAAGAACTAGGTCAGCTGGTGCCTTGACAAGGGAAATAGTTTGACTGGTTCAGCAAGATTCCTTTTAGAGATTCCAGCCTCACATACACAAGATCATAGGCTTGGAAAGGACCCCTGGGTATCATCCAGACTGAGCCCACCCCCCAAACTATAACAGTAATTTGCCAGCTAAAGAGCTCTCATTGCAAGCCGGCTCAGCTAACTCCTTTGGCTGTTCAACCAGGAGCTGCACAGTTCCAAGTCAGAGCTTCTGCGGCTTCGAGGAGCAGCTGAGGAAAGAGATTTTCTGCACGTGACTCTTGAGAAACTACAGCAGGAGAATGTGATGCTGGAAATGAAGGTGAGCCTTGTGGGAAGCTTAGTAATCAGAAGTGCTTTGAAAACAATGCCCATGAATAAGCTTCCTTCTGTTGAGACAGACAATCGAGTACACTATGACTGGATCTTAGCCTCCCACTCCCCACCTTGAACCAGGAGGACCCACGCCACATTACAGAGTGAGGTCCCCCAACATTTTCAGAACACTGCCATGTGATATTTGGAAGGGTGAGGGTGCTGTTTGAGTTGCACAAGCCCACCCCTTTAGGGCCACACTTTACTTGGTCCTGGTCAGTGCTCTTAACTTGGGATATTTGCGTTCCTAACCTTGCAGGTGTCAGAGCTCTTCCAGGAATGTGAGCAGCTCAACCACATTCTTACAGAAGGGAAAAAACCCGGGGAAATATCGTTGGCAAGCCGGAGGATGTGCCCTGAGCTGACAGCTAAGGAGAGGGCTTTGGAAGATCAGATCCACAGCCAGGGAGAAGAAAGAGAGCAGCTGCGGTAAAATATCTAAATAAAGACTTACAATGTATATTTTATCTCAATGTATGCATTTCTAAGCATACTGAGCTGTCTCCCTTGTCGGGCCTGCTCAGAGCAGACCTACTGAAATAAGTAGACATGACTTTCATAGGGCTTCTCTGAATAGGGCTTGGCTCACTTCCACACCATATATTTAAAGCACTCTGATACCACATTTGCAGTCATGTCTTTCCCCGCCACCACCCTAATAAATGAGCACTGCAGTTTGTTAAGGGTGCTGGGAACTGTAGCTCTGTGAGGGGTCTCTCATCAACTCTCAGCACCCTTATCAAACTGCAGTTCTCAGGATTCCCTGGGGGATATCATGTGCTTTAAGTGGATGGTTTATACACAGCCCATGTCAAGAAGCCACCAATACTCCAGCAAGTATCCATGCTTATATTTTTGTCCCTTATCTTGGGGGAATTACAAAACTCGTACCCCATTTTTAATAGGTTATGCTGCAGTAAATGGCATATATCTGTCGGCCTCTTTCTCTCCTCTCCTCCCCCCTCCACCTTCAACCTGAAGTGTTAAATTGTTAGAGAGCAAGAAGAAAACAGAGGAACTAGAAAAGAAGGTTAAGGAGAGCTATGAAGAGAGAAGACGCCTGTGGGAAGAAAACATGCAGTTAAGGAAAGACATGCTGGATCTCCAGCTTAACACCAAGAGCACGGCAAATGTCAGGGCGAAGCGTGAGGCTGGCTTTGGAGAGAATCCACCCCGCAAGACACAGACTCCCATGGGGAGCACAGATGGGGAACCGAAGCAGGTAAGAAGGCTTCCTGAATGAAATACCTCTCTGCAAGACAGAGGTCCCCCAAAGTAAGACAGCCTCCTGCAAAAAAGAGAAAGTGCTAGGATTTGGGGGGGGGGGTTGTCTCAGTAGGAACACGGAATCATTGCAGATGCAGATGTAAACAGAGGAACCTAGAACTTTCCAAAGCTATTTTTCAGAATTGTAGAGTTGGGAGGAGCTCCCTAATGGTCCTATAGTCCAACCCGCTGCAATGCAAGAATAACAGCTAAATAATCCTGGACAGATGACCACCCAACCTCTGTTGAAAAACCTCCAAAGAAGGAGACTTCACTACTTCCTGAGGCTGTCTGTTCCATTGCTGAACAGCTCTTATGCTCAAAGTTCTTCCTAATGTTTCATTGGTGGGTGGATAGTCCATAGTCACAGGTGTATAGGGGTGTATTCAACTATGCCCTATGCAGAGTAGACCCACTGAAAAGAATGGACCTGACTTAGTCATTCCCATTAAGAACATATGAAGAACCTGCTGGAGTAGGCTAGGAGCTCACCTAGTCCAGCATCTTGTTCTCACTGTGGCCAACCAGATGCCTGTGGAAAACCAGCAAGCAGGACCAGAGCTCATGAACCTTCTCTCCTCTTGTGGTTTCCAGCATAGCTGGCATGGCTAGTAATAATCAAGAGCCTACTCCAGGAGTTTCTCTAATCCTCTTTTAAAGCCATCCAAGTTGGTGGCTTTCACTGCCTCCTGTGAAAGCAAGTTCCGTGGTTGAACTATGCATTAATTGCCGTGCGTCCACTCTGAGTAGCACTTGCATTGGATAGATGTATACAACCCATGATCTACTGGCAACCCTCAGTGGTCTATTGGTAAGGCTGAGAGAGCTCAGCAGATCTGGGAGCATTGTGGCAGGTATTGGCATGGGATTGGCTACTGAGCATCACTTAGTTCCCAGAAGGCTCCAAGGCAGTGTTGGGCGTGTCCCCAGCTCATGTGGCCAATACTGTTCAGGTGATGTCACAGAGAGCGGGAAATGGTCCCAGTCCCAGTCCAAGCCCTGTGTTGCTCCTCTCTGCATTCATCTGGCAACTGTATCAGCTGCCTTCCTCACAGCTTCTGCTCTGTCTCACAGGGTCTGCTGGGGGAGAGACCTGAGCAGAAGGAGGACGGGCATCTTCTCTGGCAGGATGTTCAGCGCATCCAGAACTTGGGCAGCTCCGCCGAGAAGGAGCTGAGGTACGAAAGGGAGAAGAACTTGAAATGCAACATCTTGCTTCAGCAAGAAAACATCAAGGTAGGTGAACCCATCCCTATAGGGGCAGGAAATCCAAGTGACAGTTTTGAAAGGGATGGGGACATGCCCCTTCTTCTTTGTCTTATTCCTCCTCTTTTTCCTCCTCCTTTTCTTCCTCCTTCCTCCTCCTCCTCCTTTTAAGACATGTGTTCATTGAACAGATTTATGCCCTGGCTTTGTTAGGCCAAAGCATCTCCACTTGACTAACACATAATTTTCATTATAATATTCATGAGGTGCTTCTTGAAAAGATATCTCTTTGCTTATTCCTGGCCCTTTCGGGCTGAATTTTGTGGGCTGTGGCCAACCAAGTTCCACCCAAAGCAGACCCTTGGAAATTAGTGGACATGACTAACTTAAGGTCCATTAATCTCAGTAGGTCTCCTCTGAGTAAGACTCAGTTGGTGTTTGCTTGCCTAGTCTTGCCATGCAAATAGCTCTCCAAACAGAAGGTGTTGCTTGTTGGATCACCATTTTAGCTTGCACTTAGCCCTGTATCAATACTTTTATGTACCAGCTGAGCCGTGTCACCTTCTGTTTGCCTCATGTCCCAGTCGGATTTGAGTGTTGAAGCCTTTGGCAGACCCATAGCTGGGAGTTGGAGTTCTTTGCCTGGCAATGAGGGCCTGGACAGTTATCAGGGAACTGCCATTTTGTTGTCCCACTTTCCTGAAAGTGCCACCTTTTCTCTGCCCCACCCTTTCAGGTCAAAGCCGAGCTGAGGCAAATGCAGCTGAAGCTCTCCGACTCCACCAAGGCCTGTTCGTCACTCACTTCACAGTGGGAGCTCAGCCAGCAGAAGGTCAAAGAGCTGGAGCTGGAGCTGCTCAGGCAGACACAGGCGGCCAAGCAGCTGAGCAGCCTGAGGGAGAAGATCGCCCAGGAGAAAGCCAGGGCCACTGAGGCTGAGAGAAAGGTCAGTGGCCACAGCTGGGTTCACGGTCCCAAGCTGCTTTCGACAATGCCATCTTGAAAAGTTGCAGAAGTATTTGTTTAGTTAAGAAAATTAGACCCTGCTTTGCACTATGTGCCTCAATGTGGCTTGGTTAAACAGTGGAATTTGCTCCCACAGGAGGCAGTGATGGCCACTAACTTGGATGGCTTTAAAAGAGGGCTGGACCAGTTCATGGAGGAGAGGGCTATTGAGGACTGCTGGCCAGGATACCTGCGCTCTGCGTTCATGGTTGGACGCAGCAATGCTTCTGAACACCACAGGAGGGGGAGTGCTCTTGTGCTCGAGTCCTGCTTGTGGCCTTCCCATAATAGGTCTCTGGTTGGCCATTGTGAGAAAAGGATGCTGGACTAGACAGGCCCCCTCTGGCCTGATCCAGCAGGCTCTTCTTTTGTTCTTAAGTAATGTTCTTTAGTTTGAAACATCCTCCTACAACCCTCTTGCTGCTTCCTGATGAGTGTCACTGAGTTGTTGTAGCCCATAAAGAGTTCTTTGTTCATTCCTGCTGCATCTCCCACATTGAGGCAATGCTTTGCTTTCTGTGTATCTCTTCCTTCCAAATCTCTGCTGCTCCTGAGGCTGCTCTTTCCTCCCATCCAACTTCTCTGGCAGACTGGGAAGGTGCATCCCATACAGCTGTGACTATTTAGTTCCTAAATTATTCAGGTCCCTTTTGTTAATGGTTACCTACCTGGGCCACTCAGAGCCCTTGCTGTCTCGCATACCTTCTTCTTAGGTGTTGGAACTGCAGCAAACACTGAAGGAATCTCACCACCAAGTACGGCTCTCCGAGACCCACGTCTTGGTGAGGAAGCAGCTGGAGGAGCAGCTGAAGGAGGCCAGGGAAGAGGAAACCAAGGCCCAGCGGCAGTTCCAAGAGGAGCAGCGAAAAAGGTAGCAGAAATCACCTCAGTTTCTCTTCTGTAAGACAGGAACAAATTCTGTGGTGTAGGGAGATTTGGCCAGCTGATAATCAGCAGGGATTTGGCCAGGAAATGTTTGCTCTTTATTCTTTATTAATTATTACATTTTCATTCCACTTTCTCTCCAAGAAGCTCGAGGTGGCATGCACGTTTCTTCTCGCTCCCATTTTATCCTCAGAACTCTATGAAGTAGGCTTGGCTGAGAGACTATGAACGGGGTAATCTGCATAGGGCTATTTTGAATTGGATAAGATGCAAAGGATAATTTGCATTTTTGAATTGGATAATTGGCATTACCAAAATAAATAAATAAATAAATGGTGATGCCCCAGAGAGTGATCCAATTTAGCATGTTTATTTTAGTTATCTTTAGTAAACAAAATGAAAAGCTTCAAAACTGTCAAACATGCCAAATACCATATTTGCAGTTGGCATCCAGTCATTAGGTTATGTCCAGTGCAAGTTCTACTCAAAGCTAGACCTATTGATATTAACCAACCCAGGTACATCAATAAGTTTACTCTGAGTAGAACTTAGTTGCATGCAACCCATTGTTACTAATGACCATGGAAAAATGAACCACAGAAAATGATTTCCTGTTTTGTATCACTGGATTTTCCTCCTTGTTGGCTGCCAGGAAGCTCCTGGATCAGCAGACAGAAGACCTGCAGCAGCAGCTCAGGCACTCCCAGGAGAACGAGGCGCAGCTGGCCAGGACTTTTGCTGAGCTGCAGATCCAGCATCAGCATCAGGAGGCCCAGTTGCGGATCCTGGAAGAAGAGAAGAAAACCCTCTCCAATGAGGTGAGAAAAGGTCGCTGCTAGGGGTGGACAAATCCAGCAATGAATTCAGTTTACCATTTTTTCAATCTATGAAGACAGAAATAATAAATAAGGCTTTTGTGATTACTTAGTGTACAGAAGCAGATGTTTTCAATTTTGTGTTCTCTTACCTGTTACTTTGTCTCATATAAAGCAGTGGCTGATAGCAATACTGATCCTATTCTATTAAACCAGCCCTGCTACCATCCAAACACTCTCTCCACTGCCACCCACTCCCAAACTCAGCTGACCCCCCACCCCAAACTGTCTCCCATCAGCATTCAAACTCCCTTTCAAATGCTTATTCAATCACCAAGCACTTCCAAGCACATTTTGTCTTCCCCTCCTAACCTAACACATACTTTAAATCATGTATTATAGTTACCTGAACAATTATCACAACCTTACAGAGACCCTTTCATGGTAGCCTATACAGTGCCTCTTGGGTGAGCATATGGGAGCAGGTAGCCCTTAGATTCTCTGGTTCCAGGCTCTGCAAGGTTGAGACCAGGGATTGTCCTTTTAGAACAGCAGCTACATGTGCTCTGCCATCTTGTCCACATGGCTGGCCTCTGGCTGAATTTGGTTGGCAATTGACTGATGATCCCATGCCAAATCTCCTTTTCAGCATCTCCAGTGTCAGAAATACAGCCAGAAGATTTCAGGGCAGCTGTTGGGGTTGCAACAGGAGAGGGAAACCCTCCGGGAAGAGTATGAGCACATCCTGAAGGAGGTGGCCATTTCTGTCAGGTGACTACACAAATGAGATCAAAGCATGGCTGTGGAACCTTTGGCCTGGGGCCTGAATCCAGCCCTCCAGGTTTATCTGCCTTTCCCTTGGGATTATCTTCAGACCACACTCATTCCTGGCTCTGCTTTGCTGCCTCCTTGCGTGTTTTTGTCTGCCTGGACTGTGTCCTTGAATTCTGATTGTGCCTCTTGCTTGCTTGGGTGGACAGCAGAGAGAGGGGTCCCTATGCAGAAACCAGCCTACTGGGCAGTCACTGCTCTTCCCACCTTTGCCTCTGACCTCACCCACCACTGGTCTGTGGCCCCTGGAAGGTTGCCCATTTGAGGATGTAGCCTCAGGCTGGAAAAGATTCCTCAGCCCTGGGCTAATGGCAGGAGTGGCCATCCATAGGGGGTTTCTCCTGCATGCACCAGTGGCAATAAATACTACATGTCTCGAGTCTTTGGGATGGGTCATATGCTTCTTCCCTTTTCATGTTCATCTATAGATCTAAGTGCCACTGATGAGGAGGAAGGTACCCCCTGGACTGGGTGGAAGTCAGGAGCTGGGTGCTGACTAAGGGAAGACAGATTGCCAGGCCTCCGCTGACTTGGCTGTGTGTCTTGGGCACCAGGGCCCCCTTTCTGATGACTGCGGCCTGTTTTCTCAGGAAACAGAAAGAGCGACAGCTCCGGCATAAGGCCAAGCTCCGGCGAGCGAAGGAGACCTTCATCTGCGAAGTGAAGCAGCGTGATGTCCGCATCAGGCACCTCGAGAACGAACTCAAGCTCTCCAAAAGTCAGTCAGAAAAGGTGAGAGCCCTCTCAGATGGCGACTTATTTCTAAAAATAATAACAGTAATTGAATTGTTATATATATAAAAAGATTTCCAATAAAATTTCTTGTTGGATATGTTTTACAACTGCACCCCCAGTCACCTTGGATCATAAATGTCAAAGAAGAAAAAGGAGTTTAGTCTGCCAAAATGCTAGACAAAAAAAGCATGTAGCAGAATAATAACACCAAAATCCCTAATAGAGCAAGACCTTTATTAGGCCCATCAAAATGTCACCATAAAATAATGTGGAAGCTTTCAAATCCTCCAGGTGCCAACTCTTAGATGTTTTCCTGTTTGCTTGAATGCCTCATGCAAAATCCTGACGGTTTGGAGGCTCCTTTCCCCTCTGCATTTTAACCATGGTTTGATGGGGTTACAATTCTGGTGGGGGAAGGGAAGAGGAGCAGAGAATGCTGGAAAACGTATCCCATGATGGGGCTTCTCTGCGTGGCATCCCTCCTTGCAGGATGCAATGCTGATCGCGCAAGTGACCACTGAGAACGACAGTTTACTCCAAGAAAAGCGGAAGCTCACTCAGCAGCTCCACAAACTGGAGGAAGCGGAGCGGAGCAGCAAGCAGGAACTCTCCACAATCCAGAGCAGGTAGCAGCAGTTTGTTTTTTTTAAAAAAAAAATCTTTAAAAAGAATTGCAAGCCTTGTGATTCAGTGCCATGCAGCTTGAGGTGTCTGCGCTGTTTGGCATTCAGCCGCAGGAGTCATCTTGACCACATTGGTCTCACCCTTGTTGTTTAAAATGTATGAAATGCACGCTTTGTCCAAAGACCTTGTCCAAATATTAAATTTGTCTCCTTTGTAATAGAACAGCCTTCACCAACCTCCCATACACACCTCGCTTGCACAGGATGTTGAGAGTTGTAGATCAAAACATCAGAAAGACGCGAGGTTAACCAAGACAGATAAAGAGGAGCACTTGGATAAAAACCAGACAAGATAAATCAGCATCCCATATTTTCATTTCTTTTTCCTTTTTATAAAATTTTCTTTTATAAGTATTAATTTTAATTGGTTTTTTTAATTGTAACATGATGACCATTGCTAACAACCCACAGGTACTGTAGCAGGGTAATACACCATATCCTATGCAAAGCAAGCAAGGAAACAAAAAATAATTAGAGGAAGAAGTGGTAACACACCAATAAAATCAAGATATCTATATTTCCTGAGCTGCCATGGATGGTGAATGTTGGGCATCTAAGTATGAAGCAGATCAGATGATATACAAGTGTTTTGTATCTTCCCTCATCCCTCTGCTTTCCGCAATAGCCAAAGTCCATAAATTCTTATACCGCAGATTTTTCAGGGCTTTCCATTGCTGAGCTATTGAAATCCTAGCTGCAGCTACCATCCATGTCAAAAGCGCTTTAGAGCAACAAGCTTTCATCTTATTGGTCCATATATTCAGTAATGACAGTTGTGAAGAGGCCTGAACAGGTGATTTAATTATTTTAGCTTTCTTCAAGCTGGGAGTGCAAGCACCCTGCCCCTTCTCTGGTTGACGGATGGGGTCAGGCTGCTCTCCATATGCCACAGTTCCCTTCCTGGGAGGAGGCAGGGGATGTCACCTCCTCCTGGTGACACTTGGGGCCAAATGGAGAAAGGGGAAAGTGGCTCTGGTCCCAGCCAGAGCGACTTCCCTCTTCCTCTTTCCTTCTGGCCCCCGGTCGCTTCTCTCCCTTGCAGCCCTGTGCCAGATCCTTTCCCACAGCTCCATCTTGGCAGGGATGAACGTGCCACTGAGGCATCTTCCCTGTGGCTTTTTCCAGAGTGCGGCTTCTGGACGAGGAGAACAAGCAGCTCCAGGAATGGACCCTGCAGCTGACAGGTCAGGTTGGGCTCCTGGAGCGGGCGCTGAGGAGCATTCACAGCCACAGCTTGGAGGTAAGGATGGGCTGCTGTGGCGGCTTTTGGTCTTCTCCTCTGCAGAATCAGGGCTTGGGGTGCTCACTGTTCCTCTCCTGCTGCGAGGGGTGAAGATCCACCCCAGACCCTTCCGGCTCAGTCAGTGTCTTTATGGGCCATCTTATTTATAGGCTTGGGCCCTTTCATCTGGTCCACCAGGTCTCTGTTTCGTCTCTCTGGTTGCCGCTTGGCTCTTTCTAGTAGCTACC
The DNA here is from genome assembly GCF_964106915.1 of Podarcis gaigeae. NCBI lineage: Eukaryota > Metazoa > Chordata > Lepidosauria > Squamata > Lacertidae > Podarcis > Podarcis gaigeae. The sequence continues at coordinate 28,703,157 of NC_139684.1, forward strand.
TATACTCAGATCACAGCCATGATTTCCCTCGTGGTATTTCATTTGCCACCAAGAATTTCAGTATAGTTATCTGGACACACACACAAATATCACGTATCATAGCTTTGCCCCTGCTTACTCTGATCACCAACTCCTCTTGCCACTTTGGCAGCATCTGACCAACATCCCCCCCCAAAAAAATCTTTACAGCTTCCCCATCTCCTTGCCCCTCCACTCCACCCCCTTTTAAATGAGAGGAGGCTGCTGCACAGAGCAGTTCGCTGAACTGCTGGGTGAAGGACCTCTCCCTGCTTTCTTGGGCCAACTGGCCGTTCCTCACACTGCAATTAGACAGGACTAACTTAGGTCCATTAATTTCATTGGGTCTACTCTGAGTAAAATTGAGTTGGCTGCAGCCCAAAGCATTTATGGATAACAGCCCAATTTCTTCCTCCCTCTCTCTTCTTCTTTTTTTGTTAAAGGTCTTACTTTGTGCATGTTCCCCTTTTCCAGGAGCTGAAGAGTATCGGCTTCTCTGAATTCCAACCGCAAAGCAAAGTTCTCCCCCTTCGCAGCGTAAGGTACTGTGCCCCTGAGCTGTACATGTGGGGGGCTGGGGAGGGTGGAGGGAATAGTAATAATAGAAAATGCCCTTTGCATGTGCTCAGGTGCATTTCTTTTCTCTGTAACTGCCTCCCATGTTTTCTGGCTCTATGCTTAATATGCATAAAGCTCTGCCAACCTCTTTAGCAGGCCTCCTTGCCTTTCTCCAGGGACTCGGAGATGTGTTTAGGTTCAGTCAGATGATGCCATGAGCCTGAGTGGCCCATGTGAGGCTAATGGTTTCTCTTCCAGCTTCTCAGTGATGGAGCTTTCGGACTCTCACGGCCTTCTGAAAGCTGTCCAGGATGGCAAACCCGAGGACCACACAGAAAGGTCTCTGCTTGCCTCTTTGCCCTGCCCACCTTCGGAGATTGGCTACTTGAACGTGGCTTCTCCCGGGGATACCTCAGACTTACGCACAGAGGAGCAGAGTCAAGCCTTGTGCTGTGATCACGTCTAAGGGGACAAGGGAGAAATTCCAAAGTGGAATAACAGTACAGAAACCTCTTGTCACTGCTAGGTAGTATTGCTTCCATTTGTCAGGCTGCTTTATCAGATTTTTAGCTTTAAAGAAAACCTTCTAAAGACCTTACTGTCTTTGTTAAAAATGTGACTTGTACAGCTGTAGTTATGAGTCTTTAAAATATATATTTTGTATTAAAATTTGTAAATTATAACAAGAGAGGGATAGTTTTACATACAAAAAGAAAAAAGAAAACAACAAAACTGTTTGTTCCTTCATTTTTTCATTTGGCAATTCTGTGTGGGGATTCCATACCTTAAGGAAATGCCCACTTGAAAGGAAAATACTGTAATTGTTTTGTCTTCTCCTGCTGGATATGCCACATACTATTTTAGTTATAAGTCTTTTATCTTGTGCCAGATTTTTAAATAAATATTCCAGAAATGTATCTGTGACAAACTTTTTGAACAAAGGACTCAAAAGGTTGCATCCAACTAAGGTATACTCCAAATAGACTTGCTGAAATTAATAGTCCTGTAGTAGTCATGGCTATTATATTCAGTGTGTCTATTCTGAGTAAGAGTAACATTGGACATACACCTTGGGCCTCCATATGCATTTACTTTCTCTGGGCCCTAAACCCCTGGAGCTTGAATGGTATTGAGATGCTGTTGCCATCTCATACACGGTCAATGCAGAATATGGGAGGGATCACACCACAGCCACCAGGCCTCAGAGGAACACACTTGGTTTCAGTGGTGCAAAGTCCAATGCCTTCCAGCTCGTAGCATGGATTTATATAATCTCAGCTTTATCGCAGAAGAAGGGCCCTTCCAGATGTTTATTGAGCATTCATCTTAACTGGCTTTCACAAAGCTTATGCAGGTTAGCTCTTTCTTGCCTCCGGGATAGTTACACATTCATCCCATATTTTCAATGCTTTTCCTGTTGCTTTCAAAACTTGAGGAATTCCATTTTCTTGTTTTTAAGGTGGATATGTTGAGGTAGGACAGGGTTGGGGAACCTTTCTAGCCTGGCAAGCCTATGTTCCCCAGCCTTCACAGGCCCGGTTTGAGAGTCCAAATGTGCATCACCCAACATCACAATGACATCGCCTGCAGGAATCTTCAGAAGCCCCGTTTAAAGCACTATTTTGAGCAGCATTTTGAATGAAGATTTTGAAGAACCAACAATACCATGTAGATCACAAGGGCCAAGTTGTAACCATTAACTATCAGTTTATCAGTCAATGGCAACATTCTTCAAAGTTCATCAGCACTACATTTCCTTCTGTTGTGCTCACATCCAACATCTTCATTTTTTCCATCTTTGATCTCTGAATGTGTATTAGAGTAAAACATGCACCAACGTCATGTTTCCCTTGCCTCACCTAAAATGCCACACATATATATTTGCCAAGTGGCTCTGTGCCAACAAAGGAAGCTGCCTTGTTATCCCGTGAACTGCCCCGAGACCTGCGGGTATAGGATGGTACAGTGGTACCTCTGGTTACGAACTTAATTCATTCCAGAGGTCCGTTCTTAAGCCGAAACCGTTCTTAACATGAGGTGCGCTTTCGCTAATGGAGCCTCCCGCTGCTGTCAGCACGCGACATCCGCTTGCATCCCAGGGCAAAGTTCGCAACTGGGGGCATCTACTCCCAGGTATGTAACCCAAGGTTCCACTGTATACAAATTTAATTAATTTTAATTAATTGGGTAGTCAAAGTTAAGAGACTTCCAGTGGGTGTGGGGAAATGAAAACTCTTCTCACCACAGCTCCTTAAACGGGTAGAACAGCGTCTCTTCCTTACCTACAGATCAGGGCTAGTCCCACCCACCCCGTTGTTGCCTTGACGCTGCTGGACTACAACTCCCATCACTGCTCGACTGCTGTACACGCTAGCAGGGGGCTGATAAAAGAGTTGGTTTCCAGCGCCATACGGAGGGCAACAGGTAAGCCCACCCATCTCTAGAAAAAGAAACAAAAATCCTCCGTCGAAGCTTCGAACGAATAGAAGCGCAACGGCAGACAGGAAACTCGAACAAAGACCGCGAGGCAGCTTTTTACTCGGTGATCATTTAAAATTTCCGGCAAGTAACAGGACGTGACGTATTTTCCAACCGAGTGCCTCTCCGTGAACCGCGAAGGGGGGCCGAGCTTCCACTTCCGGGTGAGAGGTGGTCGCCATGGCGGTGTTGGCTTCCAATCCTAACAACCCCGTGGTGTTCTTTGATGTCACGATAGGCGGCCAGGTAAGGCTCGCTCGGGGGAGGCTGAAGGGGGGGGAGGTCTGGCGTGGGGGCGAGGGAGGGGCGCGCGAGGAGGAAGAGGAGGCTCTGACGGTTCTGCCCATGCCCAGGAGGTCGGCCGCATGAAAGTGGAGCTCTTCGCCGACGTGGTCCCCAAGACGGCGGAGAACTTCAGGTAAGCCTGAGGAGAAAACTCGGCGGAGGACTGGTCGTGTATTTGTGTTTGACAGACAATGCGGCATGCCATAAAGATGCGCGGCGAGAGCGACACCTCTGGGCCCTATGCCGCATTGTCTCCCGGCCTCCTTTTCTTCCGGCAGCCTTGTTAATGCCAATGATGGTAGCGGTGGGTAACGAGTGAGTTGTAAGCCTAGAGCGACGCGTCTCGGCTCATATGCGCGCGGGAAGCTGTGCTGGTCCCACGTGGCTGATTTCCTTCCCTTTTAAAAAATAACATTAAAAAATCCCCTTTTCTGTCGAAATCGGCACGGGCAACGCTAGATTTCTGACATAGAAATGGGGTTAGCCAAGTGGGGTTGCTTAGAAAATCTGATCTTGTTTTGTGTGGGAACTTTAAAAAACCAAGAAATCCTGAGTTAGAAAAAGCAGAAGCTCCTCGCTGATGCTCCTTGTTCTGGTGACCAGTCACAACTCTGGGTTGCTCTTAGGACTGGCGCTACGGATTGGCCTTGCCCTGTACCTGCAGGGACCCCACTGCCAACCCTAAAGCCTCCTGGGCCTGCTCTTCCTGTGGCCCCTCCATATTGTGACCACTGTCTCTAGTCCACAGCGGAGTGGTGAGGAGACAGGAGACCAACCTTCAGATATTTTCCCTTCCTAGGCAGTTGCACAGGTTTTAGGTGAGACATCAGATGAAGGGGCAACTGCATGAATTAACAAAGGTGAGGAGGCAGCAGATGGGCCCACTCAGGAAGTCCACTGAAGGCATCTTTCTCTAAAGACTGTTGGAAACCAGGAGACTTGTGCGGATTCTGTGGCACTCTAAATGTCACTTGACTACTACTCACATCATCCATGGCTATTGGCCATACTGGTTGCGGGCTGGTGGTACTTGTAATCCAGTAACATTAAGAGTGCCACAGGTTCCCTCTAGCAAAGCTTCCTTATTTTATGCTTTTGTCAACTCTTAGATTCATGAAATGGGAAGCCCCTCAAAGTCTTACTCATTGTGATCCAATTACTAATAATTTGCTCAAGTGGTCACTGGTTATCATAGTGACTTGGCACTTTGGATTTCCCCAGCCTTTTCATGTTGACTAGAATTTAAATAGAGTCTAGTAAACAATGCAACCACTGGTTTTACTGGCTTGCTCTCCATCCTGGCATGGCAAAATGTGCCCTTAGGCAGATCTGTATTAAGACAGCAGTAAACTTTGATTGGGGGCTGTCTTCTCTCACCACACAGCTAGTTCTTGCCTGTAGGGTTGGATTTGATCAGAGGTCAGCAACTGACAGGTCACTGGCTGAATCTGGTCTTCACCATCTCCAGATAAATACCCTCCCCTCCCTTCCTCAGAATGGTTCAGCCAGTGCATGTGAAAAAATATTATTCCTTATGCCATTCTTTTGGCACAGTCTTTCCCATCTGGTGCCCTCCAGGTATTTTGGATTGCACCTTCCATCATTGCCAGCCTTTAGACATGCTGACTGGGGCTGATTATTATTATTTATTGAATTTATATACCACCCTATACGAGGAGGTCTAATGGGACTTGTAGTTCAAAACTACAAGGGCACTAGATTGGGAAGGCTTCTGGGTTTTCTTCATCTCTTTCCCAGACAATCTGTCACATGGTGCGAGAAAGCAATGGGTGGAAAGAGAAAAAGACTAGACTTACACATAATCTGTTCTTCCTGTACAAGGGTATCTTGGTTCTCAAACTTAATGTTTTCTGGAAGTCTGTTCCAAAACCAAAGCATTCCAAAACCAAGGCATGCTTTCCCATAGAAAGTAATGCAAAATGGATTAATCCGTTTCAGACTTTTAAAAACAACCACTAAAACAGCAATTTAACATGAATTTTACTATCTAACGAGACCATTGATCCATAAAATGAAAGCAATAATCAATGTACTATATTATAAAATAAATAAGATAGTATTGTAGATAATAAAAATTAAAATTAACTTTTTTTCTTACCTGCACTGATGATAGTCATTGTTTGGATGGGGGGCTTTTATCCATTTCTGCAATCACACAATCAGTCAATCAATAAGTAGCTGAACTGGGTCCCACACAGTCACAAAGACTAAAAAAACACACACCTCAAAAACACAAAATAAATAGCAAAAACAAAAGCGCCAAACTTAATCCGTTCTGGAAGTCCGCTTGACTTCTGAAATGTTCAAAAACCAAGGTGCAGCTTCTGATAGGTGTAGTCGCCCTGGAAACAATAGCCGACAGCCACATCGGACGTTCAGCTTCCGAAAAACGTTCAAACACCAGAACACTTACTTCTGGGTTTTCAGCATTTGAGAACCAAGGCGTTTGAGAACCAAGATATCGCTGTATTGGACTAAACGTCTTTCTCTAAATGCAGAGCAAACCTCCATCCTTTTCGAAAGAATATGGCATACCATGGAGAGAGAACATAATGGTTTTTCTCTCTTTTTCATAGTAGCCCACAAGCCAAAAAATATTTGCTCAGCACTGAACTTAGATTATTATTGGTCCCTTCCTACTTAGTATATACTATTTTGTAACAGAAATAATTTTAAAGTTTTAAGTTGCTTTTCTAGAAATTGCTGTGAATTCTAGAATTGCAACTTAACACTGAATTCCATCTTAACAGTTATTCCAGTATTCAGGAATACTTAAATTTGTGGACCTAAAAAAGAACATCCCTGTAAGTAGAACTAACTTGAAGATTTCTTCTTCTTTTCAGGCAGTTTTGCACAGGTGAATTCAGGTATGTTGTCTCGGTGTAAAAAAATAAGCATTTGAGCAAACAGGAAAACCTTCATCCCTGGCTGGGTTCTAAAGCTGTGATACATATGCTTAGGAGAACCAGAGGTGGCTGCACTTTTCACTGCAGCAGTGCACAACATCAAGGAGACAAACCATTTTAAAGATCAAATGGTGGCTTGTCTCCTTGGAAGAAGAATCAAAACCCCCCAAAGAATAACCTACTGGCTTTGCAAATGCCTCGTCTCTGCTTGTGTACAACATTTATTTGGTTCCGGAGATGTACTTGGTTGTTGTTTGGAGTTTTTGTTCCTTATCACCTGGGGTGCAAAAGGAAAGGCTCAGAGAGTGACATGGGAGTTTATTTTACAGTGGTCATAAGTCAGCAATTTCTTTGGTGTATACATTCCTTGAGAACTGGGAATTTGTAAGTTTGAAAACTGGGATTTTGATGAGTTCCTAGATTGCAGAAATACTGTGCCTTGATTTCTCCCTCACACTTTCCCCATTCAGTTTAAGCCGCAAGTTCTTATTTCTGCAGTCTGAGTCCCTTGTGTGTTGATGAGTGTTTGTCTAATAAGTCCTAAATATAATTAGAAGGCTGATGCCTCTCTGGGTGGTATTTTCTCTTGCCCTTCACCTGGGGTGTGCAGACAGATGTAAAAAGAGCACTTGGCCTCTTGGTTTAATCAAAGCAGACTTGCAGTAGGCTGAAGGGGGAGGAGGATACTTTCTGCCCATCTTACAGAAAGCCAGCCTCTCACTTTGTCCAAGCTGGCTTCTATGACCGCTTTCCATATGTAGCCAGATGACCCAGACACATCTGCTGAGGGTCAGAAAGTAGCACATGACCTGCCTTGACCTTTGGGGGCTGGGCGGCCTTTGGCAATCCACTTCTTTGGCCAAAGCTCGTTGGTAGTTCACATCTGAAACCACATCTGAGATCTTTCAGGTCACCGATTCAAAGCCCACTGCAGATGTGAATGCATTGAGGACTGGGGTGGGGTAGTTCCTGTGGTCCGAGGCTGCACAACTTCACCATGTCTGTATCTTTGTATTCTAGGAAAGATGGAGTTCCTATCGGCTACAAAGGCAGCACTTTTCACAGGTACATTGCTTGTCTGACTCTTAAAGTGAAGCTTTCAATGCATGGCAACAACCCAATGTTTGGGAAGCGTTGCTCAAGGGGCAAGCCTTGAAGGGTTTCTCAAGAGCTTGTCTTGGATCACCCACTGTTGATATAGAAAACAAGGCTTAGCAGGATTTGGGAACAGCTGCACAAATAGCTTCTTCCCATTCCTTCATTAAAAACAATAAGTGTCTGTTGTAGCCAACATCAGACCTACTCAAGAGTAAACACACTGAAATTAATAGAAATAGCTATGACCATGGATTTCAGTGGATCTGCTCTGAGTAGGATTAACAACTACTCCAATGCCGGCAATGATCAGCAGGTGGCCCTGTGGGTGCAATTTTGCTCTTTGACTGGTTGCAAGGCCACTGAAGAACACAGAGCCAACTGGCAAGCTTCCCAGATGTGTGCTGAAGAGTAACTGTTTTCTCTGTCTAGCCTACAATTTATTTATTTCTCCCACTTTTTCAGGGTCATTAAGGACTTCATGATCCAAGGAGGCGATTTTGTAAACGTAAGTGCTCCATTTTTTTCATTCTGCTTTGTTGTCATCAAGGGGAAGGACATTGCAGTGTTTCCTCTTGGAATCTTACCTTTGGTTACAACCTGTTGCTTGTTGGTAGTGAGGTAATAATAATAATAATAATAATAATAATAATAATAATAATAATAATAAAATAATTTGTTCATACCCCACCCATCTGGCTGAGTTGAACCCGGGTTCAGGCAACATGCTGAGCCAAACCATGGCTTAATCCACAGATGCAGGGCCAGAGGAGTAAAGCAGCTGTGAGCTCCTCTGGGAATCTGCATGTTCACCCTAAGCCATGTTTTGCCCAACCAAATATAATTCTGTGGCGGGTGCTCAAGAAAAGCTAACTGAGGTTGCAGAAAGTTTTGTGTAACTGCCCTTAAGCTTCACAAAATAGGTACTCTGGTAAGTTCTGGCAGACTTACCTGAATTGGTGCCTGAATAGACAAGCCTTGATGTTGCACAGGATACTTCAGTTGTAAAATAAGAGGGAAGAGGAAGTTAAGGGAGGCAGGCGCAGAAAACATTCAGTTGCCCCACAGCCAACTTTAGATGTTATATCATTTGCTTTAGTACCTTAAAATTGTAAACTTACTTTGGTGCCTTGACAGAAAAATAGTATATACAGTGGTACTTGGGTTACATACGCTTCAGGTTACAGACTCCACTAACCCAGAAATAGTACCTTGGGTTAAGAACTTTGCTTCAAGATGAGAACAGAAATCGTGCTCCGACGACAGCGGGAGGCCCCATTAGTTAAAGTGGTGCTTCAGGTTAAGAACAGTTTCAGGTTAAGAACAGACCTCTGGAACGAATTAAGTACTTAAGCCAAAGTACCACTGTAAATGCAATAAATAATCAGCCCACAGCACTTTAATTTAGACCATACACAAAACTCTTCAGTTAGCTATTTATTATTACTATTACACACAATCTATGTAAATCAGGGTAGGCTAACCTTTTTCAGACCAAGGGCCACATTGAGCAGTGGCCAACTGCCCTAGGGCCACAAGTAAATGTGGACATAGTCAAAAATGAGTGGCCAAAGTGTCAGGAACAGACCTGGGCAGCCTAAGAATGTGCCTTTACACTTGGATTGCAAAACTATGTTGCTGCTGGAAAGAGATTTAAGAGGATGAGCCAAAGGCCACTTGGGGAAAGTCTGTTTTTTAAGGGCGGATTTGAAGGAAAGAAGAGAGGAGGACCATGTAGCTGTTCAGGGAAAGAGGTTCTCAAAACACATTTCTGCAAGTGTTCTAATTATGTGGCTGGTTTTATCAAGAGGCACTTGTCAGCATCCAAAATAAACAATAAATGAGAACATTACTCACTCCCAATAAAACTTCAGCTGTGGAATTGAGTGCATGACCACTTTCTAAAACAGGGAGATGGCACCGGAGTGGCAAGCATCTACCGGGGTCCCTTTGCAGATGAAAACTTCAAGCTGAAACACTCCGCTCCTGGTCTGCTGTCCATGGTAAGTAGCCTGGAGAAAATTATTGTGGTCCAGCAATTTCATTTGACTTCTGGCTCCCTTTTCTGACCCCTATAAAGAGATGGGGTTGGCCTGCCATTTGGTGTGCCTTTTAAAAGCAGTGGGACGTCAAGTGTCTTTGGCATGGAGTACCCATGCAGATATTTAAATGTTGGACTTCAACTCCCTATTTGGGCATGATGCTTGCTGAATTACCTTGAGCCATTCACAGGGTGACTGCAAGGATAGAATGGGATAAGCCCTACACCCACCACTTCATGTTTCAGTTAAACTTGGAAGCAACTTGGCTACATTTGGAACTAGGGTGCACCTGGGGTTGCTCATGTCTATGTGCAAAGGTAGCAGTCTCTCCTGGCCCTGCTTCTGTGGATTAACCATGAAGCCCATGGTGATAATTTTCTTAATAATAAAAAACCCAACTCCCACTGTAATGGTTTTCCTAAACCTATACTGCTAACACCATTTAGTATAACTTACACCCTTTACCAACCAATAACCCTGTGAGGTGTAAGTGTGGGGCAAAGCCAGTCATGTCATTAATATATTTGTCAAATGCACTCATGCCTTGGGAATCGAATGTTTTGGCTCCCAAACGCCGCAAACCCAGAAGTGAGAGTTCCAGTTTGCGGACATTCTTTGGAACCCAAACATCTGGCACAGCTTCCACTGCTTCCACTGCTTTCTGCAGCCAATTGGAAACCGCGCCTTGGATTCCAAACATTTTGGAATTCAAACGGACTTCTGGAACGGATTCCATTTGACTTCCGAGGTATGACTGTATTTGACAAGGCACTAACATTTATGATGTAATGCACAAGCTTATGTAGTTACTGTGTCTTCAAATGTGTATATACTTAATACCAGCAGCTTATTTTACAGTACTATGACTAAACCAAGGCAGCTTTGAGGAATCCTAATAAAACTTTTGACAGACTGATCTTATATTATACTCCACCTCAGTCAAACTTCACCAACACTTTAACTATGAGCTTTCATTGAAGCTTCTGTTTCCAGCCCTGCTGAATTCCAGATTTGTTTATTTTCCCGTCTTGGCTAGTCAAGTCGCTTGGCTAACCAAGCTACTCTTTGACCGCCAAGCCCTTCCACCTTCCGTTCAGGTCTTCTCCACTCTTCCTCAGTTCTCAGTTCTCAGCCTCTGCTATTTTCTTCCTCTGGATGTCCAGCGCAGACAGACTCTGGCTAACTAGCACCCAGCCTTATATTCACTTCTTCTGGCCCCTCCCAGTCTTGCCTCAGCCAATCACATTGTCAGTCTAAGAATTCTAAACCAGCAACCACCAATCAGAGTATACATCTCTTATGTCCTTCAGTTGCATACTGAGAGTTCTATCTCCAGCCCCTCCCCAACTGTCAGTTAAGGTCCCCCAGTGACAGTTAGTTTAACTTTCAGTTGACCAGAGAAAAGATTTCCTCTGCCAAACGCATTACAATGTACATTATAATACAGATAACCAAATACATTGCACAATACTCATTAAACAGTTTTAAGAAACAGAATTTCTTCATAAGCTGTTTGAAACCGCGGTCGTTCAGCAGGGGCTCAGAGTACTTTTGACCTTTCCTGCCATCATAAAGGCCTGGTGTAGCACCCGCAAAAAGCATTATGGTTTAGTCAGACATGTCCAGGTATATGTTTTAATCTGTTTTTAGCTTATTCACCCTGAAAAGAAGTGATTTTCATTTCTCTGCCCAGATCAGAGCTGCTGTGCTAGTCGACATATCAGCAGGGTGGTCTTAGGACCACCTTTTATTTCTTTGTTCCTTTGGGATCCTGTGCACCAGACCAGCTGTGGCAGAGCGAGGCTGAGTGTGCGCCTTTGCCTTCCATGATTTATGTGGATTTTTTCCCCCGCTAGGCAAATAGTGGCCCCAGCACCAATGGCTGCCAGTTCTTCATCACCTGCTCCAAGTGTGACTGGCTGGATGGGAAGCATGTAGTCTTTGGTAAGTAGTCAGGACAAATTTTTAAAGTCCTACCTTCACGCAGAGCATAATTAAACTGTGGAACTCTCTCTCCGAGGAGGCAGTGATGGCTTTAAACAGGAATGGACAAATTCATGGAGGAGGGAGGGTTATAGATGGCTGTGGTCTGACCCAGGGCTGATTCAGAGGCTTTAATGCTTCTGAATACCAGTTGCTGGAAGCCACGGGAAGGGAGAGTGCTCTTGTGCTTAAGTCCTGCTTGCAGCTTTCCCAGAAGAGGCATCTGGTTGGCCACTCTGAGAACAGGATCCTGGACTGGATGGGCCATGGGCTCTTCTTATGCTCTTAGTTCCAATCTGGGCAAGGACCAAGATCAGAAAAGCTCCTTTAGGTGTGTCCATGGCCTTGGGAGGGCCTGTGGGAATTCTCTTAGTTCCCTCCCCAAAAAAACAACCCAAGCCCATTGCCCATCCCCATATTGCAATCTGCTTTTGATTTATTTATTTATTTAGGCAGGCAGGCAGGCAGGCAACTTATTCAGCCCATAACACATAGCTTCTAAGCCGAATACAATAAAGTTACAAAGGAAAAGAAGTAGATAGAATCAATAATAAAAACAGGAGAGTTCACTTAATATGCTAGCTGAAATAGAAAGGTCTTTATTGGTCATCAGAAGTTTAACAGGCAGGGGGTCTCAGTCAGGAGTTCCACAGAATCAATCCTACAATACCAAATGCACAGATCCTAGTAGAGTCATGTGTTTGAGTCATAGGGAACCCCTAGAAGAGATTCCCCTGCAGATCTCCATGGTCAAGCAAGGCCACATCTGTACACAGTCCCCTCTTGCATTGTTTGACCTTAATTTTGCTGATGATGAGTTGGAAATACTTGAAAAATTAAAGTCATCCTTTTTTCTTTTTTCTTTTAAACCCGGCAGGTAAAATAGTTGATGGGCTGCTTGTCATGAGAAAAATTGAAGTAAGTATTTTAGCCAAAGAAGTAACAATTGTGCTAATTTGCGGGTTTGGTGCACAAGTCAGCAGTCTGATTACCACGCAGAATTGGGCAGCTTAGGAATCTAAGTTAAGATTCTAGTCCTTATTGTGGCAGAATGTAAAGCACATGAAGATGTTGACCACCCTGGGCTTGAGTGATAAGGCTTGACTTCTGCTGCCTTTCTGACCGTCCTGATCCGTTAACTGTAAATGGGGATGCTGCTTTACATCATTCAAAGTGGCAGGCAGCTCTTCAATTCAAAACTGAGAATGATCTCCGTCAGTTTTTGAGACACAACATTGTGGGTTGCAGGTTTGCCAGTAGAAAAATAAGGTCCTGAGGACACCAACCAATCATAAATGAGAAAAATTATCTTGAAAATGGCTTGCTAAGGGGTGGGGAAAGTAATATAATGGCTCTTCCCAGCAGGGGCTGAAGGTCTCCTCTTAATGCTGCCTTTTGCTCCCTCCTCAGAACGTGCCCACCGGTCCAAATAACAAGCCCAAACTGCCAGTGGTGATTGCCCAATGTGGTGAGATGTAGGGGGAAACGATTCTCAAGGTAGGTACCCATCTCCATAGCTGTGATAGCCACAACCTGGCCCAATGAAGCTAGGGAGGGTGGATAAGCTATATTGCATATCTATCTCTAGCTTGAGTAAAAAAATAAAGATTTTTAGGAAGCTGAATTCTTTCCTTTTATGGAATACAGCATATGCCAAGGGTTGTATTCAGCTAAGTCAGATTCAAAGTAGACCATATCAAATCATCAAACTTAAGTTAATAATGCCCATCAATTTCAGTGCGTCCACTTCTGAATCTGACTTCAGTTGAATGAAACCTTAGTGTATGCTGTGCTCCATAAAAGTGCAGAATTCAGCTTTGTAAGGATCTTAACATTCATTCAAACTAGAGACAGGTATGTAATTATCAGGTAACATTTTGAAGGTAAATGTTTTGCTCATCTGGTTTTGAAATCCTGTTTCGGCCTGGTGGAGTCTCCAACTCAGACCAATTGCTGAATAAAGATTTACAGTGGTCAAGAGTGGTGGCTACACTCTCCTTGAGAGCCCTCAAGTTCCCGCAACACATTGCTAAATAAATTCTATTAAGTACAATAAATGCAGAAAATATTAATCGAAAGGAAATCAGGTTTGTCTGCTGACGACACTCATATACTGCATCGTGTGAGCTGCCTTGGCACAAAATCCACTCTCTTTAAGGCCCTTCTTAGGCTTTGGCAATCAAGAACCCCTATAGCAGGTGTGACCACATCCACCAATGACATAAAGTCCCATGTAGGGTTGGACAAGGGAGAATGTGACCCTCCAGCTGGAAAAAGGTTTACCAATCCTGTGGGCTCCCCAGCTACATAGTTGAGTGGATCACTAGTATCTCTGGGTGTTGCAACCCCACACAGACCTCTAGTGGCATTGCCAAGATCCATTCACAAAGCATATTATTTGGGCTGGAATGTGCTGTTTCTGGTACACTGTGTTAGAGCTGTGATGATGACTGACTCTTTGCCTCTTCCTGATTCTAGGTTAGTCTCTTTCCATCTTGGATCACCATCACCTCCCGATTGTTCCATGTTTTTCCTGTGGTGCCTCATCTACCACACATTCCAAACTAATTTTCTCCCCCCATTGTAAATAAAGGAATTTGGTTAAGTGTCTGTTGTTCCATTGGAATGCACAAGGAATTGCCTAACGGGACGTATTATCGGGGGCCATTGTCTTGTGACATCAGCAAAGTTCATCGAGTGAGTCATCCCAGGGAACCTGGACTTGGGTCAGTTGCAAGTGAGGCCTACAATAAAACATGGCAGTGCACCATGCCTCCTGTTCAGGATTCCACCAGGATTCTTCCTGAACTCTCAATTCCATTCCCCCTCCCCCGTTTTCTGTCCCACCCTCCAACAATTAAGTCTTCTGGACCAGAGTATTCTTAATCCTTACTGGGTTGAGTCCCACCCCCCAAAAAATGCTTTTGCCCCATGAAATTTATTTTTGCAAACCACTGGGTTCACTCAAGCCCTGCTGCTCCCTCTCTTTTCTGCATTGGTGGTGCTGTTTTGGCTACATGAGGAATGGCATGGAGAATCAAGTTTGTTCTCAGTATATATGATAGGTATATGTCATTTTATTTTTAGGTGTGGCAGTCCGTTTTTTACTCTGAGAAATAGGAAGGAAAAAATCCAGTTGAGAAACCTTGTGTGATTCATTAAGCACCTGTGGCTGTCTTAAGGGTGTATCCAATGATGTCCTACTCTGAGAGGAGACCTGCTGAAAGTGGTGGACTCAAGTTATTGTGTTCATTAACTCCAGTGGTCCTACCCGGAGTAGGGCCAGAACTGGATACAATCCTCAGCAGACAGCAAGCAAGCACAATGCCCAGGAAGTGGTTGTTTGGGTATTTGGACACTGCCTCTCCCCAGAAGAGCAGAGCCAGGAGTATACAGCAACACAGCCTGGCGTTTTCCTCTTGTGTGGGTGTAGCAGGAATAATGGGTTATATCTAACTTTCTCAGTGAAAGAAATGGGCCCAAGTCATGTTCGATAATTTAAGTGGGTATACTCCGAGTAGAATTAGCATTGCACAAAACCCTTTATCTTTATTATTCAAAGCATATCCTAAATTGCCCAAAAAACCAAAAAGGATACAGTATAGCTATAGGTTGAAATAAGCAATTAACTGAAGGAAGAGCATAAAAGTCAGCAAAATAATTGGAGGGAGGCAACAGCTTTGGCAGGGGCAGTAGCTAAGCTGCCACAGTTGCAAATGCCTTTTGGATCTCCCCCTACTTTATATTAAAAAAATATGTCTACCTCTTGATTTTCAAGCAGAGGCTAATGGGTTACTGGGGGAGAGGAAGTAATAGAGTGAACAGATACAGATCTAAAGTGTCCCTTTTGAGAAATCACATAATACGCCACAAAAGCTATTTGTCTATAACTTTCTGCTAGCCCGTGTGCCTATAACATCCTAATGGGATTTCTGGCAGACCAGGAGAGAGAGATTAGAGCTAGCACTCTCCTAGATTACAGAAATGTCTGCCAACTCTTACTTGCTTCCTGTTTGTGGTCATCCATGGACCTGCCCAGTGTGCTGTTCGCAGGTGGTGCCTGCAGACTTACCCTTCTGACACTTGGCAAAATAGCTTCCTGGCTTGCCAGACACTTTGATCAGGCAATGACCACAGGGTGTAGATGCAGCTGAGTCTTCATTGCTGCTATGGCAGCAGGTTCCACCAGTTTCAAGCACTGGTCTATGGGACACCTGCTGCCCTTTAGATGATGCTGTGCTCCTGTCAGCCCCAGACACCATGGCCAACTCCCCCAGTGAAAACCATGGTCAAGCAACATTCAGAAAGCCACAGATTTCCCCAACCCTGCCATGAAGAGGGTGAATGGGCAAAGGGTTGGGTAAAGGAGAGAAGCAAGATGCTTCCACAGCACAACAGTCATTCTACTGGGATTGAACTAGGTCAGCAGTCTGTGTCATGCAAGTATGGCTGCTCATAGAATCAGAGTTGGAAGGGATTCCTAAGAGTCATCTAGTCCAACCTCCTGCAATGCAGAAATCTCAACTAAAGTATCCATGGCAAAGGGGCATCCAACCTCTGCTTAAAAACCTCCAATAAAGGAGAGTCCACTATCTTCCGAGGGAGTCTGTTCCACTGTCAAACAGCTCCTACTGCCAGATATATCTTCCTGGTGTTCAGCTCTTTGTCTTCAGTGTTGAGGAGCACAATCAGAACTCAGACGTGTAAAAACAAAGAAAAACCACACCAAGGGTCTGTCTACTCTTTGAAATATTGAGCAACCAGATGCTAGGAGCAGGTGCACTTGCAGAAGGCACCCCAAACTTGGCACCACTGCTGCCTAAGGGGAAACAAGGCAGAACGGCTGACATTGCATGGCCTTAGGGTGGAGGAGCTGGAGGAGCAAAAGTCTCAGACAAACATTTAAAAGGAAATAAAAGCAGATAGAAAAAGTTGGGGAGAGCTTTCATGGTAAGAACTAGGAGTTGGTGCCTGGGAAGATTAGCTGATGTGGGTTGGACATCATGTGGTCTAAGTCAGAGGGTCGAATGAATCTAAACCATGCTTATTTCAAAGCCATCAAATTCACAGGGGCTTCAGAGTGAGTGGGGGAAGCTGGAATTCGCTTTGGCAAAGTTTCCTTGGTTTGTTCAAATGAGGATGAACACAAAGTTCACAGGCAGGTTCACGGATTGTTAGTAAAGAACAGGACCTTGGGGAACCAGATTCAAATCATACATGAACACAGTTGGACTTATTTCTGAGTAAAAACTTTATAGTGGTGCTTTGTGTGTCATTAATTATACAAAATTCTGATTTCTAACAGGATGCTGATGGCCTTGGTGTAAGGCTGAACAAAACAACCCATCTGTTTTCTCATTAAGGCTGGGTCAGAGCTTGAGAACACTGCCAGTCCCAGTCTTATGGTGGGGGCACAGTGGTCCAGCATCTGTTCTACATGCAGAAGGTATTGGGTTCAATACCCCATCACCCCAGGCAGAGCTAGAGGCATTTCTTGCCTGAAATCCTGGAGACTCACTCAGTGTAGATAGCACAAATGTTCTGCCTATGTAAGCCAGGTTCCTCTGTTCCTAGGTGATCATAGACAGACAGGTAAAACAAAACTGAGGAAATATTTCAGGTGATGGAGTGAGTTGTTTTACAGCGTCATTCTATGCATGTTTATCTACTAACTAGTCAGTTCCACTGAGGTAAGCGGACCTCCCTCCCAGGTAAGTGTGCATCAGGCTCCAAGCCTTATTGAAGTCAATTGCAATAGAACACTCACATTAGGGAAAATAAAGCCATTTTCATCTGCATGCAGCCTTCCTATGCAAGTATACCCACAATTAAGAACTACATTTAGGTAATTCTGCTTTGGATGAATGAGAAAACTCCATTGACAACAGCAGGGGTTACTTCCCAGTTAGAAGAGTAATAGCAGTCCTTCTGGTGGTTCCCTCTGAGAGAAGTTACAGGGAACCAGGCAGAGGGCCTTCCACAGGGAGGGTGCCACTATGAAGAAGGCCCTCTGCCTGGTTCCCTGTAACTTCTCTCAGAGGGAACCACCAGAAGGTCAAGGAGATAAAGAACTACGTATACAACTTTTAGAAGGCATCTGAAGGCAACCCTGTATAGGTAAGTATTTAATGTTTCGTGCTGTTATATTTGCTGGAAGCCTCCCAGAGTGGCTGGCACAAGCCCATCAGAGGGGCTGGGGTACAAATAATAAAATTATTATTATCCACTGACTAAGGGCAAATCCACAGTATACAAGTAAAGCACATGATTTCCCCCCCAAAAATCCTAGGAATTAAGGGTGCTGGAAATGGTAGCTCTGTAAGGGAAAAACTAGAGTTCTGTAAGGTCTTTGAGAAAACCAGTGCTTTTTTTCTTAAAAAATGTTTAGGGGTACTCTCATTTTCTTATTCATATTGAAATACTGCCCTCAAACTTGGAATCACAAAATGTTTAGGGGTATGCGTACCCCTGCATCCCCCCAGAAAAAAGCACGAGAAAACCCATGTGCTTTTGTTGTTTAGTCATTTAGTTGTATCCGACTCTTCGTGACCCCATGGACCAGAGCACGCCAGGCACTCCTGTCTTCCACTGCTTCCCACAGTTTGGTCAAACTCATGCTGGTAGCTTCGAGAACACTGTCCAACCATCCCGTCTCATCCTCTGCCGTCCCCTTCTCCTTGTGCCCTCAATCTTTCCCAACATCAGGGTCTTTTCCAGGGAGTCTTCTCTTCTCACGAGGTGGCCAAGTATTGGAACCTCAGCTTCAGGATCTGTCCTTCCATGTGCTTTAGATGTGCATTGAATGTATTTAAAATGTTTAGTGTGGAGCTGCCCTAAGGCTCTGGGGTGTAGAACCACAGGTCCTGAAAGGTCGTAGCTACCCACTACCTGGTTCTTGGGACTCTGCCCCGCCCATGCCATTTTTACCATCCTGGCTCCACACCATTTTCGGAGACTTCTGCACGCTATAGAATAGCAAGACTGCAGTTTGCTGGGGCGAGCAATGCGTGGGTGGGATCAGGAAGGGAAATATCTGACGGGAAGTAGCTTCCCATACACAGGTAAGAGTCGCACCTGTTGCTCCGCCCACTATTGCCCCGGCTCCGCCCACCCCTGCCGTGCGGCCCTCAGGTGGTGGCCCGCGAGGGAAGGAAGCCTTTAGTCTTCGAAACCGATTCTCCACCGCTGTTCTGCCACATTTACCCGAGAGGCAAGCCCCTGTGAAAATAACGAAGGCTGAGTAAACACACTGAGCGACAAGAGGCCACGATCTTGTGCACACTTACTTGGGAGTAACTCTCACTAAACCACATGGGACTTCTGAGTAAACGTGGGCGCATGGGCAAAGAATGTACAGGCCTTGATCGGGAAAGGGCGGCAGCGGCCCCACAAGGCAAGGGGACCTAGCTTCCCTCGGCCACATGGTCCCCATGTAGGGTTAGGAAAGGGCACTTCCTGACTGTGCCATTCCCCTAAAGGGAGGGGTAGGAAAAGGGAGCGCTCTCGCCTAATCACCACCCGAAACCCATCGACTGGCAGACGGTGCGAGGCAAGCAAGCGCATGTTACAACCTATCTACTCTTTTTTCAGAGGAGGAGGGAGGAAGAGAGGACTGGAGCCCAGCCAATGGCTGCGCGCAGCTTCTGACAGACGGGCTCCCGAGGCCAATGTAATAGGTCCGAACGTTCAGGCGCGCCTCGACACCCCAATCGCTAGGCGCGGCAACTGACTGACGGAATCCGGCGCCCAATAAGTGGCGCACGGTGGGCGGCGCCTGCGGGGTGGCTAGCGAGTGCGCGCCGCCATTGTGGCCAGTTCGATCGGTATCGGGAGCGGAGAGCGGAGCCCAGCAAGCCCGGAGCAAGGGAGCAGCCCCCCCCCCGCCAACGGCCGGCCCCCGAGTCACCATCAACACCGCGCGGGAGGCGGCGCTGCTGCAGCTGCTGCGAAAGCCAGTCACCACCACCGTCCGCCGACAGACACCGGCGCCGCCATGAGCAGCGAGGCCGAGACCCAGTCGCCCACCGCCGCAGCCGCCACAGCCACAGCCGCCCCTCTACCAGCGGCGGCGGCGCCTGCGGCGGCCCCCCTGGCGGCGCCCGCACCCCCGTCCCCCACAACCGCCATCGTCGTCGCCCCGGACGCCAAGCCCGGGAACGGCGGCGGCAGCGGAGGAGGCGGTGGCGGCGGCAACGGATCCAACGGCGGCGGCCTGGGCTCGGCGGCGCCCCCCGCCGGCGGGGACAAGAAGGTCATCGGTGAGGCTGGGGGCTCGGAAAAAAAGAGGGAGGGAAGGAGCGTGTGAGGGACGACGGGCGGGGGAAAGAGGGAGCGAAAGAGGAGGAGAGGGTGGGCGGGGCCTGCGGGCGCGCGCGCGTGTGTGCTAGCGGGGGCGCGGCTGAGCGACTGACAGACTGGGCTAGCTCCGTGGGCTTCTGTCCCCCTTCCTCTCCCGCGCGCGCTTTTTATCCCCTACTCTCCCCCCTCCCGACTCCTCACTCACGTTCCATTTCCCGCCTCGATGATTGGCTGAGGGTGGGCTGGTTGCTCGCTCTCGTGCCTTTCCTTGTCTCCGCCTCCGTTCCGTTCTCCCCTCCTGGATTGGCTGGCCGTGTTGAGGCTTTTTATTCCTCCCCTAGTTCCTCATATTCTAATAAGACTCCCCCCTCCTCCCTTCAGGTCCGAGCGCGTGCCCCGGCCGTTGAGGCGCCTTGCCTCGCGCTCCCTCTCCTTAGCGCGCCTGCGCGGAGAGAATGTTGGTGGGGAAAGGGAAGGCAAGCGGCTCGTGCGTGCGTGTGGGAGGGGGCGTGGCCGAGAAGACGGCGCAAGATGTCCGCCACGCGCGCAGCCTTTGTGTGATTGCAGTGGGGAGCCCCCCCCTCCCTGCTCTCCATTAATCCCGGTTATTGATGCTATTAGCCGCAGATTGTTCTCTGAGCAGTAGCTGTGATGTTTCATGTAGCTGAATTTTTGGTACATTTTTATACCATGCTCTTGGGCCAAAAAGACTTCCAGAGCTGCTTACATACAATCAAATCAAGGCAGTCCCTGCCCCGCAGGCTTACAGTTTTTTAAAAAAACATGATACACAAGGGAAGGGGGGAAATCTAAATTTAGGCACCAGTTCCGGGTCAGGAGGTGTTTGAGGAAGCTGGGCCTCCAGCAAGGCTACTGGAATGAGCCCTGTTTCCTGTTCTTCCCACTGGGGCAGCCTAATGGAATGGCTGCCCCTAGATGACAGTTGAGGGGAGAGGAGGCATGGTGCCACAGGCCTGTCACAGCAGAGCCGATTGAGTGAACTCTGCTTCTCAGTTTCCCTACTGCTGGAATGGTTACCACCGTGTGACAGTTGAGGGGAGAGTGTGTGTGCTTGTGTGTATAAATAATTGATAGTTTATTATTGCAAGTTTTAATTAAATTTGCTTGTTTTATTTACTGGAGTGCCAGTTTTAATATTTTTTTAAAAATACCTTAATCAGGGATTGGAAGTAGATTCAGGCTGAGGGTTATAGGGATATAGTAAGCTGCCTCTTGCCATGTCAGACTTTTGGGTCATGCAGTTCACAATGGACTATACTGACTGGCAGCAGGTCTCCAAGGTTTGGGGCAGTAGATGTTCCCAGCCTCACCTGGAGATGCTGGAGTTTGAACATAAGACCTTCCAGCTTCAAAAGGTGTGTTTTGCCACTGAAGTGTAAGTAGGAAGAACTGCCTTATACTGAATTACACTGAGCTCAATATTAATCTGCTGACTGATAGCAGCTTTGTCTGGTTTCAGAAAGGAGTCTTTTTCTGCCCTAGCAGTAGATGCTTGAGATTAATTCTTTGACCTTTTGCATGCTAAAGTATGTGCTCAGCTACATCCATTTTTTTCTTTTTACACAAAAACCACCAATGACAGTAGCATTTCCCATGCCACTGTCCATTGGCAGGTTGCCATCTTTTGAATCTCCCCTTCCCCTTTATTTGTCCATTTTTAAATAGCCATTTGGTGTGCGGGTGGCTCATGCTCCTTTCCTTGTGAAAAGCTGCATCTGTTTTCCACATATCAAATGGCTTTTCAATGCACAAGAGCAGTCCAGGCTCTGCTTTGCTGCTGTTATTTTTGGGGGCTAGTTGGCAAATTGACAGAAATGTGCACATGATTTGATTGCTCATCCCTTGATTCAGGACTTTGGGATGTCACAAGGCTCATTGGAATCAGTTTTGAAGTTTCATTCCTGCAACTTAAAGCCTTTTAAAAACCTGTTAAAGTTTGTTTAAATTATATATATCTTTTTTTAAAAAAATCTGAAAGCTGCAGTCGTACATCTACCTTATTGAATGGGTATAGTATAGTAAGTGTATAGGAATGGGCTGCATGTTTTATGAAGTTTTTTAAATATTGACGGTGTCTTGTCTTTATTTCCTTTCATGTTTTCAAATAGATTGAAATACATCATATTTTAATTATAAATTCTATGTTTTAATTATAAATTAGTTTTTAATTATAAACACACATATATAGTGTGTACACACACATTGTAAGTGCACTATATGTGTGTGCAAATGCAGTACAAAATTGTCTCAATAAAGATCCCTTGTTGCAGGTGAGAGGATTGAGGGTACCTTGCCTGAGGCCACAAAACTGAACTCATGGCTAAGGCAACAAGTTTCTTTACCCACGTGTGACCCATGGCATCAGGAAAGTTCATCTTTTGGTACATGAGAGCAGCAGCCATGATGCTGTAGTCCAATGATAAGCATCTATATGTGGCTCAGACCTTTTTGAATGGCCCCTCGTGTGTGTGTGTGTGTGTGTGTGTGAGAGAGAGAGAGAGAGAGAGAGAGAGAGGGAGGAGCAGGGGGAGCATATATCTTAACTTGCAGTCACTCTTTCTTTCTTTTTTGTAGCAACGAAGGTTTTGGGGACAGTGAAATGGTTCAACGTAAGGAACGGCTATGGCTTCATCAACAGGTGAGAAGGGGCTGGATGTGATCATTTTTTGAAAGCTGATTTAGGCTCGTGAAATGTGCCTTTTCACGCTAAAGCTGTCCTCTGAGTATCAAGCTAGATCAGGCTTTCCCAGCTTGATGCCCTCCAGCTGTTTGGATTAAAACTCATATCGTGGCACCACGCTGGCTGGGGTTGATGAGATTTGTAGTTCAAAAGCAGATGGATGAAGGCTGAGCTAGATTTGTGCACAGGACTTAATGATACCGATTCCTTCTTTGCTGTACATCTCAGTGGATTGGTTTAGTGCAGTGGTGGCCAAACTTGGCTCTCCAGCTGTATTGGGGCTACAATTCCCATCATCCCTGACCTGGTCCTGTTGGCAAGGGATGGAGTTGTAGTCCAAAAACAGCTGGAGGGCCAAGTTTGGCCACCACTGGTTTAGTATCTGTACCTTGGCAATCTGTACCTTCTTTGTAACTTCTGTTCTTCCAACATGTAAATTAGAGGGGGACTGGGCATAATAAATCAAATGTGAGCCAAGAAGTATAAAAAGGGAGGTGAAATATGAGAGAGAGCAGTTGAGACAGCAGAACTTCTAGAGAGTGCTAGAACTAAACTGAGCATGACTCAACATGCATACTGTAACAGAGATGGCCAGATTTAGGAAATGATTATACTCCTTGGCTGAAGGCTAGTAAAATACCATGTGGTGATTTTGTTCCTTTTGGGGTCCCTCAGTCTCAATAAGGAAAGCAGCAATGAGAGTGAAAAGACAAGTCCAAAGATCTATAAAGGCTGGTGAGGACTGTCCACAGCGATAATAGCCATCTTTTACTTACAGTTCCTGCTAATTTGGCTCTGAACATTGGCCAAAGGAGCACACAGCAAACCAAACCCCCTGGTCATACAGGGTAGTAGATTTTTATCTACAGATGTTCTTACAGAGTGTGTGTATAACATACACACTTAAAATAAAGTGCTGCTAGGTGTCTGCCTTGGGTTGGGTCTACCTTGGGTTGTTTTTCAAAGCAGGTGTGAGTAAACTATGTTAATTAGATTCCTGGTCATTATGCCTAACCCAGAGAAATGCCCCAGGGGCTTCTCTAAAGTACATGGCAAATGAAAAGCATGTAGGTAATTAAAAAACAATAAAAAGCTTAAATGGTTCCTCCACCTCTGCCATACATGTACCTTCTGGCAGATTGTCCACTTTGAGACGTGTAGGTGCCCTGCTGCATTGCCTGCCACATGTAAATCTGTCTTGTGAATGGCATTGATCTATATTAAGGCCTTAGATTAGTGTGACTTCAGTTTATATGGAATTTGATTAGTTTTCCTCTCACTTTTTCTTATGCCATGGCTGCAATTAAGTGCAAAGGCAGGGCGGCTGTTGCTGCCTCTTTGGGGGACATTTCTCCACATCACTACAGCTGGCAGCACTTTTTGTAGTGTTTCAATAGCAGACATGTATGAAACAGTGGTTATTCTAGTATGTTTGGCCTCTATACAGGTGGGTCTGGTTTACCTCAGGCCAATCAGTTGAGGGTCTTAGTAGGCAGGACTGAAATGGGCCTTGGTAGATATTGAGATAGGCTCCATCAGTCGTGTACTTCTGAATATGACTTGGCAGGGCCGTGATATTACATGTGCAGTGTGGCAAAAGGGGACATGCACAGGTCTTAAAGGCGCTATGAGATATTTCAGGAAATGGCAGTTGAAATGAGACAGCTCCTGGTTGACGGGCCAAACCAAATGAGTGCTCACTAATGGTTCCTCATTATCCTGTAAAAAGTGGGGTGCCACAGGGTTCTGGCCTGGGACCAGTATGGCTCAACATCTTCATAAATAATATGGATAAAGGTATTGAGGGGATGCTCATCAAATTTGCAGATGACACCAAACTGGGAAGGGTAGCTAATACTGCAGAAGATAGGATAAGGGTTATCAGATTGGAAAACTGGGCAAAAACTAAAAAATGAATTTCAGTAGGGACTAATTTAATGTTCTGCACTTAGGAAGGAATAACTAGGTGCACAAATATACGATGGGGGTCTCCTGGCTTTCCAACAGTGTCAAGGGAAGTCCTAGTACTGCTCTATTCTGCCTTGGTCAGACCACACCTGGAACACTATGTCCAGTTCTGGGTACTGTAATTTAATAAGGATATTGACAAGCTGGAAAATGTATGGAGTAGGGCAACTGAGATGATCCAGGGTCTAGTAACAAAGCCTTATGGGGAATAGTTAAGGCAGTTGGGTGTGTTTAGCCTGGTAAAGAGAGGAGTTATAGCTATCTTCAGATTTCTAATGGGCTGTCACATGGAAAATGGAGCAGGCTTGTTTCCTTCTGCTCCAGAGGGTAGGATTGGGAAACAAAGGGTTCAAATTGCAAGAAAGGAGTTTCCAATAAACATTAGGAAGAGTTGTTTGACAGTGGAACAGACTTCCTCGGAAGGTGGTGGACTTTCCTTCATTGGAGGTTTTTAAGCATCTGTCAAGGATGTTTTAGTTGTAATTCCCCATTGCTGGTAGTTGGTCTACAGAATCATTGGTGTCCCTTCCAACTCTACAATTCTGTAATTCTATGAATTAATGTTGGCATGTAACTTCCTTGTGTAGTTGAAACACCGATCAGAAATCACTCTCTGTACAAAGTCATTGTATTTATCCACATCACGCTTGAAAATCTTTGTCCTAATTGTAGCCCCACCCGTGTCCAGTCATAGACTCCACCTAGCTCATTCTGCTGTTGCAATACAGTGTGGCAGGAAAGTCTCCTGGCAGTGACTGTGTTTACATCCTGTAATCCCTCCTGTACAGCTCTGTGACTGCAGGATAGGGGAAGGGTTGATGACTATACTTGGTGCTTTGAGACATGTAGAAACCCTACCTGCTTTTATTTGTTTTTCTTTTAATCTCTACTGAGAAAGTAGAATAATCCCTGTTTAGGAAGTAAAAGTATAATAGAATAATAAGGCATATATTGGAATATTCCTTTAATGTTTGTGTTCCAGTGTAAGAGTGTTTGTAAATCAAATATTAATGAAAATGTTTCTGCAGGAAAGGTCTGTCATTTGTCCAAAAAGGCATTTTGGCAAACTTTCAACTTACACCTGCTTGATCATTGTAGCCAGAATTGCAAGAGTCCGCAAAAAGAAATACGAAACTTCCAAGTTAATACACTCCCAGTATTTTTAGCACAAGAAAGTCATGGGTGTGGAGTGAGGAGTGATATGTGTTGTTCCTTGGCAGTCCCCCAATGCTACAGGCTGGCCTCCGTCCAAAATTGAGTGCCACTCCTTCCTGGAAAATGCTGGGTTTTTGTGTCATGTTTTCTGAATATGAAACTCCTTGTTTTACAGGAATGACACCAAGGAAGATGTGTTTGTCCACCAGGTGAGACTGTTTCCTTGTACAACAAGATATGCTGGATTTTGATGAAATGATACACTTTGTGCATTAGCTGAAAGGGGTGGGAAAGTATCAGTTCTGTTGCTCTTGGGAGAAGTCAGTGCTGCCTCAGAACTGAAGTTATGAAGTGTGGAATTTTTATAGGGGAAACCAGTTGACATAAGGTAGCCAAAACCCAATCTTAAGAGCCTATGAATGCTCAACACACTGTGCCTGTTTGCCTACCTGGCATCTCATGCCCCTTCTCTCTTCATTGTGCTTTTCTTCCCTCTGTTCTTTGCCTGCAGTGCCTAAGTGGTCAGGACTTCCCTGCAGCCCACTCATGTCCTGCTTGTCCTCAGTTGGTCTTTATCCCTTTGCTACATTACCTTTGCTTTTGCGTCCCACAAGGCACACAATGGCTTATGCCTGCTTTTTGTTCTGTCTAATTGGGTTATTAGGCACTGTTAAGTTTTTTTTTAAAAAAATAGCCAAAGTATTTTTGTTCTTATCATCTATCCTTGCACTCACAGGCTTTTGGGAACTTCATATTGGTTGGGCGTTCCAACCTTTTTGGGGACTCCTGCTTTTTCCTGTACACCAGTGGCTGTCATTTGTATGACCTGGTCTCCGCTTGAAAAATTAATGGTGCTGCTTGGGTACCCTTGCCAGACACATTGGGAAGAATTCAGTGTAGCACTGCAGCAGCACCAGCTGTTCTGTTCAGCCAATGCTTTTCAGTTTGCCAGATGGAACATCCCCTTCTCCTCCTGGTCTTCTCAGGACCAGTTAGTTGAATCCTTCTCCTTAAGGATACTTTTCTTTGTAAACAAAGAACCAGGGTAATAATTTGTCAAATATGAATATTTTTCTGGGGGTGGGGCAAAGCAGAGTGATAAAAGAGAAGGAAACATTGCCCACTGCACAGGTTTCCTCTAGCTCAGGGGTCAGCAAGGTTTATCCTGTCTGGGCCGGATCGGTCCTGTGGAGATCCCTCTGTGGGCCAGATTGCGTGAGCGTGTGCACCCGCAATTGTTAACACGTGATTTTCGGTGTCTGTGCAGACATGATTTTCAGCATCTGCGCATGCACAAACACGATTTCCTGCCCATGGCCCTTAGGTTGGTGACCCCTGCTCTAGCTGCAGTAGCAAGTGTGAGGCCATCCATTGTTCAGCAGAGAGCCACCCTCTCAGCTTTGAAGCTGGGCAGAGATTGCCCCACTGCTTTTATGGCTCTCCCCACACAGAGGAAGACTGTGGGTTCCAAATCAGCAAAGCCCCAGCAAACGCCAGCATTTCCTGCTATGAAGCAGGAATGTTTGGTGGGGGAGAGTTAGAGCTAGCTGCTGAAAGGCGCTCAGGGTGCCTTCATCTCTTCCTTGCCAAACCTTTTCATGGGAAAGACCAGCAGTCGGGGGGTGGTCATCACTGCTGGAGGTGCACAGAGCCCTTCCAATAGCAGCAGCCAATCAATTGCTTTCCCTACTGGCCTTTCCCTCAGAAAAGCCCAGGAGGAACATTTTGAACTTGATGAGAGTGTCTGAGGGGCAGTAACTAATTTTTGGCTTTGATTCAGTTGTTAAATTTATATGATTTAGTGCTCAGTTTTCGTTTAGGAGGAATGGAAGGAGCTAAAGACAAATGTCTTATTCTCAATTCAAGGACTCTTAATTCAGTTTCAAAATTTATGTATCATTCTCTGGTGTCTGATTAAGGAAGGTCCTCCTGCATTGCAGGGGGTTGGACTTGATGACCCTTGGGGTCCCTTCCAGCTATATGATTCTGTGATTCTTTGATTCCTATTTGGGATACATTTCCATCTCTTTCTTGGTGGTGGATAAATTTCCCTTCCCTGGGTTGTCTGATGGCTTCCTTGCTGGGAGGCCTAAATGGATGAAAGCCCTATGAGAAACAACTTGTTCTTTCCCCGGTGTAGTTCTGTTTCTTAAGAATTGGGCATTAGGGTTGTTTGTTGCAAATGGGGTTAGTGGTGCTTGCTTATTCAGAAGCAGGGTACCAGGAATATGTTGTCAGCACTATTTAACTTTGCTCCTAGTGCAGCTGTTACTATTGACACTGAAAAGTGTTTGGTAAGCAAAACTATGAAGGTCAGTTTAATAGAGTGTGATCACATGAGTGGCTGAGAATTAAAGCTTCTGCCACTCAAAAAGACAGAATTTGTTCTATTAGAGAAAGACTAGCTCATGACACTCATGTGAGTTTTTACACTGATTGCTCTGAATTACATGGACTTCTGGAAGGAAACACCAGTTATTTTTTTTTTCTTGTTATGTCTTTGGGATAGAAAATTAGGGCT
Source organism: Podarcis gaigeae (assembly GCF_964106915.1). NCBI lineage: Eukaryota > Metazoa > Chordata > Lepidosauria > Squamata > Lacertidae > Podarcis > Podarcis gaigeae. The sequence continues at coordinate 28,731,186 of NC_139684.1, forward strand.
AGAAGGGACATAGTAAATCAGAATGTACTTCCTATGCCTCTCTGGCATGACTACAAAGTCTTTGTGGCCCATAGTTACTCCCAAGGTTACCCTGGACAGGTTGCTGGGAGGGGACCTACCACACATTTGATGGCTCCTTCTATATGTTCATTCTTGCAGGATAAACATCTGCTGTTGGTCTTTCATGGTCTTTCTAATCTAGAAAACTTGCACTTTTAAAATTTATTATTTATTAAATTTTTGAACCACCCATAGATCTCAGGGCAGTTCACAAGATGTCTACAAGTCTAAATCTGAAATGTTTTTTCATCAGACTGCTATAAAGAAGAATAACCCCAGGAAGTACCTTCGCAGTGTAGGAGATGGAGAGACTGTGGAGTTTGATGTGGTTGAAGGAGAAAAGGTGAGGTGACTGTCCTGGACTGACTCTGGGGCTTTCCTGCTCTTTGGATCTCAGCTGCTGAGCAAGTGAAGGCCAGCAGCTTCCTTCTGTCTGGGGTGCAGCAGGGAGGTTTCTCTGTGCTTGTGCTGGCACAGCTGACACTTGCTCATGTTGTCTCTTGATGGCTATTTTTAGGGAGCAGAGGCAGCCAACGTTACAGGTCCTGGTGGCGTTCCAGTGCAAGGCAGTAAATATGCAGCAGACCGTAACCAGTACAGACGATATCCACGGCGTCGAGGTCCTCCACGCAACTACCAGCAAAATTACCAAAACAGTGAGAGTGGGGAAAAGAACGAGGGGTCAGAGAGCCTCCCGGAAGGCCAATCTCAACAGCGCCGCCCCTACCGCAGGAGACGGTATCCACCTTACTACATGCGTCGGCCCTACGGCCGGCGGCCACAGTATTCCAATGCTCCTGTGCAAGGCGAGATAGTGGAGGTAATTTTTACTAACAAATATTTCTTGTGAGCCAGGTTTGAAAACATGAAGCTCTAGCCTGAATAATGGGATTCCTTGCCAGTAGTGAACATACCCAGGACAGAAGCCAGAAGACATGCCTTTTATGCACTGGCCTGTTTGAAATTCAGGTGGTCTCTGTATTCTTAAGTTATACCTGCCAAACCAGCAGGTAACACTTTGCTTCCTGCAAGTCACAATTTTCTTTCCTCCCATTGAAGCCAAGTAATACAGCTTTATTTTTATTAAACTGAATTGACCCTAAAAAAAATAAAAATCAGTTTAATCTTGGTGTGAGTCAAATTCAGAATTCGTTACATATTAAAATGAATTGCTTTTTTACTGCAGTTTGCCTAGGGCGGGATTTTTCCTAAAAGCAAACCATAATCCATTTTATCACCTCTTCCATCTTCCAGGGTGCTGACAACCAGGGTGCAGGAGAACAAGGCAGACCTGTCAGACAGAACGTGTATCGGGGTTACAGACCACGCTATCGCAGGTGAGTTCCCTCAGAGAGCATGTACCGCCCTCAGGCGCATTAAATGCTTTTGCCCCTAGAAGTGGGAGTAAGATGCTCACAGCTTTGCTGCACTTTTCAGGGGTCCTCCTCGCCAACGACAGCCCAGGGAGGAAGGCAATGAAGAAGACAAAGAGAACCAGGGTGATGAGGCCCAGGGTCAGCAGCCACCTCAACGTCGGTACCGCCGTAACTTCAATTACCGACGCAGACGCCCAGAAAACCCTAAACCACAAGATGGCAAAGAGACAAAGGCAGCCGAACCATCAGCTGAGAACACGTCCGCTCCCGAGGCCGAGCAGGGCGGGGCTGAGTAAACGCCGGCTTACCATCTCTACCATCATCCGGGTAAGTGGGCTGCAATTCCCACCAGGAGAGAGGGAAAATGGGTCCAGAGCCCTGTTTAGTAGGCAGCTGGCAGGAATGTTGAAGTTGCCCTTAGATAGGCGCTTGAAACCTGCTAAATGAATTGGAGGTGGTGATAAAAACACAATGCAGCTCATAAGAAAGCCCTTAGGACCAAGCACAGTACACAAAGGTGTAAATGAGATTTTGAGTTCATTGGGTAGTAAGCAAAACAAAAAGGGGTTTGGAGTGGTAGTGATCCCCCAGCTGTTTTAAGATGCCATGTGAAAGGAGTCCAATGCAGTTAAATTGTGAATATCTGAGTTGGTCTTTTAGAAACCTTGGTCAAGCAGAGGTTAAGTGAATAGCCCAGAAGGGGGCTCACTGCGCTGTGAAGACTAAAAGAGCTGTGTGTACGGTCAGGCGAAGTTGTAATTTTTGTCTACAACATGTAGTACAATTTTCACCTTGACAGGTAGATGTTCATTGTCACTTTGGGTGAAATTGGGAAGGTTGAGAGACCACTGAAAGGACGTCCTACAGCTGAGATGAAGTGTTTTGAATTGGCAAGGCCAAGCAGCATCCTTCTGTAGTACTCACAACAGGAGACAGTTGCAGGCCTTCCCTCTAGTTTTCTAGAGGTCAAACATGGAAAGACAAAATTTATGGGAAATCAGCCAAGAAACTCTTGGACAGCTTGTGGTCTTTTTAGGAAGGCTTACAAGATAACCCTTACACAAGCCCTTTGAAATAAATGCTTGGAAGTTCATCCCAAAGGCTTTAACAGGATTTCCTTCAAGCAACTTTCTTGAGTTCATGTTTAGATGGTACTGAGTCTAAATGAGGCTTCCAAGAAGCAGTCAGTAGTGGGTTAAGATTCCTGAATCCTGGCCCTTGGAGAGCTGCCAAACCACATGTCCTGACTGAGGCTGAATCACAGCCCTAGTTTCTGTCACTCCACAGTTAAGGGCATTAACTTGAGTCTGGATTGAACCACTATAGCCTTCAAGTGGTGAATGGCATGATTGCATTCTTCGCCAGTTAGAACAGAAATCCTGCACATAGAAAAGTATCCTGGCAAGATGGATAGGTTAGAACTGTGTTCCCAGGCAGTCTCCTTTAAGTGCTGTAGGAGCACACCACCCTGTAAGTTCCCCATTGAAGTCCAAAGAGTGTTATGCATGATGCCTAGGTTTGGTTGTGCAGCCAAGAAGTTTGGACTATGTGGTGGTGGTGTGTAAGTGGAGCCCAGAGGCCATCTGTGGACCTACTCTTGTGGGGTTTGGGTTTTACCCAGTATGGTAAGGCGACTTCTTGTTTTTCTCTTTACAGTTTAGTCATCAAAGAAGAGAGAAGAATATGAAATTTTTAAGAGAATATGAAATTCCAGCAATAAGAAATGAACAGAAGAATTGGAACTGAAGACCTTAAGTGCTTGCTTTTTGCTGTTGACCAGATAACTCGAACTCTGCATTATCTATGCAGCATGGGATTTTTATTATTTTTACCTAAAGTGGTCTCCTTTTTGGAGCGACAAACATGTTTTTTAAAGGCCTGTTTTTTCTCAATACACCTTTAAAGGTTTTTAAATTGTTTCATATCTGGTCAGTTCGGATTTTTAAGAACCTCATTTTTAATTTGTATGAAATATACACCTGATTTTTTCAAGTCAAACTGCAAGCATCTCTTAATAAAGGTCTTAAGAATTGCCTGGTGTCGTGTGTTTATGATTTAACTGATCCTCCCCACCCTCTCCACATAAATCGTTTCAGAAGCTCAGAGGAGTACCTTTTTCTCAAAACCCCAGACATTAATGTGTTGTTAGTCTGATGTACTCATAGTGCCGAAATTAAACCACCTGGAATAAAGGACTACTTGAGTATTAATACAAAAAGCTCTGAAAATTTGGGGGTGTTTCGGGGGGGGGGGAGACCTGCCATCACAAATCAGAACACAGATAAATGGGGCTGAATTAACAAGGAATTTGAGATGTCGGGGCTTTTTGGACATACTTAAACCAGGCCTTTTTACTTGAAGGCTTGAGCTTGGTGCAAACTTGCCAGCTTCAGGTGCATCTTTGTTGTATCCAGAGTTCGTATGTGAGGTGATTCCCTATACAGTGGTACCTCGGGTTACATAGTGCTTCAGGTTACAGACTCCGCTAACCCAGAAATAGTACCTCAGGTTAAGAACTTTGCTTCAGGATGAGAACAGAAATTGTGCTCTGGTGGCGCAGCCGGAGGCCCCATTAGCTAAAGTTGTGCTTCAGGTTAAGAACAGACCTCTGGAATGAATTAAGTACTTAACCCGAGGTACCACTGTATTGGGAGACTGTCAACTCTTAATCCTCAAGCAGGCTATCCTCCCCTTGGCATAGCACCGGCTGCAAACGTTGTAGGGTGGGGGTGGGGACATTGTAGATGATTTTGGAAATAGCCTTTTTTCACGCGGGGCTCACACTTGATAGTAAGTTCTAGCACTCTGGAAGAGTTTCCCTAGCTCTTAACAACAAAGTATCAACTGGTCTAAATGCATATTCAGCAGTTGGTGAAGGAGGTTGCTTTATCTCATGCCTTGATAGCAACCTGTATTAATGTGGAGCTGAAAGAAACTCCTGGTGGCTGCTGATGCTGAGTTGGGGGAAAGGGGGTTTATTTGAGGAGGCAGCAGCAAAAGCTCAGCAGACAAGCCAAGAAGATGGCACAGCATGACCAAAGCATCTTGGAAATTTAGAAATGCAACCCCCCCCCCAATTTCTATTGCTTTGGGATACCTCCCCCCCCCCCCGATTTTTTTCATTTATAATCCACATGTTGCATCCAAACAAACTTGTTTCGTGAATTTCCCTTGAAAATCTACAGTGTCATGATCAGCCAGGCTTTGTTGCAAATTGTAAAAAGGAACTTTGTCAGTGGAACTGTTTTTTTATAAAAAAAAATCCAAAATGCTAGAAAATTTACCAGTTGCCCAAATTCCAATGTTACATTGCTTGTTCAGAGCCTGTCTGTGTATGTTGGCTAAGCTCTCACGTTCAGGGAGTAAGCCCTTCCTAAATGCAACGATTTGAGGAAATAATGTTCAAATGTGCTAGGCAGTGATGGCCAAACTTGGCCCTCCAGCTGTTTTGGGACTACAGTTCCCACCGTCCCTGACCACTGGTCCTGTTAGTTAGGGATGATGGGAATTGTCCCAAAACAGCTGGAGGGCCAAGTTTGGCCATCACTGCGCTAGGGGGAACCCTTTCTATTCTGGTGCAGGACAGGGTGCTGTTCATCTGGTAGAGCTCCTGTTCTTACCAAATGCAAAGAAGCACATAGAGTAACTGGTTGTGTTGTGTTCTTGCCTTCTCCCCAAAGAAATGGCAGAGCTTTTCCAGAAATGGGATGTTCTTGAGAGCAAACAAAATGACAGGTTTTAATTAAAGCTGTCAATAGACGAGTGAATTATGATCGATCTGGGAACTGAATGCTGCCAAAAGTGAGTGTTTCCTCTGCTGGGGCAAGGCTTTAGCTGGACTCCAGCTCCCATTAGTCCTGAGCATTGGCTATGCTGACTGGGGCTAGTGAGAGCTGGATTCCAACAGCAACCAGAGGACTACATGTTCCCCAGCCCTAACACACAGGGGTCATGCATTCCGTTCTCTGTTTCAGTAGAGGGCCTGGGCAGGATACCAATGTTTGCCAGATCCTCAGTAGCTCACCTTCCCAGAATAAATGCAGTTTATCAGCCAAGATTCTGTGCACAGAAAATGGCAGCAGAATTGGACTCTGCGTGGCAACTTTCAAGTGCTTTGGTCTGAATTTTAATTTGTTATAATGGGTCTGGGAATGAATGAATGAAATGTGAGACTCCCTACATTGGTTGGAACTAACAATGCCATGCCTAGATCCTGGGCAAAGATGTGGAGTGGGAGATGTGGGCATGATGCTTGGGAGCAAGTGGTCCGGCAAAGAGGGATTTAGATCATCTGCCCAGGAAGGATTCCGTTGATTTGATGGAGGATAATGCTATCTGTGACTACTACTACTACTAATAATATAATAATTTTATTATTTAAACTCTGCTCATCTGGCTGGCTTGCCACAGCCACTCTGGGCAGCTTCAAACACATACAAAAGCATAATAAAACATCAAACATTAGGAACTTCCTGATAGAGGGCTGCCTTCAGATGTCTTCTAAAAGTTGTATAGTTCTTTATCTCCTGGACATCTGATGGGGGGGCATTCCACGGGGAGGGTGCCACAGCTGAGAAGGCCCTCTGTCGGGTTCCCTGTAACTTCTCTTCTCACAGTGAGGGAACCGTCAGAAGGCCCTCGGTGCTGGACCTCAGTGTCCAGGCTGAACGATGGGGGTGGAGATGCTCCTTCAGGTATGTAGGGCCAAGGCTGTATAGGACTTTAAAGGTCAGCACCAACACTTCGAATTATGTTCAGAAATGTACAATGGTGATGCTCCACAGAGGCTGCAGGCTTCTGAATACCAGTTACTACTGGAAGCCACAAAATAGGAAAGAGTTCTTGTGCTCAGGTCAGAACAGGGTGCTGGGCTAGACGGGCCACTGGCCTGATCCAGCACGTTCTTATATTCTGGAAACCGCCCCATATTTCCTATGATATGTATTGAACTAGTCTTGAGATATCTTGATAGATGCTGTCAGACCCAGACTTAAAGGGAAAGCTGACCTAAACATGACAAGCTGCCCTTCTACCCAGTCAAACTATTGGCAACATTTAAGACCACAACTCAGTAGTAGAGTATCTGCATTGCATGCAGACGATCTCTGGTTAAATCCCTTGGGTCTCCAGGTGGAGTGGCAGCCGTTCTGCAGGGCTTCAGCCAGGCAAGTGAATTGAACTTTGGACTCTGCATGAAAACCCATATGCTCTGTTGCTCAGCTGCAACCTTTCCCCAAGTAGTCCAATTTGGGGCTAAAGATCACAATGTTTTGAAGTTGGGTAGTAAAGTGAGCAGCTTCCTTCTGGATTTCTTTGCTAGATTTATATTATATTGGAAGTTTGCCTTAACCTGGATTCCCCTCCCCCATCCCACCAAACCATGTTTTGTTGAGAGTTCAGGAATGTGTAGATTAGCTGGCATCAACAGTGCTGGCTCCATTCCCTGCAGATTTGTGTGTTGCGTTTCAAGGTTATTTTGAATAGTTGTCCTCTACATTAACAGTAGGGACGCAGGTGGCGCTGTGGGTAAAAGCCTCAGTGCCTAGGGCTTGCTGATCGAAAGGTCGGCGGTTCGAATCCCTGCGGCGGGGTGCGCTCCCGTCATTCGGTCCCAGCGCCTGCCAACCTAGCAGTTCGAAAGCACCCCCGGGTGCAAGTAGATAAATAGGGACCGCTTACCAGCGGGAAGGTAAACGGCGTTTCCGTGTGCGGCTCTGGCTCTGGCTCTGGCCAGAGCAGCGATGTCACGCTGGCCACGTGACCCGGAAGTGTCTCCGGACAGCGCTGGCCCCCGGCCTCTTGAGTGAGATGGGCGCACCAACCCCAGAGTCTGGCAAGACTGGCCCGTACGGGCAGGGGTACCTTTACCTTTACCTTTACATTAACAGTGCTATTTACTGCATTGTTTTCACAACCCTCTTTTCTGTTCAAAAATACTCCCAAGCGGCTGCAGTATTAAAAGGTTTAAACATCCTATTTGGGTATAAATGGCTAAATCAACTCAGTCAACTAAGACCCGATGAGAGCCATTGTGTGTCTATCACCTGCTGAAAGGTGGGCAAAGGTGGACCCTGAAGGATCTATCCCCACAGCCTCTGTGCCACCGCAAAAAGGGCCTCTACCCATGTGCCCACCTGGTGGAGGGTTTCGAGCAGTCTCCAAGTTCACCCTGGTGTTCAGGAAGATTTGCCTGGGTTTTGTGGAGGTCTACCCTGTACATAGGGACAAACCACAGAGCCTAGGACTTAAACCACAGAGCCTAGGACTTGCTGATCAGAAGATCAGCGATTCGAATCCCCGCGACGGAGTGAGCTCCCATTGCTCGGTCCCAGCTCCTGCCAACCTAGCAGTTTGAAAGCACGTCCAAGTGCAAGTAGATAAATAGGTACCGCTCTGGCGGGAAGGTAAACGGTGTTTCCGTGTGCTGCTCTGGTTCGCCAGAAGCGGCTTAGTCATGCTGGCCACGTGACCCAGAAGCTGTACGCCGGCTCCCTCGGCCAATAAAGTGAGATGAGTGCCTCGACCCCAGAGTCGGCCACGACTGGACCTAATGGTCAGGGGTCCCTTTACCTTTACCCTGTACATAGGGACATGGGTGGCACTGTGGGTTAAACCACAGAGCCTAGGGCTTGCCGATCAGAAGGTCGGAGGTTCAACTCCCTGCAACGGGGTGAGCTACTGTTGCTCGGTCCCTGCTCCTGCCAACCTAGCAGTTCGAAGGAACATGTCAAAGTGCAAGTAGATAAATAGGTACCGCTCTGGCGGGAAGGTAAACGGCGTTTCCGTGCGCTGCTCTGCTTTGCCAGAAGCGGCTTAGTCATGCTGGCCACATGACCTGGAATCTGTACGCCGGCTCCCTTGGCCAATAAAGAGAGATGAGCGCCGCAACCCCAGAGTCAGCCACGATTGGACCTAATGGTTCGGGGTCCCTTTACCTTTACTTTTACCCTGTACATGCTCAGAAACTGTCACTTGTCCAAAGAGAGCAGCTGGAGTCTTAGGAACAAAGGAAGCTAGCTAATCCTGGACCATTGAGGACAGGGATGGCCAATGTGGTGCCTACCAGGTGTTGTTGGGGTACAACTCCCATCGTTCCTGAGGTCTGGTCATACTGACTGAGGCTGTTGGAAGTTCAGGACCTTAGAGCTCAAGCCCAGCAGTTTGGATTGAAATGCAGTTCCTCCCCAAGTGATTTACCATTTGGAAATTCACTTTGCCCCTCTCTCCAATGACCAACCTTTTTGTGGAATGGAAACTGGGTTCAGCACTGTCAGGCTGTCCCCGAGCCCGGCTATCACCATTTTTTAGTTTGTATAATAGCATTGCTTTAGTTGGGACTGGCTGCTAGCGGGCTGTGTGTAGAATGATCTATGGAGAAACCATGCGGACGAAGCTGGGAAGGAGACGGAGCAAAACTGTGGAAATACTTGGGCTGCAGATCATGGAAGCACAGGATGAAAAGTGCTGAGTTGGCTTTGCCCAAGTGCCAGTAGATGCATGAGGAGGAGAGCCATGTGCTTGCAGATTTGAAATGGTATGGTAACAACTGGTCTGTTCCGTGAGCTGCGAGGGTTGGCGCTTAGCACAGATTGCAGCGGGCTTGGCATTTAATAGGAGAACAGCTATGGCCATTCCTGGGCCAGGAAAGCCTGGCTGCAGTAGTTCATGCGCTATTTACTTCAAGCCTGGATTACAGCAATGTGATCTATGTGGGGCTTGCCTTGTGCTTGAACTGGAAGCTGCAGTTAGTGCAGAATGCTGCAGCGCAGTGGCTGACAGGAGTGAGGGCCCCCCAGCACTGGTTGCCGGTTTCCTCCTGGGCCAAGTTCAGATTGTTAGTACCTATAAACCCTCAGCAACATGGTAAACATGGGACCACTTTGCCTGTGAGATTGCCTTACTCCATATACACTCTATAGACAAGCCTACCTAGACATGTAGACTGTTGACATGTGTTATAATCTGTCTTTAGAATATCATTGATTTCAGGGGGGGTTTATTAAAAAAATGTGTTAAATGGCTGCTTTTAACTGTTGTTATAATAATTCTACATTCTCAAATGCAGAATAAATGTTCATAAATATACAAGGCAAACAAACATACAGAAGTACAGGATGAGTCTTTTAAAAGAGGCCCCATGGAACATGTGTACTCTGTATCCGCAGGGCCTCTTTTAAAGGACTTACCCTGTATATAAACCACATGTATGAAATAGTACAGGAGAGCAATCCTGAAGCCATTTTGACTTTCCCAATATTTATCTGCAAGGAGGAAGGAAATGGGGAAAGCTTTCCAATTGTCTTTGGACTGGATGAGCTTACACCTCCCTGCAAATACAGCCTGGCAAGTCTCTGTTAGGCTGAGCAAACTATCAATATGTGTAAGAGATTCGGGAACTAAAGTATTTACCATCTCAAAGGAATAGCCAGGGCTGCCAGGCTACCCAGAAAATGCAATCAAGTAAGGCGTTTCCGTGTGCTGCTCTGGTTTGCCAGAAGCCACGACCCGGAAGCTGTCTGTGGACAAACACGGCTCCCGCAGCCTATATAGCGAGATGAGCGCCACAACCCCAGAGTCGTCCATGACTGGACCTAATGGTCAGGGGTACCTTTACCTTTACCTTTTAAGGCATGATCAGGTATCCTGGCAGACAGGAGAGAAGCAACACTCTCAAAATTCTGCTGGAGACCGCCTCCTTCTGTGATGTATGCATGATGTTTTGGGGGGTGGTCTTGGGCTACAGAGTGGGCAATTTCAAAAGTCTTTATAGGTGTTTGTGCACCATTGTTCTGGGTCTCTCCTACCTCCTTGCAATGAGGAGAGGGAACTTTATTGCAACAGAAAAATAAAGATCTGCCTTGCCTGCCTTCCATGGATCTTGCCTCCATCCATTCATCTCTGACTGATCATGGACTTAGGGGACTCAGTCCCTTGGGAGTTGGGCAGCAAAGCCAATCCCCCTATTTTTTCTATAACACTGTCTTTACTGATTATTTTATTGTCTTATTCCACAGGTCCCTCCTCCTTTTTATATACATTTTATTCCAATAGATTGTTAGACATATTATCCTTCTGTTTCTTTGCTGTTCCATCATTTCCAAGTCCTTCATTGGTTCTAAATAAGATACGAAGAGATGGCTAAGATATTTCAGACTTTTAAGGGGGGGGAATCATGTTGTATATACACACAGAATGAAAATCATATCAAAAACAAAAGGCCATGCCCCAAGTTCCTTAGAAGGTTGGAGATTCAAAACGGGGGACTTCTCAATTTCAGTTTAAAAAGTTCTCATTCTTTCAATCAATGCTATGTAATTCTCAAAGTGACCACTGGATGGCAGATGAAGCGAGAGAGCTGTGGCAGAAGGAGAGAGGAAAATGGGTGGCAGAAAGAGAGTAAGTGGGGTATATAGATTGGTTCTTTAAGTCTCTAGTCTCTGCCAAGTGGTGGCTTCAGCCTATCCTGCTGCCAGCATGCGGACCCTGACAGAGTACCCCCAAAGCAATGTGGTCCTCAACAGAAAAAGCTTGCCCACCTCTGACATCAGACACCTCAGGGTGTCTTTCTTACAGAAGACAGGATGAGGTAGAAACTTGCGGCAAAACTGGCACCAATGTCTTCTTTTCATTCTGCTCTCTCACTTGGCTGGGAAACAGAAATGGCAGAGAGAGAGAAACTAGGGAGAGTGTGAGCCTCTCCATTCTCCTGGATCTCTTTTGCAGAAGGGGGAAAAAGGCAGGTCCCCGAAGGAGGTGACGTTGATTGTTCCCCCACACCAGGACTTCCCCCACCCCTCGCCCGGCCCCAGGGATCTTCACACTTCCGTTTGATCCCCTGCGCTTTTTATCATCGGCCAACTAGTCTCGCTTAAACATTAATGGAAAAAATTGCATGCAGAAATATCGCATCGGAGATAAGCACAGTAGCAGTCAGGAGCCTCTGTTTTGAAAGTCCTCCAGCAAGGTGAAAATGGCACATGGCAACAGCTGGAGAGAGAAAGAGAGAGGGAGAGAGAGAAATGGGTGGCTTAAGCTGGGATAAAGAACCATTTTCAGCCTGAGAATCACATTCCTTTCTGGGCAACTTCCTGAGCCGCCCGCTAGTGGTGGGCAGGCCCAGAGCATAGCTGTCAAGTGTCCCTTATTTGAAGGGACAGTCCCTTATTCCAGCGCCATGTCCCGCTGCTGTCCCTTATTGATGGATGTCCCTTAAATGTCCCTTAAATGATGTCCCTTAAATTTCAAAGGAAGCAGCTCCTCTCCCTCCCTCCCTGCCGGTCAGGGAGGAGGAAGGCTCCAACTGTGTTGCTTAGCTGTGTTGCTCACCCAATAAGAAGTCTAAGAACGACTAGGGGGTGGAGCTTGCATGCCTTGTGTGTGGCTAGTTAATGCAAGCTGAGGGGGTTTTTGAATGCTGGACGCCATTTTGTTGCACGTGCTGCTGCAAACTTTGCAGTGCAAAGCCAGGCCGGGGAGCCATCTTAAGTTGAGGCTGCATAGGCCTTGTGGTGCATGTGATTCGGATTCTATTCAGTTGAACCTCTGGTTACAAAGTTGGTTGGACAGTGTTCTCGAAGCTACCCAGCATGAGTTTGACCAGACTGCAGGAGGACAGGAAGACTGGAGTGCCTGGAACAGGTGAGGCTGCAGGTCCCTTATTTTGGCTGCTGGTCCCTTATTTTCAAGGCTGCTGGTCCCTTATTTTCAAGGCTGCTGGTCCCTTATTTTCAAATCTGTAAGTTGACAGCTATGGCCCAGAGACAAAAGGGGGCAGAGCACTGGACACAAATTTTACTTCCATGTGATAGGCTACTTTCTGCACACACTTGCCATCCAGGCAAGCCTTATCAAGGTTCATGGGCACATTCCAGCCAGGCAAAAACACTCACAGACCATGATAAGGAAAGGTGGTGAGGGTGTATGGGCTGATGAGAGGCCTGAGGGCCAGAGAGAGAAGCCCGAAGGTCACATTTGGCCCTTGACCCTGAGATCCCCCTCCAACATCCCAAGCAGGATGCACCACCCCACTCCTGATACATGCATGAATTCTGTATCATTCAAAGACTACTTGGGGTTTCCCCCCCTGCCCATCTCATCTGCTGGCCAATCACAGCAGTGGACAGCAAAGTCAATCACAAACATGGCTGTGGCCGGCAGGTCCTACCCTTCACCCTTGCCTCAAGTGGGGGCAGGTGCTGGACATCTAGGAGGTGGAGCCTCTCAGCCTAGCCTACCTCACAGGGTTGTGACCAGTCAGATGAAAGCAACCGTACTGCTGCATTCCTTAGGCATGCACAGTATCTTTGCAAGTGGTGGGGTGGAACCCAGAGCAAACTGGCGCTGCTTCCAGAGGCTCCCTTGGAAGCCCCACCAGGCCCAGTGGTCACCAACCAGCACGGATACGAGCCAAGGAGGAAGCAATCTTTGTAGTTTGTGTGTCCCCACTGTTTCTCTGCTATGGAGCTTGGAGGGTGCGATAGGATCCAGCCTATCATGATTCCTGTGTGTGCAGGCTAGATAAGAGCCATAAAGCACTTACACTTCAGAGAATAATAAAATATTGGTGGCCACTGATATGGACATTACATATTTTTATGAGTGGGAGAATCAAGGGCAGAATAATTCGGTGTTATTGCCAAGCACCAGGAACCCAGGGAGCTGTGTGGCGTTACTGATTAACACCCTTCCTAGCATTATTTTCCTGACGTCAGCATGGCTGAAAGCCGACTCACTAATAATCGCTCATATCAATACCAGTAAAGCATTATGGAAACTGCAGCGGTTACTGTGCAGCCAGAGATGAGCGCAGCAAGATCTCATTCCTCCCTGCAGATACTTGTTGGAAAGAGAAAGTTCCTCTCCTGGGCGAGCTAAAGAAGGAACAGACCAGGGCAAATCAGCAGAAGGAATGCAAAACACAGATCCTCCTGAAGAAGAAATGCAAAATACAGGTGATATAGGACGCATGGTTGGAATTTCAGGCTCAGAAGGCCCAGCCTCCCCTGTGGGACGACCCGGCCTAGGTGCCCCAAATCAACCAGCTCTGGACACGAACCCACCAAACTCTTTCCTTCCAGCCTTTTGGGTAGCGACTCATTCAGACAGCCCTGCAGAGAAAGTGGACCTTGGATGCTCCTCTGCATTCCCAGTGGCAGACACAGACTGTGTCATCTGCTTTAACCGGTACAGTCTTAGCAGACTGCCAAAACTTCTGGCTTGCCAGCATGTCTTCTGCGCCGTCTGCCTGAAGCTTATCCTGAGGAACGACGGGACGACGTGGGAAATTATTTGCCCCATCTGCCGAAAAGCCACCTCCGTCTTTGGGGGCCTTATCTGCAGCCTCCGCGATAAGGAGGAAGCTGTTCTTGAGCCCTTGCCAAACCCTGGCTGGAATGCAGAGGGTCTCTTTCCTCTGGATGCTCGGAGAGGGAAGCCGCTGGCTCGTGGCACTTTCCACGTCAACCCAGATGATGGCGGCAGCAGCAACGATAACGCCAGGGTGGCTGCCAAGAGGCTGGTCTTCCTTCTGCTGCTCTCAGCCCTGCTCGTGGCCCTCATTCTACCCATCTTGGATCAGGGGCTGCTGAAGTGGGCCATCTGCATCGCCATGGGCTTGGGACTGGCCTTAGCTGGGGTGCTTTGCTTCAACCCAAAGTGGCGGTGCAGCAGCCTCTGTGGTTCTCTCCCATCCTGGAGAATGAGAGCGAGTCACATCACCTCTGTTGCCTGAAAGTTCCCCACGCTGCAATTATTAAACTATGGAACCTTCTTCCACAAGAGGTAGGGATGGTCACCAACATGGATGGCTTTAACCTGGATCCACTTGACCCGTGCGATCGCCTTACTCCATATAAGCCCACTCGACCATTTCAATCTACAGAACTGGCATTGTTACAGGTGCCACCTAATACTTGTTTTACCTTTGTAAGAAATCATTTAGTGTGGCAAAACCTACACTTTGGAACTCCCTGCCTGTTGACATTAAGCAGGAGCCTTCACTGTACTCTTTTCAGCTCCTGCTAAAAACATTTTTGATTAGACAAATCTACCCAGATACCTAGAATGTTGAAATGTGTTTTAATCTGTTTTTAGCTCGTTGGTGATTTTATTTTTTAATGTTCTGTTTTTAACTTTTTGACTGGTAATCTTATTGTTTTATTCTTTTTGTACACCACTTTGGTTTTTTTTACAATTAAGAAGTATATGGATTTTTTTGAAAAATAACAGAGCACTAGCCAAATTCATTGAGGATTAAGGCTACCAATAGCTGTGTTCCACCTCCATTGCCAGAAGCTGCTGGGAATTACACTCATGCCCTCCTTGCAGGCTTCCCTTAATGGACATCTGGTTGGCCACTATGTGAAGAGGATGCTGGGTGAAAATGGGTCTGATCCAGCAGAGTCCCTTCTTATGTTAAAAACAGGCACATGATGTGTGAGATGGTTTGGGTTGCAAACTCCCTTCAGCTGTGCTGCACTGGCTGGGGCTGATAGTCCAGAACATCTGGAGGGCACTAAACTGGGGATATAGCTGGTACACAAGGCTTGCTGGGAGCCTCTCAAATGGCAGTTAAACTGCCACAGTTGCTCACCGTTGCCATGGTGCTGGCAGGTTCCAGCTTTTGTATGCAGAGCAACAGCATCCCAAAGTGGTCAACTACGATTGGTCTTCTGGTGGCCATTCCATTCAAGCCCATTGGGACTTTAGGCCAATGGGGGGCTCAGACATGCACTGGAAGCAAGTTGATTGGTTGTGGGCTACCAGCTGCAGAGAATATAAGGCCAAGATCAGTGCCGTTTGGAGGTCAGTTGAACAGTCCTAGGAGGGCTGTGAAGTTCAGTGAGGGACTTAAGAAGACTCTAGAAGAGGGAAGCGGAGGAGCCTGAAGCCAGGAAGGTCTGTGAGAGAGGAGAGGGGTCTCCTGTAATAGGTTTGGGGAAGAATGGAGCCCAGTGAATCAGCTGTTAGGCAAGTCATCTGAAGAAGCTCCTGACCAGACTGAAGACTCCTGGTGGTGACCTCAGGGAAGCCTACCAGATAACTCAGGGGAAGTGAACCTGACCAAACTTCAAGTGAAGCACTCCAAGCATATTTGAATTAACTGAGGTAGAGTTGGGAATGGTACCTGGTTATTGCATAGCAGTACCTGCGCCTCTCTGGACTACAACTCCATTGAGCCCTGGCCACATTGGCTGGGGCTGTGGGAGTAGGATTCCAAAAACATTTGGAGGGCCAAATATTTTCCATTCCTGGCTGAAAAGGAACAGCAGCAGACACCTAGCCATCTTCTTAAAACAACACCAGCATTCTTGTAACATCTATTTAAGGCAGCAATAACATATTGCATCTGATGTTTAAACCACATTTACTTACCAGCAAGTATAATCTCATTATGTAGTATTAATAATAATAATCTTTAATAAATGTTAATATCTTTGTTTAACTACAAAGTATACATATCTGGTCTGTTTTCTCCTATGCCTAAATCCACAGGTAGGTACTGTATTTGTAAAAGGTAAGTAAGAAATAATAAATAAGTTTTAAAAAAGGGTAAAGGACTCTTGGATGGTTAAGTCCAGTCAAAGGTGACTATGGGGTTGCGCCGCTCATCTCGCTTGCAGGCTGAGGGAGCCGGCGTTTATCCACAGACAGCTTTCCGGGTCATGTGGCCAGCATGACTAAACTGCTTCTGGCGCAATGGAACACTGTGACAGAAGCCAGAGCGCATGGAAACACTATTAAAGTGGGTATTTTTGGTTGATGGGGACGCGGGTGGTGCTGTGGGTAAAACCTCAGTGCCTAGGACTTGCTGATCATAAGGTCGGCGGTTCGAATCCCCGTGGCGAGGTGAGCTCCCATCGTTCGGTCCCAGCTCCTGCCCACCTAGCAGTTTGAAAGCACCCCTAAGTGCAAGTAGATAAATAGGTACTGCTTTATAGCGGGAAGGTAAACAGCGTTTCCGTGTGCTGCGCTGGTGCTGGTTCGCCAGCTGCAGCTTCGTCACGCTGGCCATGTGACCTGGAAGTGTCTTCAGATGGCGCCGGCTCCTGGCCTCTTGAGCGAGATGAGCGCACAACCCTAGAGTCGGACACGACTGGCCCGTACGGGCAGGGGTACCTTTACCTTTATTTTTGATTGAAGTATATACAAGGTGCATTATGACTTGCAGCTGGTGCAATATGAAAACATCAGGGCCACAATTAGGGGTGAAGGAATTCAATTTGGTCTACATTTATAAGGAAAACAATCTTAATTTGACCTTTTGAAACATGCTCAGTGAAGCACCACTGTCCTCTGAAATGTGTAGTTCTCTGAATTTTGCAAAGCAGTTCTCTAGCCAAGAGATGCACATGCTAGGGTAAAGTGTACATTAATATAACAGCATACAACCCCTTATAGACGGGGATATTGTTTTGCAAAAATATGTATATTAGTGAAGATTGCATACAGGAGAAATAGGCACTAAAATGCTGCTGAATTTTCATGACGACTAGTTTTTTAAATTTGCAAACTGAGGAACATTGGGTGCTGAATTTAAGAGTGGAAAAACGAGAAACCAAGAAAAAAAATTGACAGATTTTTGCTGACCTCAGTCACAATCCAGGACAAAGGTAGAGGCTAAGCAATGAGGTCTAAGCCACCAGACCTCCACACCCATCCACATGGGGAGAAGCCCCTTTGAATTTGATGGAACTTATTTCTGAGTGCGTGTGCATACAGGGGCACCTGGAGATGCTTTGATGCCCGAGAAATGCCCCTTGCTTGCCTCCATGATGGGAGTGGAGGTGAAGCTCTGCAAGGGTTTCTCCTCAAGCAAAAGTCCCTGCTGAATCTCCCTTTCTGCCACCTGGTGAGGGCTTCTCCTTGGTCTGGTTGGCCACTGTGGAAAAAGGATGCTGGACCAGATGGGTCATGGGCCTGATCCAGCAGGCTATGTTCATATGCCAATTTCCTGTTCAGATATTTAACTTCTGGAGACCCTGGGAGCAGAGAGCTGAATCCTGAAAGAAACTCTTGAAACTCATATGAACAACATTTTAACATTGTGAGTTATTGGGTTGTTTTTATTTTGATTATGTACTTAGTGGTTTTATATTCTGATTTTATCCTGTGAACTGCCCTGAGACCTGTGGGTGCGTATAGGGTGGTATATAAATTCAATAAATAATAATAAAAAATAATTTTACTGATGATTTGTTAATTAGATATATAATCTTATGCTGTTTAGGCTATCAAAGATTAGCAGCAGCACCTTGAATTGTGCTCCTTAAAAAAAGGTAAGCAGCCAGTCCAGTTGTTAAAGGACTGATGAGATGTGATCCATTTGTCCACTCCCCCAATTAGCAGCCTAGCAGTTGTACTTTGAATTAATTTTTTCTGAGATCTTCAAAAGAGCCACATGCAGAAGACGTGGCAATAATCTAGTCTGGAGGTTACCTGGTCTCAATCAAGTGGAGTACATGCCCCTCACAGGGGTGAACAGGTGCCATGGGTCTCAAAAGGAAGAAAATAGTGGATTTGTTACAGCGCCTTAAAACCACCCCCACTATATTGTTCTACAACTGCTGTTCATTCTGACCCTGTGCCCTTCTTCCACATATCTCCCACTGTCTTTTGAGACAACCAGAACTAGAAATCGACTAGAAAGAACCAGAAGGACTAATCCTGAAACTGGGCAAATTCTATTAACGTCAGCAGGAGCTAATAAGAAAATAAGGCAATAAATAAAGTACAGAGGTCGGGGTGATAAACTGAAGAAGAGATTGATTGGGGAGCAACACATGATTCCAGCTGGTAAAGGATGGCTTGGCTTTTAGAGTTGGACGACAGGGTGGCATGAATGGTTCCAATTGCTTCAAGGGAGATCACAGCCAGTTAGCTTGTAAAATAATCTCTGGCTAGCCAGAGATCCAACTGCTAGATGACCTTAAAGTAGTTAAGAAGCTGAGAACTCTGCCTAAGTATCTGTATGAGCTCCACAAGGGATGGCGGAAGAATCTGATCATAGAATTGTAGAATTGGAAGACACCACAAAGATCATCTAGCGGCAAGCAAATCCCACCCATGAAACACATGCCCTTTTTAAGGTCCCAACGGGCTTCCCGCAGGCCAGGTGACCGCTCTGGTCCTGTTCTCTATGATCCACGCGTCAGGTGACCGCTCTGCGACCCATTTCTCTATGATCCCCACTTCTTAGTTGCTTCCGCGTCAGGCGGAAGTGGGCGTGGCGCGCAGGCGCAGTAGTGAGAACAGCGTTCGCCGCCGACTGACAGGAGCCGGTTTTCGGGCTCTCCCGCGACGATGTCCCGCAAGCAAGCGGCGAAGGCACGGCCAGGGAAGGCGGAGACGGAACGGAAACGGGACGAGCGAGCGGCTCGGAGGGCGCTGGCGCGCGAAAGGCGGAACCGACCCCAGGCCGAGGGCGAGGGAGGCCTGGCCGGGCAGCTGCAGGCGCTCGGGCTGCGCCTCAGGGAGGTGCCGGGCGACGGGTGAGCCATGCCCCGCCCTCTCAGATTTTAAACTCCGCCCACCGCAACGGCTCCTGCTCGAGAGAGGCAGATCTAAGCTACACCCGCCTACAACCCCCACGCCCCGCCCATAGCCGCCCTCTGCTCGCGAGGGTTCCAAGCCACGGCAGCTGAGGCGCCAGTGGTTGCTTTGTTCCGTCCCTCAACTTTGATGTCTAGAAGCAAACTCCGCCCTTCTCAGTGGCTCCGCCCATACGGCCCAGCAAACGTTCTGAGCCAAGACCTCGTTCCCAATATCTTTCTTTAGCATTGCCAGCTTATTTTCTGGCGTTTTTAAAAGGCTCCTGTGCTTTTATCAAGCTCAAGACAGTCAGGAGTCTGGCATGTAAAGCTTTCCTTCTCTCGATGGTAGGAAGTTGTGGGGGAAAAAGCTGCTGTTGAATTTCCTTGTTTTCTTTAGATGCATTAAAGGAGCACGTTGGAAAAGGAAGCAAAATTATACTCCCTGCTCCTTCCCCAAGGCCTGCCATCTTTATCCATTTCTCCCTTATTTGTTTATTTATGCAAAGAACCTTTCTCCTGCTTTTTAGACAAAAAAAAGGCTCACAAGAATAGCTTACAGAATGATCTAAAAAGTTTAAAAGGGAAAAAAGACTCTCCCTGTTCCCAGGCTGGCAGTCTGAAAAGCTGCAGCCAGTGCTTTTTTTCTGTGGGGACGCAGGGGGACACATACCCCTAAGCATTTTGTGAATTTCTGTACTTTTGTCCATTTACTGTATTTTCCCCGATTTGAACAAGAAAATGGTGATTTTCTTGAGTCAAAATGAGAGTACAGTACTCCTAAACATTTTAAAAGAAAATAAGCACTGTGTGCAGCACAAAAGGAAAATGCATTGGGATAGAGGAGGAAATAAGCAAACCCAGGTATCACTTCTTAAGTTTTAAGTTCTTTTTGGGATCCTTAAAAATAGCAGTATGATTATAAACATACAAAAGGAAATTTGAGGATCAGGGACATAGGCTTGACTAGACAGACATCCAAATTGTATTGTACTGGAGGGAAAACCTTGTATAGTGTATAGTGTGATTTGACAAAAGAGCTTAGTAAGACCATGGCACCTGCTTTGCATGCAGAAAGTCCCAGGATCAATACTGGCATCTTCAGGTAGAGCTGAGGGAGGCCCCTGTTGAAAATTCTGGAGACCTGCTGCTGCCTGTGAGTGTAAAGCTAGATGCACCAGTGGCATAATTCAGAGTAAGGCAGCTTCTTATGGACCTCTGTTGATTCAGTCCTGAATTGTTAATAAACCAAGGACCATGATTTTACTCCACCACCCCTTGACAAATCTCCTTCAGACAAACTCAATTGGGCATAATGTCTTCCCGCAGGAACTGCTTGTTCCGGGCTCTTGGGGACCAGCTTGAAGGTCACTCCCGAGACCACCTCAAACACCGCCAGGAAACTGTGGACTACATGATAAAGCAACGGGAGGACTTTGAGCCTTTTGTGGAGGATGATGTTCCTTTTGAGAAGCACGGTGGGTGCCCTTTGTGAGAGGCGGAAGTTGTGCCTACTGCTGTTTTTGAGTGCTGTTTGTCCAAAATACAGGCTGCTAGGCTGCTAAGTGGGATCAGTCAGTGGGAATATGTATTGCCAGAGCCGTCTTTCCTATTGGGCTTACTGGCGCATTGTGCCAGGGCGCTGGCCTCTCAGGGGTTTTGCCGGCAGCCTCCCCTTTCCCTGCACACCTGCCAGCTGTGCCCCATCAACCATATGACTGGCAGGCATGCAGCTTGCCTCCCAAGCCTCTGCGGGAGGAGAGCGATCCCCTCAGAGGCTTGGGAAAGGGTCGAGAAGTCAACAACTCTGGGAAACGGGGTGCCGGAGGTATCTTTGCACCACGGCGCCAGATATGCTTAAGATGGCCCTGTGTATTTCACTGGTTCTAAGCTCTGTTCAAAGTGCTGGTGCTTATATTTAAAGCTTTCCATTGCAGGAGTGGCTAACCTGTGACCCTCAGAGGGTGCTGGACTGCAATTCCTGGCATCCCTGACTCTTGCTTGGGCCTGATGGGAGTTAGCCACTCCTGCTGTATGGCTTGGCATCAGGGTCTGTATGTTGAGGTCACATTCAAAACCTAGAAAGGTTGCCTAGGACATGTCTGTTTTTATTTTCCAAGGCATCTAGGTTAACATATATTCTCCTGTTGTGCTCTTATGTTTGTCTCGCCCTGCTGTGCTACTACTGTTGTTGCTGTTGAACTGTTTAAAATGCTTGTCTAACTCCGCCTTCCTCACCTTGCCACTTTCCAGATATTTGGATTATAATTTCCATAGTTGCTGTCTGGGGCCTCTGGGAATCTTCCAAAACATCTGGAACATGACAAGTTAAGGAAGCCTGTTTGAATTGTGGGACTTATGTACAATACTAGGGCTGTAATAATTCCGGGGATCTCAAAGGCAGAATTGATGAAAGGGGGGAATTTCCAAAAGGCGGTGGTTTGTCCTGGCAAGTCAATCGAAAAATGTTGGTTTTTTGGCGTTTTTGTAAGAAAAAGCTCAACAACTTTGGGGTTTGTCTAAAAAAGCTAGAAACTCAATATCTCTTGGCGTTTTTACTTTTTGAAATATGGCAACCCTATACAATACATACCAACACTTGGAGGCCTTTGGAAGAAAAAATGTGTGTACTCCAATGCAGTGCATCAGAATTCACATTGTATCATTATAGGAGAACCATTAATATTTCCACACATAGTCATAAACTGTTTCAGAGCCCCATATTTGCTTTAAATTGGGAGTGAATGTTGTCAGTGACACAGGTTTATAGATGAAACATCTCCATGTACCCCATCAAGAGCTGAATGGGATCCTGCAGGTCTTGGTTGCCTGGCATTACGCCAAGTGAATGTCCCTTTGGCAACTTCACTTGTTCTTGTCAAAGGGTCTTTTGTTCTGTGCTGTTGCCATTGCCTTATCTGTGTAGCATCTTTCTTTTATTTGCTTTCTGTCCTCCTTCAATGTACATTTCATTTCTTCTCCTCCTCTCTTCTTATCTTTTCCAGTTGCCAATTTGGCACAGCCTGGAACTTTTGCTGGCAACGATGCCATTGTAGCCTTTGCAAAGAACAATCAAGTCAATGTTGTCATCCACCAGCTCAATGCTCCTCTGTGGCAGGTAAGCCTCAAAACACTCAATTTGTCATAATGTGCCATTACTCCGGTTAATGCATATTTTTCCTCCTGTTGGAATACGGCTAACAATAGTTTTCCAAATTTGGAGAAGGGGGAGCAGTCCCTTTCTTATGCAAAATAGGCATCTAGATTAGATTATTTCAGTTCACCCCACATAGGCCTGTCTATGACAACTTGTTTGGAATTGTGGCTGGTACAAAATGTTACAAATATTACATTGGAATAATGTCACCATTCATATTTCCCTTGGTCTTGAAATCCTCTGCCATACTTATAAGCTGGGCTTCAATCTCTCCAAATTTGGGCTTTCCTTTTATTGGTATTTCTGACACAGCTGACCCATGAAACGCATCCTTGCTAAGGATCTAGGTGCTGGATGGGGGAACTGGCAGAAGGGAGTTCTTGGTAGAGTTATGAGAGGCTTATGGGCCTCCCCTTCATTGAGCTAGATAGATGGAAACTGTAGAACCAATGAATCACATGAATCCACACTGGAAATGGCAAGCACTTGCCTCAGTAAAGGCATTGCTTCTTTTTGACAAAGTTGAATGCTCTTGAAAGCATCCAGATTTAAAGCCCCACTTGCATCAATCTCTCATCTTTCTCAGATTCGTGGAACAGACAAAAGCAACGCTCGAGAGCTGCACATTGCATATCGATATGGAGAGCACTATGACAGCGTCCGGAAGATTAATGACAACTCTGAGGCTCCTGCCCGGCTACAGACGGAGGTTGGTTCTGGGCCCTGCTAGGTACTCTCTGGTGATGTTCCTGGGATGGGGCTTTCTCTTTTTGCTGAGCAGTGGATGCTTAGCTTGGCAATACAGTGATGCTGTAAAAGCAAAGTAATGCATTTGAACTGATTTCATTCCCTGTTAAAACAGATGTTGTGGAATGAATCAAGCAGTGGGTGGGAGCCTACTTGGATTTAATTATCCAAGCTGGGTAAGATAAGGGTTTAGGAGGGATGCCTAGCTCAGCTGTAGAGCACTTGCTTGGCATGCAGAAGGAGCAGGTGTAGTTCCAGCTAAAAAGGATCTCTGATAGCAGGTACCAGATACTCTGACCCACCGTCAAAGGTGAATTGATACTCTCCCTGAAGCGTGTGGCTGCTTAGTTTCACACAGTGCTGCAACCATCTTCTGGTCATTTAGCCCGTTTCCTGGTGATTTTTCCTTCCAGAAACTGCTGGGCAGGTGGGAATAATTCTGGCTTGCAACTGAAATTGTTGAAGACACACATTCACTGACACTCACTTTCTCTCTGTCTCTCACTCACATACACTTCCATGTGCAGAAGCCTCTGGGGAGTCCTTGAGCAGCTGTGCATGGCTCTTTCCCACCTGGGTGGTCTCGTGTCTGCCTGCTGAGGGACTGATTACATCGGAAAGGCACTGGGTTTATTTATTTGTGTATATTTTTGTAAACCATTTTGGTTTACAAAATGTAAGCCAATTCTGGGTTACAAAATTTTTGTAAACCATTTTGTTTTATTTGTGTATTTTTGTAAACCATTTTGTAAGCCATATTTTCCAACTATTTTGTTTGAATAGTGGCCTATAAATATTTTCAGTGGAATAAATTACAGGCCTTGCTCACACAATCCACCCGTGCCTCCCCTCCATGACATAGGATGACATATTGCAATGCCTTCCTGTCATTCCAGATGTTGTGCAGAAACAAATGTAATAAAAAAGAGAAGGAGGAAGCAGAATCAGAAGAGGAAGTCCAAGACGAAATTGAGGATGCTGTCCAGAAAGTGCGGAATGCAACCGGCTGCCTGGTGAGCCTGTGCCATTCCTTTGCTTGGGGAAATGCTGGTGAAGGTGCCTCTCAGGCAGTGAGGGGTGGGAAGCCCAAGGCCCCCCAGATGGTGATGATAATGGAATTGAGCTCCCATCAGTCCCAGTAGTCCCATCAGTAGTCAGGGATGATTAAAGTTACCCCTTGACAGTGTCTGGAGGTCCACAGATTTCCTTCTCTTGCTGGAAGACGGGTGGAACCTCAGCCCTGGAAGCTAAATGTGCCCCTAGTTGGCACTAGGCTAAGCCCCCTCTCCCCTAGCTGCAGCCCTCATCTGCCATACATTGTTCCCTCCTTAAGTGTTTCTTCCTGCTAGAATATGTTCCTGAACTCTGAGAACGCTTCTTGGTTGCCTGGGTGTATAAAACAGAGAGTTATGTATGGAAACAAGCCTGCTGTACAATGGTAAAATTCACTGTCTATCTGGCACATGTTGTTTGCTTTTCAGGATTCTGATTTAATCATCCGGATCCTTGAAACGGAGGACTACAATATCGAATCTGCAATATTTGTTGTGTGTCAGATAAATGAAGTGAAAAGGCTCCGTGAGTAATGGGTTGCTTTTGCCACACAATTACCAATTACAGTAAAGCAGCCTGTTTGAAATAAAGGAGGGAAGCAACATGGAAGCGGAACACACCCCCCCCCAAATCCCTGCATTGCAGGGCTTTGGATTTGATGGCCCTTGGCGTCCTTTCCAACTCTACAATTCTATGATTCTAAGAGCCTCCCAGAGGCTGCAATTAAGTGTTCCTGGCCCACAGTCTTCCATTGTGTGCACAGCATCTTCCTAATAGCTTAACTAAGGGAGAATTATGAGGCTTATGATTTGATTATGAGGCTTGTGGGGCTTATGAATTATGAATCCCACCTGTCAAACATGCCCTGCCACTTCAGAGATGGAATAGATATGGAGGGATAAGGACCTAAAAAGAGCCTGGGTGCTGGATCAGGCCAAAGGGAGTCCATCTAGTCCGGGGGTGGACTTCGATCTTTCAAATTTCAGTGGTGTCCTGTGTGAGGCCAACATTTCATGCCTCCTGCCTCTCATCTTCCTTTCTGTTCAATTCACTACATCATAGTTGCGACACCCTGCAGCGCCCCTTAGGCTTGATCCCCAGTGTAGCAGTACTGGTCACACTGTTCTTATTCCACCTCTGTCTAGTCCACCTTCCTGTTCTCACAGGGGCCAACCAGATGACTGTGAGAAACTGGCAAGCTGGAGCACTCTTCCCTCTTGTGGTTTCCAGCAATGGCTGCTATTCAGAGACATGCTGCCTCTAATAGTGGAGGGAGAACGTAGCCATCCTGGCTAGTAGCTACTGATAGCCGTACTTGTCTCGAGCTGCCCAAGTTAGTGTCTGCCACAACCTCCTCTGGCAGGTGAGGGTGGGGGGGTGTACGTATCTCTCCCACCTCCTTGCTGCTTCCCATTTACAGATACCCTGTTCCAGGCAGCTACACAACCAGGAAATAAACCCACTTGGGGGGGAACCACATGCAGGAAGGAATGGATGGATGGGAGACAGGCTGGCTTAAGCTTTCTGTTTGCTACCCTTTCCTCCCCTCTGCCACTCCACAATAATGGCCCACTCCACTGCATCTTCTAGAATCAGTATTGTGGAATGGGGAGGGACCCAAAGGCAATCTAGTCCACCCCCGTGGTGTGGGATGGGTCTCTGACAAATCACTGTCCCTCTCCTAGATGCTGAGAAAGCCCAGGAAGCCCAGGAGACAAACCGACCAAAACTGCATCCCAGGCCAGCCCTATGGGAAGAGAATGGAAGTGGCACTAGGATTTTTGGGAGCCAGGAAATAGAAAACAACAAGCCCCAAATGAGCTCACTGGAAGGAAACCAAGCCAGTAAAAAGCAGGCACCAAAGGTATCTTGAAGGGAAGAGGGAGGGGGGAGTTCTGTGGGAGCCCTGGGGTTTCCCCCTGCCTCGCAGTGGTACTTTTAATGGGGGATTCCACAGAGGAATCTGCCTGGATGGTGTCAGTCACAACCCAGGTAGAAATTCTGAGATCTGCTCTCTCCCGACTTGTCCTCCCAGCATTGCTATCCAGCTCCTTGTCCAGACACTCCACTCAGGCTTGTGGTAGTATCACTTTAAAAAATATCCCTACAGTGCATGTGCTTCATCCAAAACAGCCTTCCCCGACCTTGTGTCCTTCAGGTTCATGACTCCATCAGCCCCAGAGCTGGTGGGAATTGTACTCAAAACTGCCTGCAGGGCATTAGGTTTGGGAAGGGTGATCTTTAAAACTGCAGTCTTGCCAAATCAGTCATTCCCTTAATTCCTATTGTCCCATACCCTAGAGGCACTGATCTGATTTGTATTCCCGATTTGTGAATCCAGATAGGATCTGGTCTGTACCTGTTCATAGCATTGTAACTTTCCTCCAGCTCCCAACCCTGGTGTCCTTCTTACATGGCGTTATAATTAATAACTGCAACAGTTTGGAAACTGTCTGGCTTTCTGAGTGCTGTGTTGAGCTACCGATCAGCACAAATTGCCATGAATCGATCTGGGACAGCCTAATTTGCTCCGGAGCGATTTGTTGCTTCTTCCATCCAATCTGAACAGGGAAAAAATTGGCCTGATTCAGTTCTGAATTTGGCCAAAGCTATTGCACAGCCCTAAGCAGCTCCTGTCATTTTGTTATTTGCTTGTTGTGCTGCCACTCTCTCCTCCTCCTCATCCAGGACAATGGCAAAGTCCATCCCTTTCTTGACGTCCCCTTTGTTTAGGCCTTGGTCCCTGCCTTCTTCTGACACTTGCACCCCCAGACTCTGCTACCTAGGGGATCCCTCTAAATCACAGTCCTCCTCCTCTTCCTTTAGTGCTTTGCTAATTCTCCCCTCCGGCAGGTGTCCAACAGGCAGGAGAAGAAGCAACAGCGACTGGAGAAGAAGCGAAGGCAGGAAGACAGACACCGGCAGAAAGTCCTAGGAAGCAA
The DNA here is from genome assembly GCF_964106915.1 of Podarcis gaigeae. Taxonomy (NCBI): domain Eukaryota; kingdom Metazoa; phylum Chordata; class Lepidosauria; order Squamata; family Lacertidae; genus Podarcis; species Podarcis gaigeae. Next base: position 28,758,049 of record NC_139684.1, read on the forward strand.
GAGCAACCTCTCAGACAATAATAAGAACGCCATGGAGTCTGAGTCGCAGGTCACCCTGGTGAAGACCATTGCGGCTCTCAACATCTGACTTAATGGTGTTTCCCCATTTCTGATGTGCGTGGGAAAATGAAACTCTGGCTGCTGAACTTTGCACCCCAAAAGTACCTTCTTCAGAGCAAACACTTCGCCCCTGTCTGTCTTTGTGAACAGGGGTGTCTGCTATGCTGTTTAACTGACAGTTAAACAATTCTTCAGTTGTGCACAAGAACACTGGTGTGGGATGGCAGAGCAGTTCCTGTGCTGGAGCCTGGACAACAGAGGCCTTAGGGGTGGAATCCCCAATCATGGATCCTCTCGCTGCAGAGCTCATGGAATTTGCTCCCGAATCTTCCATGGCCACTTCCCAATTTGTCTTATTTTCAGTGACCCCCCGCCTGCAGGAAGGTTAAAGGGTTTCTTTGCTCAGGAACACACCTTCATTTTGGCAAAGTCAGCAGGGAAAAAAGAAAACTGCTTCTGACTTACATCCCAAAGTGAAAACTTATCTACCAAAGTTGGTACTGAGCCTGTTAGATTGTTGCTTTCTCCTCCCAATCCTACTCCCCATGGCAATATTGTTAAATTCTAGACAATGATCAATCGTGCACTTTAGCCTACGGAAATGATGGTGGCTTGTGTCTGGGTGTGTGTGTGGTGGGTTGTGTGCATAGTAGCAAATTCTGTACAGACAGGCTGATAGTGTAGAGAAACTTTTCCTGTCTGCGGCAGGGTTTGTTTGATCAATTACTCACTTGCACCCCTAGCAGGAATAGGCCACAATTGTGTCACAGCACTGGTTGGGCAGCTGTCCACCATTACAGACTTGTGGGGGAAGGACCAGATCTCATCTTGTGCCTACCCTTGTGGGATTCTTAGTCCTGCCCCACTTATGCAGGGATATGGGCTCCTCCTGTGGCGGTGGGCAAATCAGAGTATGAAGTGGCTGAACAGTGCTACCTAAGTTGGATTTCAACTGTGGACCCTTCACCAACGATGGGGAGGAAATGGACAAGCCCCATCCTTGCCAGCTTACTAGTATGTGATGCAAACAAGGCTGACCCAAAGTGTACTTTCATCTTGAACATTGGCGGTTTTGTTTCCTTGTGAATGTCATGGCCTTCATCCAAAGACACTTGGTACTCAAAGAATTACTTCTTTATCATGTTAAAATTTATAGACCCAAGAAATTATACTGGCAAACTTCCAAGGGACACTTGTTCCTTAATTTTGTTCGCTAAAAACCCCCCATTTTCCTCCCTAAAGAGTTCTATTATAGTTGGGTTTTTTAAAAGGCTAATTCAGCAGATATTACAGGGAAGGGGAAGCTACCCCCCACCCGCAATCCCACCAGCTGCTTTTGGATTCCAATCCTTGTCATCTCTGGCCAGTTCCTAGGCTGACTGGAGGGGAACAGGGTTTGTGTGATTTCAATATGTATATTCTGCAGTTGCCATAAAGAGTGGGTTTAGTGTGCCTAAATGGGTTGATTTGGAAGGCAAAATTTGGATGGAAGCAACTTTTTTATCCTAGTGCTGCAACAGTTGGAAAATGTGGCACTTGCCTAATGGCGGTTTGGAAACAGGGTTCTGGTGCTTCTGATACTTATAAGCCAAAGGGTGGATTTAGCCAACGCATACTAAAAAATGCCATTCAACTAAAAAAGGGCAGAGGGAAAGCTTAGGACCACTGGGAGTGGCATGATGCAAGCTGCTAGTGCAGCCTTGGCCACTTGGGAGCTGTTAGTCCAATATACCTGGAGGGCAGCAATTTGGCCAAGACTGCTGTAAAGGCAGTGGTTGCCCCTGCCCTTAGAACGGAAGCTGATGCCAGAGCTGTCAATCATGCCTCTCACCAGGCTAGGCTGACAGGACAGTTTGGTGAAGGTTCTCCTTACAGTTAGTTCTATGATGCCAACAATCTGGACAGCTGTTCAGCAACCCCAAGAACTTTTCCTCTCGGTGACATCAAGTAATGACAGTCCTCTTCGTTCTGGAAAAGAGAGCCATAGCAGAGATCCAGGTTTGAGGTTGTAAATATGTTTGGTGGATAATGGAGGGGATAAAAGTTCTGCATCTTTGTGGTTATCAAAATAAAATTGGCCTTGTTGGGGCTGTCAACCAGTTAAAACAGCCACATTTCCCTTTTACAAGCCTGTGGTTCTTCCTGGCAGTGGCCCACAGCCAAAGAGCAGGTCTTGCGCTGGCATTCAGGATTGCACATGCCACTGCTTTCCCCAGCATGCACAAATTGTATGCCCACTCTTGTCCCACCCACTTTTGCCTTTGGCCCCGACTGCCGTTGGCACATGAAACACTTGCCTCTGCAGGAAAGTTCAAGGGGCAAAAAAATAAAATCTGAACCTAAGGGAAAGCAGCGCTAAAAACCAGCAATAAAAACAGTTTAAAGCACCAAAGGCAGGGATAAAAATCAGAGTTTTATGTGGTGCAGAAAAAGACGGCTGCTGAGTGCCTCTGGGAAGAATTTTCCACTCGGAGGCTTAACATTGTCAAGGCCCTAATATTCTCTTTGCTTGTATTCTTATTTCTTATTACATTTATATCTCCCCTTTTCCTCCTATATGATTACAACCCACATGATTCCCCCTCCCTCACTTTATTCCCATGACACTCCTGTGGAGAGAGTGTGACTGACCTGAGGTCATCCAGGGAGCTTCATGGCTGAGTGAGGATTTGAACCCTGGTCTCCAAGTCCTGGTCTGGCACTCTAGTCACTAAACCACCCTGACACACACACACACACACACACACACACACACACACGCCACATGTAGTGGAGTGGTTTGCCTCTGGGTAACCCTGAAGATAGTAGAGTGTTTGACCCATATCTTGGAAGAACAGGGACAGCAAGGTGTTTGTGTTCCCCAAGCAAAAACGTGTTGGACACATCAGGCAGTTTAGCCCACCTTGCAGTATAATTTGAGATTTATCAAATTCCAATGCCAACTGAAATGCAAGAATTTGCAAAGGATATGTCCATTTGAACGATGAGCAAAATACCATAGCTTCTTTTGAGTATATTTGGGATCTGTTTACGAAATCATAAGACAAGATCAACATTGTCCTGAACTAACCTTGCCTGCAAACATCTGGTGAACTCAGCCAAGTGGAGCAAACATTTCAGGGCTCTAGAAATAATATTCACTGCCTACGGTGTTTGGCGCATATCTTTCCTCCTGAGGGCAGATCCCTTATTTAACCTGTTTGGGCTTGATAAATATTTGGTCTTGACATTTGCTCAGCCTTTGAGGCAGGGCAGCAAATCCCACGAGTATTCATGCTACTTAATGCCCACTTTGGGATCACAGATTAGACTCCGCTTGTCAGTAGTGCCTGCTCTTCATCCGCTTGCCCTGGAGTCTCTAGCTGGATACTTTTTGGTTCTCGTGGGAACTGCTTGGCTACTGTCCATGCCTTCACTGGTTACATGCAACAAACTCTCAGTGGTAAAACTGCCTTCATCTGTGGAGGCAGAGTACAGTATAGTCATTGTGGCTAGTAGCCCTCAAGCCCTACCTTGCTCTTCATTGTGCTGAACCTCTTCTCTACTTGCTATTTTTTTTTATTAAATGCAGGGGAAGCATTCAAAAAGGTACCTCCCAACTGCAGTTCAAAGTAGTGTAGCTCAGTCCTAAAAACCTCGTTCTTCTGTATGTGTCAGACGAGCTGATACTCCATTGCAGCTTTGTTCACCCCCCAAATACTCTGTTCCGGTTTGGGAAATTATGGAGGAGACCATGAATTCCATGTTATTTGTTTTTATTTACTCATGTCTGCAGCTTCTCAACTGCCTATCAGTATAGATCTCAGGGTGGCTTACAAGCATTTCTAAGAACAATTCATCATTAAGTCACTTGAAAAACGAGTTTGGGGTTGAGGCCAGATCAGCTGGTAGGGTCAATTCCAAGTCTGAGGGGGGCTCACTTGAGGTGGAGAAGCTGTGCTTGAAATTTCCAACAATGCCCTGGAGTGACACGACACTAAGGGCACTGTGGGAAATAAAAATGGCGAGCGCCTGCCAGACCAAGTTGCCAGGTGCTGGAGGCCCAGGAGAGGTAGGAGTGGTGCGGCCTGCCCAGTTGTTGAGGCCCCCACAGCATCTCAAGTGTGTCAGGTGATGACAATGGCGCTGCAAGGTTGACTCTAAGAAATGATGGGATGGAATAAGCATTGAGCAAGAGGATATGTTTAACTGCACCACCTTCAGGAAGGCAGTTGAGAAAGCAGCGTTTCCGGGATCCTAGCAAGGAGGCGTGGGGCCTCTACATAGAATGTTTAGGTAAAAGGCATATTTGATGTGATAGGCGGCTTTTTGGAAACAGAAGCTGGCTACTTTATCACACTCACAGGTCATCTTCTGGCACATTGTCCTTCCACCTGGAAGACAAAAGAGCCAAAAGTTGAGATAGATCTGCACATCCCAGGAGTGGGACTTATCCACTTGTCTCTTTGCGTCTCTTACCATTTCCAACTGTGCCCCCTTGGCCTCAACAAACCTTTTCCCAAAGAGCCAAGAGCTCATTGCTGTCAGGAGCAAGCCAGCAGTAAATAACACACAGCAAGAAAAGTACTTTTTAATTAAAAAATCAGGATCTGCACAGGGATGCCAGGCCTAATGAGCTCAGCAGCAGGCCTTGCCCCTATGAGGCAGTTGTCTGAAAGTCCCTGCCATCCACAGCTGCCTAAGTCTCCTCCTCAAGCAATCTGAGACTCTGCTGGTGTGCCTGCCTTTGCTCCTCCCACTTGGTGCCTCTCCTGGTTGGGGAGACCGGGGGGGGGGGAGGGGGGGAGAGGAACTTGTCACAGCAGCAGGAGGAAACACCCATGCTTCTTCACCAACCTGACTCCTCTCTGCCTATTGGCCTCCCTCATCCCCTTCTCCTGCTGCAGCTTTTAGCTCTGATTCTGAACTGCTCTCTGCCGCAGACTCCCCCTGCTCACTAAGCCCTGTTACCTCTTCTGTTTTTGACACTTCCTCTTCCCAGACGTCTCCCTCTGACAACTCATCATTGTCCCACTACCAATCCCCTGGCTCTGAGCTTTCTTCCCCTGTGGGTTCCCCAGCTGGTACCTCCCAACACTCCTCCATGTCCAACCAGTCTGGGACAATTGCACTTTAGACATACCCATGACTTCTGCCCAAACCTTGAAAAACACTGAAAAGCCCCCACATCCTTGTTGACTTTGTGCCTGCATGTTTGCTTTTTGTTTGCTTGCTTTAGTTGCCTTATTTAGTTAACTTCCTAATTCTTTGCCACACCTTTCCTTGAAGCAGGGAGGCGGGGAACCCTTTTCAGCTCGGGAGTCAGCTTCTAACAGCCAGCAGAGAAGCCCACTGGGGAGTGAACTGGTTTTCTCACCCATCTCTAGCTGTCATCCAAGTATCTACAGCCACCCCAAACATACTCCATGTTCACACATACCACACACGATTCTGCTCTTCCCGATAAAGTAGGTATAAAGCTCTAGTTTGGGTTTGCAACCCAGTTTTTCCAACTTTCCATAGCAACAATCGTGGTTATGGCAGCACCTGGAAGCAGCACAGATCAAACCGATTACTTCAGGCCATAAGGAAGACAATTAAGACAGAGAGATTAGGTGCATTCTCTATTATTCACGCTGTAGGGGTGTGGTTTTTTTGGAGGGTGGGATTAGTCTGGATGATGCCCCCATAATCCAGACTGATTTTCACAGAGGATGTTTCAGGTGTGGCGCTCATCTCACTTTTCAGGCCAAGGGAGCTGGCGTTTGTTCATAGACAGCTTTCTGGGTCATGTGGCCAGCATGATTAAACCACTACTGGTGCACGGAGGATCATGGAAGAAGCCAGAGCACACCAAAATGCAGCAGCAGTACCTATTTATATACTTGCACAGGTGTGTTTTTGAACTGCTAGGTTGGCAGAAGCTAGGGCAGAGCAATGGGAGCTCACCCCATCGTGGGGATTCAAACCCCCAAACTTCTGATCAACAAGCCCAAGAGGCTCAGTGGTTTAGCCCACAGTGCCACCTGCTCTGACAATTGGGAAACACTGGTATGTGAGCGCTCCAATTGGAGAACAGCCTTTACCAAAGGTGTCATGGACTTTGAAGATGCTCAAACTCAGGACAAAAGGGAGAAACGAGCTAAGAGGAAGGCAAACTTGGCAATCCCTCACCATGATCAACTCCAGCCCAGAAACCTATGTCCCCACTGTGGAAGGATGTGTGGATCCAGAATTGGCCTCCACAGTCACTTAACTCACTGTTAAGACAAACTTACTTGGTTATGAGTGATTGCCAAAGAAGAAGAAAACTTCCTCATCAGCATCCCAAAAGCATGAGTTGGCGGCAAGTGCTGCAATTTCCCCTCATATGATGCATTTTGGTATGCTATTTCCACCAATATATATTTATGCATACACCCTGCCCCATGCATATTTGAATGCATTACTAGTATGAAGGATGGTACTGCAAATTTGGTCAAAGTGCAAATTTCATAATGGCTGCATTTCCGTTTGTGTTTCGTTTCAGGGAGTGCAAATTAGATAGGTTTGCCTTTAAATGCAAAGAACGGAATCCCATTTCTCCCTCACCCCTTGTTCTCAGCGAGAGTCCCGCTCACCAGTCAGTTTCATCCATGGGCTTTCTGGATCCTCCAAGTCCACAGTAACATCCGTACCCATTGTAAAAGAGAGAGGGCAGCCTTCCCGTCAGCTGACGGACCATATCCGCAAACTGGATCAGGTTGCTGCTTCCTAAGGAGACAGCTGAAAGCAAGAAGCCTGCCTGAGAACCTAAGAAGAACCTCAGGCCAAAGGGGTCCATTTAACCAACATCCTGTCCTCACAGTGACCAGGCAGATGCCTCAATGGGAAACTGACATCCAAACTGGTGGCCAAGACTGCTTCCTGTTGGAGGAAGTTCCATGGTTTAACACTGCGCTGCATGAAGAACTTTCTTTTATCTGTCCCAAATCCTCCAACTTTCAGCTTCACCATTCTGGTGTTAAGAGAGAAGGAGGAAAACTTTTCTCTATCCGCTTTCCTCTTGCCATGCATAATTGTACATGCTTCCATCATGTCATATACCACTCGCTTTGTGTCTGAACTAAGACGTCCCAAGCACTGCAACCTTTCCTCACAGGGAAGGGAAATCCCAGTGCTCCTGTTTTGTTGCGTTGCTCAGCCTGAACTTTGCATGGATTGAAAGCAGAGCTTTGCAGAATTTCTGGCCCACCTAAGGGAGCTTAAAACAACAAGGGCTTGCCAGTCACAAAATGGCAGGAGGTGATGTTTCTGGCTCATCAGCTGGCAATGAGCAACATCCCTATCTAAACCCTCTTTTGGAAATAGCATACACACAAGCTCAAAAATCACACATCTCCTACGCCACAGTGATTTCCTTGAGGCAGGAAGTTCAGCTTTCATCAAACTAAGCACAGACATTAGCTCTGGAACTATTTTCATTTGCCTTCACCACTTCAGGCAGAATTGGGTGATCTGGTTTTAGAAGGATTTTTCATTTCAGGTTTGCCACCCGGAAAATTCTTTTTACTGCTCTTCTGTCAATTCTTCTCCCCGACCTCCATACATTTAATTTGCATTTTCTTCCCCTTTTCTTTCATCACTCCTCCCTGGTTCCTTTTAGGTTCATGTCTTCCTCCTATAATGCGGAGAAGCCCTACAGTTTCAGGAATGCTGGTCTACAGTCTAACCACTTGCTAAAATCTACGGAATAATAGCACACATGAGGGACAGTTCATGTCATTGCAAGTACAGTGTCTATCCTTGAAAATAACATGCGTGAAAGAGCAATGGCAAGAAAAGTTGATGGAATACACTGAAATGACGAAGCTAACTGAGAGACTCAAAGATAAGGACAACAATGACTTCAAAAAAGATTGGGAACCTATTATGATGTATATACAGAAACAATGCATTGAAATGAACTCACTTGCAGGATTCGAATAATACAGTTACAACGGACAAATATAAATAGAAAATATAAAAATGAAATTAAAGTGTTAAGAACAGATTGATAAGGTACAACTTTAATTTTAGTAGATAAGGCATATAAAATTATAAGCAGAAGAAATAAATGTGCTATAAACCAAGAAAGGGAAGCTGGGGGAAGTCGGGGGTGTTAACTGAAAATGTAAAATGTAATTTGAATTTTTGATTATGCTAAAACTTGTAAAATCTTAATAAAAATAATTTTAAAAAGAAAAGAAAAGAACATGCGTGAATCTTGGTTGCTAAAATGTTAAAACAGACCAACGCAACTCTTCTTCTGTACTGAGGTATTAGAAAATTTAGATTTGGCATCCTTTAGACATGCAACTGTCTTGAACATGCACTTACCACATAGGAGAAGCAGGAGGACCCCATACGAACACCCCATCCTTGCACGGTTTGTCCAAATCAGTAGAATGAAACGAATGTTCCTTAGAATAGGACAGAAGAAGTCAGGAAGTTGCAAGCTACAGTATACCATACACACACACACACACACACACACACACACACACACACACACTATTGTTCTGTGCCAGTTCACTCCATAGCCTTAGGAAAGGATATATCAATATTGACAGTTCTCACTAAGGGCCCTTGAGTACATGAAGGTGTTCCCGGGACTTGCCCATCCATAGAGCCAAACTAGTCCCCAAATTCCAGGGACACATGTCACAGCTACGGTGGTGAGAGATGCGGTGAAACTCCTTTTTGAGGTGGCGTGGTCCTCCCCCAAGAAGGAGATCTCAGAGGACCCAGCTGAGAGGCTTTAGATCCTCACTGGGGCCTACCGGGGTGTACTCACACACTTCAACACGGGTTGGGAAGTGTTCCTGATCATTCCGTTGCAGCCTACCTCACTGGATGCAGCAGAGGCTCTATGCTAGATTCCCACCGGGTTTGTTACTGCTTCTTAACAGAAGGAGGAGGAGGACTGAGGCGGTGAGGAGGACAGTGCACTGCAAACACACTAGCAAGGAGTGCAGGAACTGGCTCCGTTGGTGCATTTTTAAGACACTGACCTCCCGCCTCCTCTCTGAATCTGCCATTTGGTGCCTGACATGAATTATGTGCAAAGAATTATGTGTAAAGATTCTATCTTCCTGGTCAACTTTAATAAGGAATGGGAAAAATTTGCAAGTTACCTAAGAGAACACTGCAAACAATTAAAAACTTTGGCAGGATTTTAGTAACACTTGTAAATGTATTAAAGGTAAAAATTGTTGTTGTTTTTTTGAAAAAAGAAAAATAGAGAAATTATATGATGCAGGAGATAAAGTTTGATTATGGAAACCATGGAGGGGTGGAGGGAAGTCTAAGGATTCAGGGAATCCTATATGTTGATGTTTAATATTATTGTTTGAATTCAAATGTATAGTGTAAAACTGAATTTTTAAACAAAGAATTATGTGTAAAGAACCTGGCTGGACAGGTATCTTACTTAAACACTGGTGATGGGATAGTGTTTTCTTCTGCTCCTGCAAGGCAGGCCACAGGGCTCACCCATACTTCACTGCCGCTCCCTGTCACTGGAGTTCACCACTGCCTTCTGCCTAATGGTAGGGCCAGACCTGTATTCAGTGTGTGTAACTGATGCATAACTGCCAAAAAGGAACCTTGGTGCAATTGCACAGTGTTACGAAGATTGCATCAAGATTCTGTTGTCCTGTGCAAAGGACTGGTAAAACACTGCACCAAAGGAATCTGCACCAAGGCAAGGTGTGCTATTGCCTTCTTCTCTGCGGTCTTCCTGCACTTGAGGACGCTTCTTTTGAGACAAGCTTTCACTCCTGTTGCTGCCTTGTTCCACCCCTCGTGCTGTGATCAGTGAAGCCTGCTGGGAAGATCCGGGGGTTGCCAACCTGGCACCTGCAGGTGCGTGTGTGCAGGCCAGCACCTCTTGCGGCTCCCACAAAAGGTCTCCATAAATAGCCCCTCAAACCTCCACAGTGTGGAAGAGGCTGCTCTTCCTGCTCAGTTCCTCTTTGCATTGACTTAGCATTTCCAGCTTTGAACATGGCCTATTAAACATGCCCATGTTTCAGCAGATGCTAGGATAGGGACACTCCATTGTGAACAGAGAAGAGGGGCAAAGCATTTCTCTCTATCAGTTAGGAGCTGATGTATAGGCCCTATTCCCCATTTTGCACGCCCTATTTTTGGGTCTTGTCCCTTTTTAGATGTGGCAGCCCTTTTGCCATACCCTCCAAGTGTCCCTATTTTCCAGGGACAGTCCCAGATTTACAGAAGGGGTCCTGGTTTTTTATTTGATCCCAGAATGTCCCTCTTTTCCTTTGGACGTCCCTATTTTCATCAGAGAAATGTTGGAGGCTCTGGAGTTATGCCCAAGGAGATAAGTAACTATACCTTTAGAAAATACCTGAAGGCAGCCCTGTAAAGGGAAGGTTTTTTAATGTTTAATGATGTTTTTATATATGTTGGAAGCCACCAGAGTGGCTGGAACAACCCAGTCTGATGGGCAGGTATAAATAATATTTTTATTATTATGGAATAGGACATTCCTAATTTTTATTGGAGTAATGTTGGAGGGTATGTCACACATCCCACAGTGGCCATTTTGTGACCTTTTCCGAAGTCAGACCATTGGTCCACCCAGCTTAGGCCTCAACCCAACACATCCCACAGAAATACAGAAGGAGCTGTTGGGCATCAGGATCCCAGTTACACAGGGCCACAGGAAACTGCCTTCTGCCACCTCAGACCATTGTTCCCTCTAGCTCATTATTGTCTACACAGACTGGCAGTGACTCTGCAGATTTTCTCTTCCAGTCCTACTTGGAGATGCCTCTGGGAATTGCACCAGAGACCTTCTGCATGCAAAGCAGATGCTCCACCGCTCAATTACAGCTTTTCACTAAAGGCTCACACACCCTTTTAACTCAGGATTGATGTATTGTCTTGCTTTCCGGATGTCCTGATCAGTCAAGAGGCACAAAGCAGTATGATAGGAGCTCACATTTCCTGGCGGACCTGTTCGAAACTAGTTTCTGCACAATGGAGTCTATTGATAGGGTCACTTGTGACCGAACGCAAAGAAGAAAGCTGTCATTGGGTCGGGGTCGCCATGAGCTGAGCGATGGGGATGAGAGTGGTTGATGTGCGACCCTCAAAAGGAGAGAGCACCCTCCCTCAGCTAACTGGGCTCCGTAAATCAAGCTGAGTTGCTCCCCAAACTCCCAATGAAAGGACAACGTCGCACAATGACTACAAGCTTCATTTTTTTATTTTTGAAGAGGAGTTGCAATGCAGCTTTGGGCCTGCAGGGGCTGAGCTCAGCACTTCATCGGCCCTTCCTTGCAGTTCTTGTCAGAGTAAAAGCGATACTCCTTCTTGTAAGTGTCCAGGTGGTCCTTCAGGCAGAGGGCTGCTGTTTTGTCACATTCACAGATCTGCTTTTCACAGCTGCTTCCTTCACCTGTTGAGAGAACAGAGGGAGCCTGTCATGTTGTCATCCTGCCCTTCCTGCAAACAACTGAGGGCTGCATCTGTGGCTTCTAGCAAGCCGCCTTATGCAGAGCCAAACAATTTGCCCACCTAGCTTAATACTGTCTACACTGACTGGCAGCAGCCCTCCAGGGCTTTGAACAGGGAGTCTTTTCCAGCCCTACCTAGAGATGTCATGGATTGAGCCTGGGACTTTGTGCCCTGCCACAGAGCCACGCCTCCTCCTTAATGCGTAGGAACATAGCAAGCTACCTTATGCTGAGTCAGACCACTGGTCCATTTAGCAGGGTATTGTCTACACTGGCTGGCAGCAGCTCTCCGGAAGTGCAGGCAAGAGTCTCTCTGAGCCCTACCTTGAGAGGCCAGCTGGGACCTTCTGCATGCAAGGCAGGTGCTCTGTAGCTGAGCCATGCCCCCTCCCTGCAGAGTAACCGCTCTCTCGGAGTAATCAACCTTATAGGGTTGGTAGGAAGATGGCAGGGAGGTGCTCGGAGGAAGTGGAGGCTAAAAATGCGATCAACTAAGTCAGTGATTCTGTGGCGATGTGCTTTGGGCAGCTACCAACAAGGAACATGGAGAAGGGCCATAGTTCAGTGGCAGGACAGTTGCTTTGCATGCAGAAGGTCCCCAGCGACAGGTCCAGCAGGAGTCTCTCTCAGCTGTACTAGGAGATGCCAGGGGTTGAATTTGGGATGCAAACCTTACTGTTCGACAGTGGAGAACGGACTTCCTTAGAAGGTGGTGGACTCTCCTTCATTGGAGGTTTTAAAGCAGAGGTTGGATGGCCATCTCTCAGGGATGCTTTAGATGTGATTCCTACATCGCAGGGGGTTGGGCTGGATGACCCTTGGGGTTCCCTTCCAAGCCTATGATTCTACGATTCTTTAGCTGTGAGTCATGCTTTGCAGGGGTTTGAACTAGAGGATCTCTGGGGTCCCTTCCAACTCTACTGTTACTATGATTCATTTTAAACAAAGGTAGGATAGCCATCTGTCAGAAGAGTGCAAATTTCGATGGATCGGCAGGCGCACAATAGCATTTAGTTCATGGTATGTATGAATTGTCTGTCCTCCAAAAAGCAAGGGATGCAACCCAATTTTTCTCCTGTCGCTACTTACCACAAGTAATAACTCCATCGTCGATGGAATAGTTGTATATGTCGGTGTTGGTGTTACAGTCCTTCAGCTTTTCATAGCAGCAATCATGGGCCAGGCAGCAGCTGTGGAGAAGGAAGAGAAATCTCCTTTAGACAAATCTACACTGTTCACCTGCGTGAGGGAGCTAAAGATGCTCCTTTTATAATTATTTGATTATTTATACACATCTTAATAAAAAAATAGGTATAGTGGTACCTCGGCTTAAGAACTTGATACGTTCTGGATGTCCCTTCTTAACCTGAAACTGTTCTTAACCAGAAGCACCACTTTAGCTAATGGGGCCTCCTGCTGCTGCTGCGCCGCCACTGCACGATTTCTGTTCTCATCCTGAAGCAAAGTTTTTAACCCGAGCTACTATTTCTGGATTAGCGGAGTCTGTAACCTGAAGCATCTGTAACCCGAGGTACCACTGTCTAAGGTACACGCATCAGTTGCACCGATAATTAAAACAACGGTACTATTTTACGCCCATGAGTTTATCAAATGGTGACAATCAGGAATTAAAGGGGGGGTGCCCATCTTGTTCTTTTATTGCTTCATTACCAGGGGCAATAAAGAATTCTGGGAGCTGTAGGTGGGAGCTAAGGGTGCCAAGAGTTATTCCCCTCCTAGAACTACAATTCCCAGAGTAGTTTAACAATAATTTCCTCTTCCCAGAGAAAGCTGGGAACTGTAGCTTTGCCAAGGTAAAAGGGGTGTCTCCTAACAACTCTCAGCGACAAACTACAGTTCCCAGAATTCTTTGCGGTAAACCATGACTTTTAAAGTGGTCTCATAGAGCTTTTCATGTATGGTGTGAATGTGGTCATGGGCTACCTTTTGACTTCTTGTTTCAAAACTTCCCATTTCAGAACCTTCTGCCTATCTGGGGAAGGGGGGTGTTTCTGAGGATAACCCAGTGGGATATCCTTATAAAAAAGCAAATCAATGAAATGAAAGCCCCCAGTGTGGTGAACCAACTCAATACCCCCCCCCCAACTGGCTAGAACAACCAACACACACCAACAAATCTTTTCCAGTACAGCGCCTCTTTGATAATGAGGTGATCAGTTATGTAAAAAACAACAACCCACAAGCCATTGATTTACCGGTCGGTGTCGTCTCGTGGTTTGCCTTGGCCACCCACCCCGCAGTAACACCCGTACGTGGTGTAGTGGGGGAAAGACGTTTTCCCAGTGAGCTTTTGGATCATTCTTCCAAACTGAAAGAGGTTCCCATTTACTGCCAAAACACCTGCAAAGAAACGGGACAAGGCGTCAGGTGCGTGGCTTATTAGGGAAAGGGATCTGTCCTGGCTGTTGTGCTTCTCCACCTCTCCCTTCTACCAAACGGTATTCGGTGCTCCTGAAAAGGGGGCAAATACTCTCTAGCAAATATTGATCCACCTCTCTTCGTTAATAAATTGGTCTGTGCTAGCGGCTATCACTACATTTTGTGGTGGTGGTATCCATAAATGAATTATACCTTGTGTAGCATTTTTAATACATTTTAGGATTTGATACATGTCAGAAGTGGGCAACCTCCCCCCCCCACCCGCCATTGGGGGCTGTATCCTCTCAGAGGTAATCTGCTGGGAGCCACATGGGGGTGGGGGTAGGTGAAGCCACAGCTGATGATGGCTGGAGAAGCAAATGCTTTCTGGATTAATTTATCAAGAAGACCAACCTGCTTCACTTTTGACTTCGGTTGCTCAGATTAGAATTCCCCAAAATTATGAAGGTCTCCTCAGAAGTAGGCTTTGTCAAGTTTGAAGGGGGGTACACTTTAAAAAAAAAGTATGGCCCCTTCCTTTTGTTAGCAGAACATAATTTAATCTCTCCTCTCCCTGTTACTTTTAGATTCCTGCATTTCAGGGGGTTGGACTAGATGATCCTTGGATCCCTTTCCCGCCCTATTCTATTATTCCACTTACTGCAAATCAGCAACACCATTGATCCCCATAAGATCTTCATCTTCTGTTGATAAAGACCTAAAGCAGAAGTGGTACAGTTTTTCAATTTGTTTAGAGGATCCGCATTCCACCTTTTGATATCAGCCACACCCCACACCCCCAAAGATGGCTCAACAACACAAACAGTTCATCCTAAACACAGTAAAATGCCAAGGGTTGTATTGGTTTGAAGGGGAAGTGGGGTTGGAAGGCTGGCAGTCAACCCCTGAGATTTGGCCCATTCCTTCTTAAAGTACAGGTCTGCAACTAGGAAGCTGGCCGGATCAAATTTTGGTTCTATGTGAGTCTGGCTTGTTAGCAAAAATGCCAGCATGTCCTCCCCTCCCCACGCTCCTTGGCCTCACAATCACCTGTGGCATGGATTTCCGTCTCGGACAATGATACAAGTGCAGCATGGCAACATTAGGTGTCTAAAAGAGCAGATTGGCCCAAGAAAGAGGGGTCTGATTAGGCCTGGAAGCAGAAGGTCAGAGATGGGGTGGCAAGTCTGGCCAAGGCCCAGAGAGGCTGGGGGGTGGCAGAATTGAGAAGCGGGGGTGGGGGGTAGACAGAGGCATGGAGAAGGGTCAAGCAGTGTTGGGGAATAAGAAGAGGCATAGGGTGGGGGGCTTTGCCTCTTGGAGCCAAGAAAGAGTGTAGGGAAAGGTAGAGGGGTGGTGCCCATTGGAGGAGATCTGAGGGAAAAGGGGCATCTGACAGACTTGCCAGGGAAGTCACAATTGTGGTGTTACTCCTCTCCAATGAAACCCATTTTGGTTTTGTTCCCCGTTGCCACCCACAGAAGAAATGTTTTTTGTTTCAGCTCAAATGAATATTTATGTTGCCGTTGAATTACATTATCTGTTTTGTCAGCACTTGATTTGAAATGTCAGCAAACAAACAATCAGGGGAAATTGCCTGCAAAAAAACGTTAGTCAGAAGGGCATACAAAGAATGCTGATGGGTTTTCAGGAAGACTTTTTAAAAACAAAGCAGAAATGTAGAGAAGTGAATTTAAGAAGGGGGGGGGGATAAGAATTGAACTTTGACAGATCTTTTTGTCTTCATCCGATGAATGAAAAACTGGGGGTTTACATGAGAGAACATCAATTCCTTTTGTGGAGAAGGTGCCATTCTTTTCAGGGGTGAAAAATCCCAGCAAGGACGTGGCTGGATCCACACTTGCGTTTTCCAGAAACTGAAATTCAGAAGCATTGCTGCCTTTGTCAGTGGAGCCAGAATAGAGCCATCACGGCCGGCAGCCATTGCGAGCCTTTTCTCCCTCGAATTTGTCCAACTTCCTTCTAAAACTGATGGCTTGGTGTTGTTGTGCAGCAGAAACAATTCGTTAAGCAAAACCAACGGCAGCGGTACTTACTTTGCTTAGCCTCCTCGTAAAACTTCTTGGGGGTCGATATCACACCTGGCTCCCTTTCTTCCTTGTGATTTGGTTGTCCTTCTCTCCTCAGAAATGTGACAACTGGGATTTATAGTCCGTTGGAGAGTTTTAACTGTTAGTGAGGGGAAAATCCCATTTCCCCATATCCAGTAACCAGGTGAGAAAGGTAGTTACTCCTTGACTGGACTAACATGCCTAAACCTCTCTAGCCAGTTCCTTCCCCAGTTAGTAAGACAACAGATCTTGCCTCTGGGCCTGCCTGGTTTCATTCTAGAAGAATGATGAAAAATAGCAAAGGTCACCACCAGTAGCTGCCATCCTTCTTTCGCAACCCGAGTGGTCACTTTCTCCACAGGGTGTGGACATTTATACAATTATTAGAAGGATCTTCTCACCAAGTTGTGCAGGAAATGTTGGTGCTGGAGCTTAATAGGAGGAATATGGAAAGCAGAAACAAAAAACGAGCTAGCTTCCCCTGCGGTGGGACTCCCAGAATTAGCCTGCTCAGATGGTTTTGCCAATCTGGTTCAGATGAAGTTGGGCTCTAGAAGTAAACGGACTAGGGGCTGTCCCTCTGTTTGCCCCACTCACCAAACCCTTCCCCACCCCCACCCCATGCTTGGAAGTTAACGTTAACTCCCTAACCCTTTCCACCCCCTTGGAAATATTCAGATTGCTTTCCACCTTCCCAGCCCCATTGCCACATCCACTTCTACCCCTTTGTACTCCTGTTTCCACCTCCAACCCCACATCCATGCTGAAATATACTCGGAGTCGAGTGTGGATTTCATGCTCTTTCTTCAGCTCATAGTAGTGAGGAATACCAGTTCCCCCGAAATGTCTGCTTTATATACATTATTTACACAATGGGCCCCACGTGATTGGCTAATTCTAGGATTCTCCTGTAGGCCAGTCAGGTTGCAGATTCACTTCCACCTGGAGTTGGATTGGGTGGCTCCTGCGGACCAATCAGACTGCTGCATTCTGAATCCTATTGTTCTGGGACCAATCAGGCTGCTGCATTTTGGATCCTATTCAGCTCAGTACATAACACATGCCCCCTCCTCTCCCCTCCTTTGGTGCAACCCCTGCTTCCACAGAACCACTCCCCCCCCCATGATAACCTCCTGCATCTTCCTCCCCCTGCCACCACTAGGCTCCCATTTTCACCTCTCCACCTGCGATGAAGCCACACCTGATCATCTTCTTCAGACCCTTTCATGCCCTAGCATTCATCTTGAACTCCTCAGCTCAGTGCAAGCACTTTCTTCTTGTCCCCCTAGCTCACTGCTGACAGTACATAAAACAACAACAACAACCGCCAGCCACTGAACTCATCTTGGTGCTTCCTTCCTCTCTGAGTTTGGTGCCCCAGCTGACCCACCTCTAAGGCCTGCCCTGGCTGGTGGCACTGGTGAAAAAGTCTGCCTTGGCATTGCCAGCAGCCAGCTGGGGCACCAAGCTGAGGGAGGCGCCAAGCTGAGCTGACCGGCTTTGGGAGAAGTTAACCACGTTTCATGGGTTGCTCTGGATGTCCTTAACAGGCCAGTGGAGGAGAAGACCATCTTTTGTATATAAGAGGAAAGTGTGCCAAACAATGCTAATATTACTTATATTTATTTTATGTACAGCATTTGGGTCCCCCCCCCCGCCCCATATAATTGTTGTTGATATTTTAAAATGATAAGAAAACCGGGGGGGGGGGGGGAATAAGGAAGAGAAGAGAGGGAGAAGATACCAGGAAAGAAAGCATCAATGCAGATGTGGAACGCAAGTACAGCAGGATATTTTTGAGGTTTAATAGGGGGCAGGAGGGGCCTTATAGGGCTGGGCTTTTGACAAAACTGATGGAACGAACCTTCTGATTCCCCCATCTCCCACTGAGGCCGCCAGATGAAATGGCTGCCCCCAGGTGACAGAGCCGACGGAATAAGCTGATATTAGTGAAAAGAACATGCCTTCTATAAGGGAAAATTGCCTTCAAAATGTGTATATTGAGGGAAAGTGCAGATGAATTTTCATGACTTGACTTTCATTTTCAGGGGGGAAAAGACCACAAGCTTCTTTGTACTAATTTATTAGATTTATATACCACCCTTCATCATAAGATCTCACTGCAGTTCACAGAATAAAATACAGGATAAAAACAGGTAAATAAGTAAAACAAAACAGGAAAACATGATTCCCCGCCCTTGCCACAGACACATTCAAAAGGCTGTAGAATATTAATCAGCCCAAAGCCTGGTTGAAGAGAAACATTTTCGCTTCATGCAGGAAAGTGGCGAGCGGAACTCATACATGTTCTTTTTGGCTGGAGAAAAGCGTTGCAAAGTTGAAAGAAGGGAGCTTTTCGATGTTGCAGCTGCATTTCTGTCCAGGTCTTCCTTAGGGAAATGCAAAACCGGAACTGAATTTTGTATCCCATGCAAACTCCCTCCCCCTACTGCCTCCCTACTCCACTTCATTCTTGGCTCAGCAGGACACAGAGGAGGGTGGCCAAAGCACAAAAAGTTGGGGAAGTAGGTGTACTTCTTCTGGTACGTCTTTAAGTTCTTTTTCAGGCACTGCACAAACTTTTGGTCGCATTCACAGGTCAGGCGCTCACACTGGATTGAAGTACCCGGAATCATTGCCCAATACCAGGGTTCGTTTCCTGACAACACAACAAGATTTTGGGCTAAGGAATAAATTCTGGAACTAAGTTGATGGCTGGGGGCAGGAGAGGGGGAGAGAGTCTGTAACTTGCAGTCTCTTAAGCCAGCCAGAAGTAGCAGTACTTATTATTATAATTTGTATCCTGCCCTATGCCCGAAGGTCTCAGAACAGTTCACAGCATAAAACCACAATATAAAAAACAGAAAATACAAAACAAAGACAACCCAATAACCCCTGCTTCCACAACACATTTTAAAAGGGCATGGGGTTTCAATCAGCCAAAGGCCTGGTTAAAGAGGAATGTTTTCACCCGGTGCCTAAAGGTGTATAATGAAAGCACCAGGTGAACTTCCCTGGGGAGAGCATTCCACAAACGTGAGTTGTCTTTCTCCCCTCCGCCCCGTTATACAGGGGCGAACAAAGGCTAACCGACACCTGGGGCGGGGCAAACCGCCGGCTGCAATGTGTTGCACCGCTACATACGGTGCATGCGTGGTGTCGCTACGTAGGGCGCGTGTGCAACGTCACTACATACAGCACATGTGTGCAACACTGCACATGCATTATACATAGCGGTTTGCCACCAGCGCCACTCAAGCGCTATATGGATGGTGGCAGGACCCTCTGCTTGCAGCGGCGGCGGGATCCCACTGCCATCCGTCCAGTGCTCAAGCAGTGCCGGTGGCAAACCGCTATGTACAGCATGTGTGCGGTGTCGCTACGTACAGCGCATGTGTGCGACACCGCACATGCTTTGTACATAACGGTTTGCCGCCGGCACTGCTCGAGCGCCGTACGGGCAGTGGCAGGATCCTCTGCTCACAGCTGCAGCCGCAAACAGAGGATCCTCCACATGCGGCTGCGGCGGGGTGATGGCTGCTCATGCCGCTGCGCCCGGGGTTGGGTGGGGTGAGCACTCTGCAGGGTGCCTTCTTGTCAACCCCCCCCCAGACATGGCAGCTGTGGCAGACTGCCCCCCGCCCCCCCTTGCGATGCCACTGCTGATATGGATCTGGTCCTCAATGTGTCACCTGGTGGGCCCCCATTATCAATTGGTGGTCCTCTGGTGGAATTATCTGGTGGTGAAGGTGGCAGCATCAGTAGACAGCTGAGCCTAGGCACTCTTTTAATTTCCTTCTGTGCCCCTGGCATAGCATTGCTCTGGGGAAACTGGGTCACCTCTACCTATGTCCTTGTAGACCCTCTCAAAGAACACCAAGAGGTTAGTGAGGCAGGACTTTCAGAAGCCACGCTGGCTCTGCTTCGGCAAGACTTGTCCTCCGATATGGTGGAACGCTCTGTCACAAGAGACTAGGGCCCTGCGGGACTTGACATCTTTCCGCAGGGCCTGCAAGGCAGAGCTGTTCCACCAGGCCTTTGGCCAAGGCACAGCCTGACCCCCTCCTTTGGTAATTTCTTCACAGAACTCTAGCCCAGTGGTTGCCATCAATTTGATCTGAAATGATTTTATAATGAATTGATTTTAGAATGCTGTATTATTTTACTGTTGTTAGCCGCGCTGAGCCCAGCTTCAGCTGGGAAGGGCAGGATATAAATAAAAATTATTATTGTTATCGTTGTTAATAATAATAATAATAATAATAATAATAATAATAATAATAATAATAATATCTCAATCTCAGGGCCCACCATACAGTGCCCAGAGGGTGTGTGTGTCCAGTTTGATTATCAAGGCCGTTTCCCCCAAACCACAGCCACCCGATAGGCATAAGGGGGAGGGTGAATTCTGAGTTGGCTGTGCAGAATAGGAGACAGGTGCATGTGGCCGAAGCAAGAGGGTTTCACACCCACCGTCATCAGCTGATGATGAGGGGGCAGGGTTGTTTGGGCAGGAGAGAAAGAGGCACCTTGCCAGTCCTGTGCTTGGCGCTTCCCAAAGCAATGCCCCTTGCACTACAGTTCCCAAGCGCCTGATAGCCAGCTGGTTGTTGGGCTCTTGGGACCCGTTGGGCAAGAGATATGGACAGCGGGGTGGAGCAGGTGGGGCAAAACGTCCACCCAAAGGCATCGGTTTCGCTCTGCAAAGGTCAGCTCACCACAGATGACGTTCCCTGACTTGTAGGTGTAAGAATAGGTGGCAAGTTTGGAGTCACATCCCTGCTCATCCACTCTCTTGTAGCAGCAGTCATGGTTACGACAGCACCTGAGGGCGGGGAGAATAAGAGCAAAGTGATACAGTGTAAAACAAGGGCAGCTAACCCTTTTCATTTCCTGAGAGCCAGATTTCCTCATGGGAAACTTTCCAAGGGCCACATGCCAGTGGTGGGTGGGGCCAGAAGGAAAAGCAGCTGGGGCAAAGGATGCAACTCTTCTCCTTGTACAGAAAGGCTTCCTTTCAGCTGTGCAAAAGATAACGGTTCCCACACTCCCATTCACATCCCTCCAGCCTCCATCCAGGCAAAGCGGGAGACATTTATCGGTTCAAGGACACATTCCAGCCAGGCAAAAGAACTCAAGGAGGGCATGGACCTGGGGAGAGTCCTCAGGGCCAGAAAGAGGGGCTTGGAGGGCCACACCCCTGAAAGGAAAAGTGAGTGGCAGGTAGGCAGGGCAGCAGGGATGCCCCCATGTGGCCCCATCCATAAAAGGTAAAGGGACCCCTGACCATTAGGTCCAGTCATGGACAACTCTGGGGTTGCGGCGCTCATCTCGCTTTATTGGCCGAGGGAGCCAGCCTACAGCTTCCGGGTCATGTGGCCAGCATGACTAAGCTGCTTCTGGTGAACCAGAGCAGCGCACGGAAACGCCGTTTACCTTCCCAACAGAGTGGTACCTATTTATCTACTTGCACTTGGACATGCTTTTGAACTGCTAGGTTGGCAGGAGCAGGGACTGAACAACGGGAGCCCACCCTGTCACGGGATTCGAACCACCGACCTTCTGATCGGCAAGCCCTAGGCTCTGTGGTTTAACCCACAGCGCCACCCACGTAGTTAACGTACCACTTTAAAGAGTCATGGCTCCCCCCCCCCCCCTGCCAGCGTCCTGGGAGGTATAGTTTGCTAAGGAGGCTGAGAGTTGTTAGGAGGTTGCTATCCCTTTCAAAAAAAATGACAATTCCCAAAGTTCCCTTGGAAGTGGGGTTGGTGGTTAAGCCACTCTGGGCTACAACTTGGTGGAACAGCACATGTTCTGTATGTAAAAGGTCCCAGGTTCAAACCCTGACATTTCCAGGTAGGTCTGGCCTAGATTTCTGCCTGAAACCCTGGAGAGCCACAGAGGTTGGATCAATGGACCGAGGGTCTGGTTCTGTAGGAAGCATATCCTGGTGTTCCCTAAAGATTCATGTGGACTATTTATTAGCTTACCAGTCAGTTTGATCCTTTGGCATGCCGCTGCCTCCCCATCCACAATAACACCCATAGGCCATGTAATCTGGTATGGCATTTTTCCCAGTCATTTGTTTGATCATCTCAGCAAGTTGGATGAGACTGCCACCTACTCCGATTGCACCTTGAAAACAGTCAGAGGGGGGAAACCTCAAATCACTAGGGTATTTACAAAGCAAGCATGGAAGTCTCTGGTTTGGTAAAGGAGGCTGAAGGAGAAGAACTTTTAAAAATATAAAGGAATCAGCTGGGAGGACCTATGTATATCTATCTATCTATCTATCTATCTATCTATCTATCTATCTATCATCTATCTATCATCTATCTATCTATCTATCTATCTATCTATCTATCTATCTATCTATCTATCTATCTCTATCATCTATCTATATCCCAGCATAAAGTGTTGTCTCTCATAGTTGTACCTCAGACTACCTGAGAAGCTCAACATGTTAAGAGGTTCTAAGCTGGTTGCTCCAGCTCAAACCGCATGGCTCTCATCAGCCATTCCTGAGTTTCTACAGTATATCAAACAATTTAGGAACTTTCACCACTTTGCAAATAAGCTAAGTCTTACTGCCTGTGCAACCTTTCTGACTGATACATGGAAAAACACATGAACCTAAGCTTTGAAGAGTTTGTAAGTAAAACCATTTTTAACTTACCAAGTGTGCGATCTATTCCTCTGCTGTGGGAAGAAGGACATTTTGGAACTCACAAGGGCATCTTTTAAAGGTCCAACAGCCTATATTTCCATGCTTTATTTGCTGCATATGTTGTGATTTTAAATCTCTGCTGGGGTTCCCGCATCAAACCTGGATCTTGGCACCCAATTTTTTATACCTTTATTATCCTTGCCACCAACACTACAACACCCATCATCCCTGATCATTGGCTTAAGCTGTCTGGGAATGATGGGAGTTGTAGTCCAGCAACACCTGAGGACACAAGGTGGAAGAACATTGGCGTGGACAACAGGGTATTAGATGGAACATGGACAGCTTCAAGCGCATCCCTAGCTCAGGGGCAGAACACCTGCTTTGCCTGTAGAACGTCCCAGCTTCAACCTTCAGGTAGGTTTGGGGCATACCATTATCTGAAACCCGTGGGGGGGGGGGCGCTTTGCAAGTCCAACTCAACAGCGTAAGGACAGCTTCTTAAGTTTCCCTATCTGTGTGCTTGCCGTTGATCTGAGTGGAGTGACGTAAGGGAGAGACTAAAATTTAAGTATGTGTATTCCACCCCAGCACATACTCACCACATGTCAATAATAGCAATGCCACCACTGCAGACAGAGTCGTATTTGCCATGTGTGGCCCTGAAAAAGAAATTTTAACCTCTCGATCTGACGTTCCTTTTACAGGAGCAGTGATGAACAAACAAAACAAAGGCAGCAAAGTCATTCCCAAATAGCAGGTGTTACTTGTACAGTGGTACATCGGGTTAAGAACTTAATTTGTTCTGGAGGTCTGTTCTTAACCTGAAACTGTTTTTAACCTGAAGCACCACTTTAGCTAATCGGGCCTCTTGCTGCTGCTGCGCCGCAGGAGCACAATTTCTGTTCTTATCCTGAAGCAAAGTTCTTAACCCGAGGTACTCTTTCTGAGTTAGCAGAGTCTGTAACCTGAAGTGTCTGTAACCTGAAGCACCTGTAACCCGAGGTACCACTGTATGAGTAAGTAACACCAGCAACAATTGGCTTCTTGATAGAAGAAGCCACGATGTGGCAGCCTCTTCTGCTCACTAGGGCAACTTTACAATCTGGAGCTGTGTCTGTTCTCTCTCTCTCTCTCTCTCTCCCTCTCTCTCTTTCCCCCCACTCTCTCTACTTACCTTTTCTGGGTATGGCAGGGAAAATTTCAGAGGCTGCAGATAACTTCTGCTTGGTGATCAAGGGTGAATATATATATATGCACACACACACACACACACACACACAAACACTCCACCCCATTAGGGACTGTTAACTCCGCCCCATTAGGAATTGTTATACAGAAGTTATTCTTGTTAGGGCTTCCCTGTAAATAATTTTCATATTCTCTTTCATAATTTCCACATAATTGCCCATATGCTTCTTTTTAAACTGTAATAACTCACATTTCCTCCCATGCGGTTTTCTTAAGAAGACGATGAAGAAGAAAGGTACTCTGCTGGTCAGACGTTTTGCTATCATCACAGTTGAGCGCAGCTTTAAAAGCGATGGCCGACAACGTAGATGGATTGAGCAATTTCATGAAGGGAAGATAAGGCTATGGAGAGCCACTAGCCAGAATGGCTAGAGCTGACTCCATGGTTTCTGAATACCAGTTGTGGGAAACTACAGGAAGGGAGAGGACTTTTGTGTGCTTGCGTCTTGCTTGCAGGTTCCCTACAAGTTCGCTACTGTGAGATCAGGTTGATGGATTTATGTATAAGCTAAACAAGCTATAGCTTAGAGCCCCACTCTCTTGGGGGCCCCCAAAAAAATTTAAGAAAAAAATCTGGATGTACATTTCCAAAATAGAAGATAAAAAACAAATAAGATAAAACCTACATACAGCAACAGTGTTTTGTGTTGTGTAGGCTCCTATGATGTAAGTAATGGACCCCGCCTGATAGCCCACTCCCTAAAATATCACTGGTTGGATACCTATTAGGTCCATAAATTACCACATAGCATATATTCAACACAAAAACAGCAACAATCTGTTGTTGACAAAGGACAGCTGGGCATATAAAGGGCCCCATTACCTTCAGTAGCTTAGGGCCTCATCAAACCTAAATCCAGCCCTGACTGGAGATAAGTAAGCAATAATTCTGGACAGAATTGGAGGGCTTTATCCTAAAGAAGATGCGAAGACAGAAGAAGAAAGCAATGAAGCATGTTTTCCTGCTGGTACAGGGGCAATGCTTTCACTCTCATGGCAGAAGAAATAAACCAAACATTGTTCCTGGAACTAAAGTTAACCAGAAAATGCTTCCAGTAAGGCTCATTTCAAGGACCTGAAGAGTACAGCGTTCAAGCATATAACTATAATCATGCATCTGGATGGCTTCATTTTCAAGCACATTCTGACCATGGATTGCACCAGGAAGCTTGCTGCTGCAACTCGTACTCCAGGTGTGATCGATGAGGGTGATAGGAAGCAAATGCCTCAGGAAAAGACTACGAAACCAAAGGAGGAAGTGCAGGATTTCAACAGATTCTTTTTTTATATATATAAAAAATCATTTTTATTAAATTTTCCATTTTAACAATCCAATCCAATCACATTAAATATTCCAGATTATACATATACATATCAAATAATCCAAATTTTCTGCCAAATTATAATGTTTTTAATGGGACTTCCCATGCTTCAAGTTTGGAGTGTTCTGATCAGCTCTACTGCTTTTCATAGTCATTTCCAGTAGTTCCTCTAATTCTTCCTGTTGTTAACCTAGGATTTCAACAGATTCAAAGGATCACATCAGTCTCAATGCTAAAGAGACAAGGAAATTAGGAACCAATACCCGGCTAAGTAATGCAGACAATGCACAAGCTCTGTTTTCAGAGAATGGCGACAAGGATATCAATAGATGCCGGGGTATCAACACTGTGCCAGAAGTGAGAAAGTCATGCAGTTTGTGTATGACAGAGCAAGTGCACAGAACATCCCTGCGGAAGACTCTTTGGTGCACTACGTGGTAGAGATGAAGGTCAATGGGAACAGGGGTGGGGAGAGTAGTTGTGGTTGAAAGAACCAGAAAGTCAAGAAACAGAAAGTTACCTAAAAGCACAAGCAGAATGGCAACAGATAAATCTCAGCAAGGCCAAATGTGTACTGTCAATTTGTCTTCTCAGGGAACCAGACAAAGTTGGATTTTTGCGTGTCATCTTGTAACCCTGGTTTGAGTATCAATTACTCAGGGTTTTTTGGGGGGTGGGAAAAGTCATCAGGAGGATTAAGAATGTGGAAAGGGTGTTACGTTCAGGCAGGAGAATTGGAATGTTGCATGCACATCCCCATTTCTCTCCTCTTCTGCTGTAGTTCACTCAGAAAGTCATAGCAATTGCCAAGGCAAGTCAAATCAGGACCCTGGACAGCCACCGGTGGGCCCCGCTGGCTGAGCTATGGAAGATGTTGTCTTGGCAAAGGTCTAGCAAAGACCTCATAAGCTATGAGAAGATGTTGTCACAGCAAAGGCGGCTGGCAGGGCCTTCTGTTCCAATGGCTCTGCTCTTGAAGGTCTGCAATCCATAAAAGACCTGGAATTTACTCGGCAGTTCATGTTCCTGCATGGCTGTGGAACAGGAGATGCTATAGGGGAGTTATCTCTAGAACCTGATGGTGATTAAGGATCCACATAATCAGTCCTCAGAAAGTGATTCAGAGAGGTTTTCTCTGAATGGGATCACTCATGTGTCATCTGAAGCTGAGTTTTTGGAGTGAGATTGGGACTCCGGTGCGGGGGACGTCCCATCCTCCATCTGAGAAATGTTGAGTGGCAAGACCTTCTCCTTATTCTCTTCTTTCCCCTTCCTTCCCCCCTCTGCTCTGTGGATTCCATGGCTCTAAGCATCACAATTGTGTTAGATTCTGAAGGGAAAGCATGAAATCTAATGGCCAGTGGTGGGCAATGTATCACTCTCTTGACTCCATGCACCATGGTTCCTGGTCTCAGAAGTTCAACTCAGATGAACTTCTCTACAGGACAGAAAGAAGCTGGGAGCTGACCAGTAATAGGTGTCCATCAAATCTGGGACGGGGGATCAGTTTGTGTTGTTGTGCGTTCATGGAGTAACTAACCAGAACTAAGCTGACATTTCTCAGAAGACATTTAATGCTTACTTGACAGTTATGCCCATTCCAGAAATAAGTCCTGTTTGATGAAAGTCCCGTACATTGTACATCTTAGTAGCTTCCTCCTTGAAGCTTCCTCCTTGAAGCTTCTCGGCCTTTTGGCCAAGATCAAGTGTAGAAGTTTCCTCCTGGTTGTTGTTGTTTAGGGGGATTTGTGATGACCACGGGTTTAATGGTATGCAAATCCAGCCCTTTCAGTTTCTCATACGGTGTTCGTTAATGCTCCCCTCCGGTGGGAAATAGTGCTACTTTGCAATTATATACTGTATTTATAACTATATTTTTTATATAGGAATGTCCCTGGCACATTTCCTGGAGGTTTTATAAAAGAAAAGAAGTTGCTACAAATTGGGTCTGAAAGAAACCAAGAGGACAATGTGGGCGCTGTTCTCTGGGAAGAGGGATTGACTCTTCTGGAAATTGTAGCTCTGTGAAGGGAACAGGGGTCTCCTAAGAACTCTCAGCATCCTTCCCAAACTGCAGCTCCCAGAATTCTTTGGGAGAAGCCATGACATAAAGTGGTATCACAGTGTTTTAAATGTATGGCACGAACGTGCCTTGGTGTCTGTTCTTTGCATCTTCAAATATGCTTATGTTATATTTGGGCTATCACGATGCCATGGTGAAGTTAGGTAATATTAGACTCTGGGTGAAAAATTACTTTCTCCTTCTTTCGCTGGACATGTGTGTTACTTCTAAATGTTATCAGCCAACCCTGCTGCTTTTGGGAGGCCCTGGACCTCTGCTGCAAAGCGCTCTCTTTGGGGCTACTCTGGAAAAGTGCCTGGAATCTTCCACTGGCCCAGCATGTGACAGCATATCCTCCAACATTTCTCTGATGAAAATAGGGACGTCTCATTCCATAACGATAATTTTACTATTTATATCTCACGCATCTTGCCGGGTTGCCCCAGCCACTCTGGGCAGCTTTCAACATATATAAAAACATAATAATAAATGCATTAACCTTTTTGTTTTTTAAACTGCCTTATACGGGATTGCCTTCAGATGGCTCAGGGGTCGGATAACTCCATATCCTTCAACATTTCTCCAATGAAAATAAGTACATCCTAAGGAAAAGTGGGACATTCTGGGATCAAATCAGAAACCGGGACAGCATCTCCAAATCAGGGATGTCCCTGGAAAATAGGGGATTTCGGAGGCTCTGTGAAAGGAGTGTATCACTCTGCTGTTGAAACAATCGCACCAGCTTCTGATTGGTTTCCAGGCTCAATTCAAAGCACTTCTAAAGGCATTTAAAGCCATTTAACTTCTGCACCCTTGGATATCTGAAGGATAGCCTCTTAAACCTTCCTGATTATTCAGATCATCCACAGAGACCCTCCTGAAATTTCCCCCCCAACCCCCCAGCCTCTGAAGTATATCGAGTGAGGATCTCTAGTGAAATTTTGGTGCAGAGAGCTCAAGATTGCTGCCCAAATGTTGAGACATGTGACCTATATGAGTTCTAGTTTTATGAAAGGCCCAGCCCTCTTACACCTGCCCTTCCCCAAACTTGTGATCTCCAGGCACTGTTGGACTACAACTCCCATCAGCCCCAGCCCAGGGACAATGGGAGTTGTAGTCCAACAACACGGACTACCTGGCTTTAATGTAAGTCACTTTGGGGGCTAGCAGATATGTAGCAAATAATAATAAACATCTGGAGGGCACCAGGGCAAGGGTGGCTGTTTCAAAGCAAGGAGCCCTTTTCCAGCCTGAGAACCAGATTTCGGCCACCTTTTCCTGGTCAAAAGGCCAGTAGCAAAGCAGGGTGGGGGCTAGAGAGGAAAAACAAAAACTATTTTTGTGACAGTTCGTAAAATGTAAAGTGATGTTACGATTCTGAATGTGAGGAATCTGTGGTTTTTTTATTAGCGCTTTGTTCCTCAGGTTATCAGCTGATGTGGGAATTACCTCTTCCTTTTTCTGCTTCTTGTTTTCCTCAGACATGAGGCGACTTCTCCTGATTGCTATCTTGGGGGTGGGCGGTAAGTGCTAAAAAGTTCCTCGCTTACTTTTGCTACCAGAAGCCCCCTTTTCTCAGCAAGCTGCCTTGTGCCGAGTCAGGCACTTGGTCCCCCTCTGGATTGGCATTGTCAGCACTGACGGGGAGCAACCCTCCAGGAAACTGGGCAGTATCCATTGATCTGATTGATCTGATTGGACCCCACCCAGATACCATCTTCTGTTGACCAGTGGGCTATAAAACATTTAAGCAAATAAGAAAGAAAGAAAGAAAGAAAGAAAGAAAGAAAGAAAGAAAGGGAGCCATCCTAGCCTGTCTTGTGCTGGAAAGGGTTTGGACCTGTCAGCTGCTGAGACATCCATCCACTGGTGCAGCCAGGAACCCCTTCCTACCTGCCAAATGTGGGTGGGTGGGCAGAGGTGCCCCCAGGGGGGTCCCTACTGGCAGAAGGGGGCGCTCCAGAGGTGGGGAAATGGAGGGGCTGAGCCCGCCTGGGATCCGCTGGATCACGAGCGGGTGAGATACGTTGCAAAATCCGGCTAAGTGCAAATTTTGAAGGCCAGCCGTCTTTTGATTTGAGCAATGCTTTGGAAATAGGAGCACCTGCCATGGCCTGCGGATGGCATTGAATTGCTCTCCTGTCCCTGGACCACATCCTGGCCAAGGTGGGCTTTTTGCACTTTCTCGCTCCAAAATGCGGACCATGACAGGGGACCCCCGCCTGTTTTCCTCCTCCTGCTGCTGCTTGTCCCCTTCCCAGCTCTGTCCGTCATCCACAGCAGCCTGCTCAACTTCAAGGTGCTGATCGAGAGGATTACCCACAAAAACGCCCTCATCCACTTCAACGGGTACGGGTGCTACTGCGGAAAGGGCGGGAGAGGGAAGCCGAGGGACCAGACAGACATGTGAGTTGCATAGCTGTCAACTGTCCCTTATTTGGCAGGAAACTCCCAGTGCCGTGTCCTGCTGCTGTCCCTTATTGATGATGCCCCTTAAATTTCCTGGGTTTCAAAGGAAGCAGCTCCTCTCCCTCTCTCGCTGCCGGCCAGGGAGGAGGGAGGCTCCAACTGTGTTGCTTAGCTGCGTTGCTCACCCAATAAGGAGTCTAAGAACGACTGGGGTGTGGAGCTTGCATGCCTTGCGCCGATCAAATCCACCATGTTGCCTGGGGACTCGCCTTTGCTCAGCGCTTCCCAGCGGAGAGGTGACAGTGGTTTTCCTTGCTGCATCCCCTTTGCTGGGTTGCTGCGCTGTGGGAACCACCACTTGAGGCTTCGCTTGGCTGCTGGCTGGGCTTTCTGCCTTTGGCTCGGAGGGGCCCAGAAGTTTAACATACCTGTGCCCAGAAAATCGCTTATTTTGGCTGCTGGTCCCTTGTTTTCAAATCTGTAAGTTGACAGCTATGGTGAGTTGGCCGGCGTGACTCCCTGGGCCTCCACAAAGCCACCACGAGCCTCACTCAGTCAGACGGGGGGGGGGGGGCTTTGCTCACACCCAGGCGATGCCAGATATTCCTGGTAGGTGGAGTCTATTGCGCCAGAAACCAGCAAGTGTCAACAACGCATCTTTCCCTGTGATGCTGTCAGCATAAGTAGGTGAAGAAGAGGGCTGATTAACCTGCTCAAACACATTTCTCTCTGTTAGGACAGGGCTGGAGAAACCTCAGGGCTGAGGGCCACTCAAGACTGAGCTCTACAGCGCCACCTGGTGTCACAGTGTTATAAAACATTTAAAACGCTTTTTATGGGTGTACTAATGTACAGTGGTACCTCCGGTTAAGAACTTAATTCATTCTGGAGGTCCGTTCTTAACCTGAAACTACAGTGGTACCTTGGATTACATACGCTTCAGGTTACAGACGCTTCAGGTTACAAACTCCGCTAACCCAGAAATATTACCTTGGGTTAAGAACTTTGCTTCAGGATGAGAACAGAAATCACGCGGCGGCGGGGGAGGCCCCATTAGCTGTGGTGTCTCAGGTTAAGAGCAGTTTCAGGTTAAGAACGGACCTCCGGAACGAATTACGGTAAGTATGTAACCAGAGGTACCACTGTATTCTTAACCTGAGGTACGACTTTAGCTAATGGGGCCTCCCGTTGCCGCTGCATGTTTTCTGTTCTCATCCTGAAGCAAAGTTCTTAACCTGAGGTACTATTTCAGGGTTAGCAGAGTCTGTAACCTGAAGCATCTGTAACCTGTAGCGTCTGTAAACCGAGGTACCACTGTAGCTGAGTTCCATATCAGGGTGTATGAAGATTCAATGTTTAGACTGTTTTTAAGGAAAGGGCTGGTGCTCTGCTGTTTTCAGTGTCGCTATCTGCATGTTTTAACAGATCTCTGTGGGTTAAACCACAGAGCCTAGGCCTTGCTGATCAGAAGGTCGGCGGTTCGAATCCCCATGATGGGGTGAGCTCCCATTGCTCGGTCCCTGCTCCTACCAACCTAGCAGTTCGAAAGCACATCGAAGTGCAAGTAGATAAATAAGAACCACTCTGGCGGGAAGGTAAACGGCGTTTCCGTGCGCTGCTCTGGTTCGCCAGAAGCGGCTTAGTCATGCTGGCCACATGACCTGGAAGCTGTACACCGGCTCCCTCGGCCAGTAAAGCAAGATGAGCGCCACAACCCTAGAGTCGGTCACAACTGGACCTAATGGTCAGGGGTCCCTTTACCTTTACCTTTTAACGCACACATTTCTATTAATCCTTAATTGTTTTTTAATTATTGCTTTCCCTTCTAGCTTTTAGCCATTTCTATTTTAGGTGTAAGACACCTTAAGACCTTGTCTGGTAAAACTGTGGGATGTAAATATAGTAATAACAATATTTTATTTTTAAATGAAAGGTCAGCAGCGCAGTGGGGGGGGGGAGGACACCAAAATTCTCAAAATCTCAACAGGGGCTTCCTGCCAGCAGGCCTTCCTCCCCCTGCATTCCCCCCCTTTCTCCCCTTCCAGGTGCTGCTATAAACACGATTGCTGCTATGAGGGTCTACACAGCAAGCAGTGCCACCCATATATTGATCACTACAGATACCTGATCATCAATGACGATGTTATCTGTGGTGAGTGGCGGGCAGAAGGATTTGGGTTTATTTTCCTTTGCCCACCTTCCCTTTAGAAGAAGGAGGCCATTCATAGAACCATTCCACAGAACTGTCTCCAGATATGCCCCACCCCCATTTATTTCTGGTGGTCTCGATCAGGCCTGCCGAACTCTCCCTCAGCCGCACCTCTCACTGGTCTTGCTCTTTGTCCTCCTGGAGAGGTTTAGCTTGGCCAAAACATGTCCTCAAACTCTGGCAATGCCTGTTGCTTGCCTGGGAGGAGGATGGAGAGGTGTGTGTGTGTGTGTGTGTGTGTGTGTGTGAATGTGTTTAGACACCAGCCTACGGTACAAAGGCACTTCTCACATGAGGTTCCAGTCAAAAGGAAGCTTTGCATCCTGCAATTCTGACGTCTCCTCGCCGCTTTTGCCTCTGCAGAGTACAGAAACAATTCCCACTGTTCCGTGTTGGCGTGCGAATGCGACCGTCATGCGGCCCTCTGCTTCCGAAAGTATGCCAAAACGTACAACAAGAAGTACCACCGTTACCCTTACGTCTTGTGCAAAGAAACCACCCCTAAATGTCGAGGCAGCAAGAAGCCGAAGTAGGAAAGCCCGGGAAGCAGGCAAACCGCTTGCGGACTTGATGCAGAGGATTGCTTTGAGAGGGCAATCTCTCCTGTGGGGAAGAGGACCAGAGCGGAAATGCAGGGGTTTTTCTTGCTTATGTGTTTTTCTGCGGGGATTCCAAAGTCAGCAGCATTTATTGTTTGGAATTTTTGAAATCTCTGCATTTCAAAGTTCACATTTTGATGTCAAAGGGACGCTCCCCACAAGCTGCATCTTAATTTGCAAAATTGATGTGTTGGCGTCTCAGTGCTTCTCTTCGCCCCAAGGACTAAATCCAAGACTGTCTATTACTGGAAATGTGGGGAAGGCAGCAATAAACCATTATTATTTATTAATCTGTTTATTAACATGAATTCTTTGTTAAAATCGTTTTTCTTCCCAACCCTGATTTTCCCATTGAGGAAGTGCCTGTGGTGGCTAACTAAGCAGCTAGATTAGAAATTCAAATATTCAAAAATATGTGGCAAGCAGTTCTAGCTATGTAAAAGAGATGACTGTAGGGGTCTACCTATAAAATGGCTGTATTCCAAGTCAGAACCTTGGCCCATTAAGCTACCTCTCCCATGGTGCCATCTGCAAAGTCCTTCAAGTCATTTACAAAGATATTGAACAACACAAGGCCTAGGACAGAACCCTGTGGCAACCCACCTGTCCCAGGATGATGAGGAACCATTAGTGAGCGCTCTTTGGGTTTGGTCAGTTAACCAGCTACAAATTCCCATAGCAGTAGCATTGTCCAGCTCACATTTTATCATCTTTTCTGCAATAATATCATGGGGGACTTTGTCAAAAGCCGTACTGAAATCAAGATACATTACGTCCACAGCATTCCTCTGATCTACCAAGCTTGTAACTCAAAACCTATGCTGGCTCTTTGTAGTCACAGCATTCTTTTCTAAGTGTTCACAGAATGACTGTTTAATTATCTGTTCTATTACCTTTCTATCAGCATCAAGCTGACCTGCTGGTAGTTGCCTGGGTCTTCCCTTCCCACCCCTGTTTTGACCTTTCCTCCAAGAATTCTCAAAGATTATAGACGAAGGCTCTGAGATTACATCTTGGCAGGGTGAGGGGTGGGAAAGGGCCTTCTCTGTGGTGGCCTATAAACTGTTGAAACCCTTCCCTGCAGAGGCGTGCCTACATTGAACCGCTTCTAGCGAATGCTAAAGACACATGGCTTTACCCTGGTGTTCAACATTTGGGGTTTATATTTGTAGGACCTGCCTTATTCCTGTGATTTTGTTTTTAACACTGTCTTTTAGGTGTTGTAATAATCATATTCATCAGCAGCCAGTGACCAGGTTAGTACTTTATTTATTACACAGAGACAGGAAGTTTCCTCTCTCTTCTTGACATCCCGCAACGGCTTTAGTACAAAAACCCCTTTAAATACAAAATACGCTTCTTCCTCTCGCACACACGCACACACACACATACAAACAAACCAACACACACACCTCTGTCGAAATGCTCTCCCACTCAAGTTATATATTAAATATTACAACTGTACAATATTTATAGGTGCGAGAGGAAAAACTGATTAGAGAAATAACAGCCCCACCCCCAAGGTATTAGTAAGACAAAAAATACGCCCACAAATGTTACATCAGTTATTTCTATTTGAGTTCACAGAATCCAAAGAATGTAGAGCTGGAAGGTACCCCCAAGTTTCATCTAGTCTGACCCCCTGCGATGCAGGAATCACAGCTAAAGAATCCCTGACAGTGGGCCATCCAACCTCGGTTTAAAAACCTCCAATGATTTATAGAACCATAGGATTATAAGAGTTGGAAGGATCCCCCAAAAGTCACTAGTCTGATCCTCTGCAGTGCAAGAGTTGACAAGAGCCGTTGAATTGATCACCCGCAGAACAGACACCGTTAGATCTCTAACAAAAATTGGAAAAGTTTTCATGCCTTCCAGCTGGAATGCTGCCTAGTCAGTTGGACCCCCGGTTACGGAAAAATAAAATAAAAACTGGGTTACTTACAGGCCAAGGTTAGCCAATGTCAAACTATGGATTTAGAAAGATCAGAGAAGCACAGGCATCTGATGGAGGATGCAGTGACGTCTCTTTTCCTCCCCCCAACCCCCACTGGAATCATGTAGTTGGCATTCAAGAGCAAGACATGAGTCCTCAGAGGACACAAGACCCCAGGCTTTGGGCACACTCATCTGCATCCATCGCCCTTTGGTTTTGCCAAGAATAGCATCAAATATCTCTGAGCCAATGGGCTCTTTGTCATGTTAAGTGAAAGGCCTCTGGTGCAAAAGTGGAAACACCTGGACTTAGTTTCCAGTTCTGTGCTACTCATGTGATAAGAATCATAGGGTTGGAAAGGACCCTGCGGGTCATCTAAGCACAACCCCCTGCCATGCAGGAATGATGGCAGCAAATAGGAATAAAATAATGTTTTTCTGGCTCCCTCTCTCCCTCTCCTACACACATACATACCCTCTTGCCCCCATGTGCTACAACACGGCTGTTCATCCTGCAATGCCTCCTACACACACTTGACCGCCAACTAACCTTCCCTGTTCCCTGCAGCATCATTCCCTGACTCCTGTAGACAACTTTGCCCTCCTCTGGCATCCCTCTGCATGCCATCTCCATCAATCCTGCAGCCACAGAATCACAGAACTGTAGAGTTGGGAGAAGGGACCTTGAGGGTCATCAGATCCAACCCAGAACTAGTTTATTTAGCTAGATCAGATGGTTGGGTTCACCTAGCCTAGGACTGTCCTTTGGCTGGTGGTGGACTTCCTTGCCAGCCCACAACCTTAGAAGATTTGCAGGTGGAAATGCTCCTCGCCCACCTCCACCCCTGTGGCCCAGCTCTTCTCCTTTCCCATGAAATTGTAGAATTGGAAGGGACCCCAAGGGTTATCCAATCCAACCCTCTGCAATGCAGGAATCACAGCTAAATGGGTATCTAGATGCTGGATTCATTGGTGGTGTGGGGAGTGGACAGACAGCCCTCAGAGGCTTTGAGAAGGAACCTCCAAGATGGCTTCCCAGACTTGAAGCACGCTGCTCAACCAGGAAAGGGCACCGTCACGAATGGAGACCTTTCTGCTCCTCGGGGTAGCGCAGCCTTGAAGAGCTGATGTTTCTGGACAGGAGGGGCAGAGGCTGCTCAGTTCGCAGGTGTTCAGGCACCTGGAAAAGCTCCTCCCCTCCAGCGAAGGCTGAAGCCACTCCACAGTCCAAGAGCGCCAGAAGCCCCCTTCAGATCTTTGTCTCTGGACCACTTGGGTCGAGTGCCGGGAAAGAGTCTCGGATCCTGGCCAGCTCCATGGCGCAGAGGCGGCCGAAAACTTTGCTGTACCAGTCTGGAGACCGTCCCCTGGAAAGACAAAAGAGTAACAGGTTAGTGGGGGGGGGCATCTTCCATGCTGCACAAGTGGAATTCCCTGTTCATTGATACTGAGACTCCATCGAAGTCTCAGGAGGAGTAGGAAGATCCCAGGCAATCTGCAAGGGCTTTAGCTGTTGGACAGTGGAACGGACTTGGTGGACGACTCTCCTTTGTTGGAGGGTTAAAAAAACAAACAAAAAAAACTGTTTTTATTTATTTTCATGGTACAGACGATAAATTTTGAGAAAACAGTTGTTACAACAGTAAACAACAAGTAACTTGTCCTGGTAAAATGGCAGACTTTTATCATGCCATGCGTTAAAAGTTTCATTTGGTTGGGCAGATTCCAGCCGCAGTCCCAACTATTTATGTATTCAATAAACATTTGCCATGTGTTACAAAAGGAATATGGATTGTGTTTGGCGCTCTCACTTGGCATGTTAGTTTCTCAGCGAATGCTATTGATCATACTCTGTTATACCAATAATCAATGTTCAGCCCATCACTGGTTTTCCAACATCTGTCTATCTCCTTACGAGCAGCAGTCAATAGAAAGGCTAAGGGGTCATCTTTAGGATAATCATGAGAGCCAGTGTGGTGTAGTGGTTAAGAGCGGTGGACTCGTAATCTGGTGAACTGGGTTCGCTTCCCCGCTCCTCCGCATGCAGCTGCTGGGTGACCTTGGGCTAGTCAAACTTCTCTGAAGTCTCTCAGCCTCACTCACCTCACAGAGTGTTTGTTGTGGAGGAGGAAGGGAAAGGAGAATGTTAGCCGCTTTGAGACTCCTTAAAGGGAGTGAAAGGCGGGATATCAAATCCAAACTCTTCTTCAGACAGGATCCTAAGCCTAAGTAGTGAAAGTGCAGGGGACATTTTTTAAAGCTGAGGTCAGATGGCCATCT
This sequence comes from Podarcis gaigeae, assembly GCF_964106915.1. Classification (NCBI taxonomy): domain Eukaryota; kingdom Metazoa; phylum Chordata; class Lepidosauria; order Squamata; family Lacertidae; genus Podarcis; species Podarcis gaigeae. Next base: position 28,794,777 of record NC_139684.1, read on the forward strand.
GCCAGGGATGCTTTAACTGAGATTCCTGCAACAGGTTAGCAGGGGGCATCTTCCACACTTGGGGGTCCCTTTCAACTCTACAATTTTATGATTCTGTAGGCTTGGCTGGACAGCTCACCTGAGATCTGCGCGGCAGATATGGGTCACTCTGGAGCGCCCCATCCCACAGGGCTCCATCAAGTACTGGGAGGTCAGGACCACTGCCCGGACCCCACCTTCCAGGGGCAACGTCTTATGGTCCAGGGATAAGGATACGAGGAGGCAGCCTCCTCGGGGCAGGTCTGAGCGCCATTTTCTGCAAAGGAAAAACAAAACAAAACGGGTGAGCAGGAACAGTCAGGCTGTGGATCATTAGGATAGGAACTGAAAAGAAAACTGCCAATATCATTATACAAATCTATGTTGCAACCGCATTTGGAATCCTGGGTGCAGTTCCGGTTGTCTCATCCCCTTGATCATTTCGGTTGCTCTTTTCTGAACCTCTTCCAACTTGCAATATCCTTTTCAATTTTTAAATCCGTTTTTATTCAAGATTTACAAGAACATCTTTAATGAAAATGAATTTAAAAATGAAAAGGATATTGTAGAGTTGGAAAAGGTTCAGAAAAGAGCAACCGAAAAAGGGGGTGGAGGAAATCCCCTAAGAGGAAAGGTTGGGACTTTTCAGTTTAGAAGAAACACAAGCGAAAGGCGACATGATAGGAGTTTATAGAAGTAGGCGCGGCATGCAGAAATGGACAGAGAATTTTTTCCTCCCTCTCTCTTTCTCATAACACTAGAACTCATGGACATTCAATGAAGCTGAATGTTGGAAGGTTCAGGCTAGAAAAAAGAAAAAGAAAAACTTCTTTGCACAGCGCAATTGTTAAACTATGGAACTTGCTCCTACAGGAGAAACGGATGTCCGCTAACCTAGATGATTTTAAAAGAGGATTTCCTCAGTGTTCAGAGGTAGCAATGCTGGCTAGCAAACGGCCGCTTGGATGGGGTAAGGGAGATGCACTGATATTTCCTGGCTCTCACCGGAGGACGAGGAAGTCTCGCCGGGGGTGGGGCGCCATGCTGTCCGTCACGTAGTGGTAGACTTCCGTGTTGTGGTCCAGGGTCTCCATCACTTTCTCCTGCAGGAGGTCTTCGTCCCACAGGCGCCGTTCCCGGAGCACCCGCTGAAGCACCGCCTGAGGGGGTGCCTCTACTTCTGTGGACACCTTCCACAAGCGCAGGGGGTGCACGTCCCCCACCTGAGCAGACAGGGAGGCAAGGTGTCATTCCGTAGAATCACGGAGTTGCGGCATTGGAAGGGACCCTGAGGGTCATCCAGCCCAACCCCCTGCAAGGCAGCAATCTCCAGGTTCCACCTCTTGCAACGGAGGAGAGTCCAGCCTCCCATCTCCTCTTACCTTCTTGCACGAGATCTCCGTGTTGAGGGGTCCAGGCATGCCAAGCCACCCCTTGAAGCGGTCGAAGGACTCCTTGAGGAGGCTTTGGATACTGACTTCCAAGTCAATCCGGGAATCCCGACCTTCCCCCTGCAGGCTACGGCCCATCAGCTCAGAGAAGGAGAGAGGCTGGGTGTCCGCTGCCAAGTAGGAGTTGCAAAGCTGGAGCATCACGTCCTGGGGGATCTGGAAAGGCAAAGGCATGGTTGTTAGCAGATGTGGGCAGAGACCGGATGCCTGCGAAAACAGGAATCCCCTGGGAAATCATGCTGGGTGCGCAATGGTTGTCCGATAATCATAATAATAATAATCATCATCATCATCATTTATTTGTACCCCACCCATCTGGCTTGGTTTCCCCAGCCACTCTGGGCGGCTTCCGACAAAGACCAAAAATACGCTCAAATATCACACATTAAAAACTTCCCTGAACAGGGCTGACTTCAGATGTCTTCTAAATGTCAGGTAGTTGTTTATCTCTTTGACATCTGATAGGAGGGCGTTCCACAGGGCGGGTGCCACTACCGAGAAGGCCCTCTGCCTGGTTCCCTGTAGCTTAGCTTCTCGCAATCTGTCCCATATAGGTCAAAGGAAGCTAAGGAGGGGAATGGAGGGCTGATCTAATCAGAGCAAATGCAGCAGCTCTAGGACATTTTGGGAGCCAGGTAAATTTTGCTCCAGAGTGCTCTTGTGCTGAGATCCTGCACGCAGGTTTCCCACAGGCATTTGGTTGGCCACTGTGAGAACAGGATGCTGGGTCAGATGGGTCATTGGCCTAATCCAGCATGGCTCTTCTGATGTTCTTAAATAGTATTACTACTACTACTACTACTATTATTATTAATATTCCAAAAACAGGTCCTACAGAATTCTGCAAAATGCAGTGTTATCAAACAGGATCTGATGACAATAAACATATTCCATACACAATTACCGCCGAACGAGAAACAGGTACAAAATAAAGCCAAAATAAACAAACCACAGGCATGTGAGTGCGTGGAAAGTAGAGACAGGAACTATTTATAGCAGTAGGCATAATGCTTAAACAAGACAGGGTTGCAAAGCATGGACCCTATTATATCAAGGGAAAGCAATTTAAGTATTCAAATGCCCTGGGTCACAATAGCAGCCAAAATCGTTCGTAGTCCAAAGGGGATCCTGGGCCATGTTCCTCCTTGCTTACGAATGAAATAAAGTCAGATCAAACAAGTACAAACCGTCCTTTTTTTTCTCTCTGGCCCCCAATGGACTCTCAGCTTATTGACTAGTTATCCCCCCCCCCCCCCAGGGCAATATTCCACACTTTAGTGTGTCAAATAGTAAGATTGAATCTGTCTAAGTTTCTCCAAAATGGAGGGGTGGTCATTCCAGCCGCTATAAGCGGGTGCACTGTCAGTCTTTATCATGCAAATTTCGGTTACCCTCTTAAAAGTGCTAATTGAGAAGTTGGAATGACAACAACAACAGAGCCTGAGTCGAGGGACAGTACCTGAAATAGTTTCTTGCAGTCCGTGATCATGTGGGAGAGGCCTTGGGTTGCTGCCAGGTTTTCATTCAGGTCCTTGTGGTCTGGTTTGCCCATCGTGGCTCGCTTGTGAATCATCCTGACCAGGGTGAGGAGGGGAGAGGAGACAGGAGATACGGGGAAAGAGCTTTGAGGGAAACATTTGGCAATTCAGCACATGGGCGTAAGGTAACCCATGTCAGAAGTGTTGTATTTTTGGCGAATTTCCTAAAAAATTGCTCCAAAACTTCATTTTTTGAGCAAAAAAAGCTCAAAAACCTTTTGTGACTGGATTTTTGCCTTTTGAAATAGGACAACCCTATTTAATAAAACCCCTTAGGTACTGTTTTCTAACCACCTGCTGACCAAGACGAAGAACAACCTGCCCCTCTTTCTTTAAAAAAAGTTTGGCGCATGAAACTCTTGCACGATTGCCACGAATCAGCCAAAGCCTTTCTGTATGCCATGAGAGGGCCACCCAGAATTCCCAGCAGCAGGGGCCTTCCATGGAGGGAGGCTGTTGCATCTCAGATGTGTAACAATCAATGGGGAGCCTAGGTGCTGGGGACATGCTGGGGGTGGGAAGGAGCTGTGGGCAAAGTTTGCAGAATCCCCGAACTGTAGGGATCCCCAAGGGTCATCCATCCCAACCCCCTCCAATGTAGGAACCACAGCGCACCACTGCATAGGATGGCCTTGTTTCTTAGAGAGGGTCTCAGGTGTTGCAGAACCCCGCAATCTGCTGAGCCTGCCTTAGGTGATGCCCGCAGCCAGGTGCCTGCAGGTAAGAGCAAAGAGAGAGGAGAGATCTGCAGTGCCTGGCTTTGTGGTTACCCACTGCCTTACCTGGGAGAAGTGCTCTCTTTCCTGGAGACGTTGAGGTGGAAAACAGAGGGGGCCAGGCAGACCGCCAGGTTCCCGGCTGTCATCTGGTTCTCCTGGGCGGAGGCCACGTCACTCAGGAAGTAGAGCAATGTCTGCAGCACCTCCCGGTTCTCGTCGGGCATCAGCGCAATGGCTGCCTGCACCGTCGGCAGACGCTGGTCCTTCGGCACAACTGGGAGGAGGAGGAAGAGGAGGAAGAGGAGGAGGAAGAGAAGGATGTCAGGGCTGGATCCCCAAACCCCATTCCAAAATCCAAAACCCAGATCACCTACGCCCGTCAGTGGTGCTTGGATCTGCTTCCTTGGTCCTGTTTCTGGTCCTCAAGGGACAAATAACCTGCCAGACTGGACCACAGCCGGGAAGATTTATGCTCAGAGATGGAAAGAAGATTCTGTACCAACCAAGGAGGAGTGGCAGACTAAACTAATGGACTATGCCGAAATGGCAAATCTTATGGGAGCAATAAGGAACCAAGCAGGGGAAAACTTTATCAAAGACTGGGGAAAATTTGTGGATTATTTGAAATGTTATTGTACACATATAAATTCATTAGCGGGATTAACTTAAACCAGTTAAAATTAATGCTAAAGGAAAATGAGGGAGTTCTTAATAATTGGAACAAGGAAGGAAATGCAGTGTTACAAATTTTAAAATATAAGAAATGGCAAAAACGGTGAGGGAAGTCAAAATATGCATATTTATTGGGAAATATTGGATTTGTATTTTTGTCAAAATATTTTTGAAAAACAGCCTCCCAGAGTGGCCCCTGACACCTGGGATTATTCTGCTCAGACACGCCAGCTAGAGACAGCCCCACATCTTCTCAGCTGGATGTCAACCTTATGATTTACCTCCTGGAAAATACGCAAAGCAATTCCTGCTTTCTTCTGCCATGCTGGGATGATCCAAAAGGATTGTTTATTTACTACTACTACTGTTTGTTTGTTTGTTTGCTTGTTTGTTTGTATCCCTCCTTTTTCCCAGACCGGGACTCCAGGCGGCTTACACAAATTAAAACAACACAGATAAATACAGAAAGCTGAAAACATAGAAAAGATAACCATGTACATCACCTTGTGCTTTTTGGAGGCAAAGGTGGTGTATAGATAAAACAAATAAACAAATCCCTCATCCATTGCTTCCCCTGCCGGTAAGGCCATAAAAAACCCCAAAAAACCCAGAACCTCCACTCACACTGGTAAATCTGCAGAAATGTCTCCATCAGCTTCCTGGTGAAGACGGGCTCAGGGAGGTCACGGAAGTACTGCTTGAGCAGGTCGGCCACATCGTAGGCCGACTGGCCCTCGTAGCTCACATGGTCTGGGGAAGCTTCGTTCATGTGCCTCAGGGCCTGGATCCGGGACTTGACCCCGGACTTACGGAAAATGCCGACCTGCTCGGAGACCCCAGAGAAAGAGAGAGGGAAAGATCATATGAAGGAAAATGCAAGTACCCTTGAGCCAAAGAGCTCTGAGGGCTTCTCTTGTGTTGAGTCCCAACATTGGCCAAGCTGACTTTGCAGAGATTGGGCGAGATGACCCATGGGGTCTCTTCTAGCCCTACAGTTCTGTGATTCTCAGACATTTTCACAGAGCGTCCAGACCAGGACTCTGCAGCAGAGGTTTGATTTGTGGTGCCTCCTGTTTAAAAGTTGTGCTTTTTAAAATGGAATGTCATGTCAGTTAGTATTTCTTAGTACTGATTATACTGAGTATCGATCTGATGTGTAGAGATCTTTCCTATTCTAATTAATTCAAGAGGGTTCTGGAAGCTTCTCTGTGTGAAAGAAGCAAGCAGAAGGTTCGTGATGTTTGGGTTATTCCTTCAGAGAAGCTGAGTACAACTGGCTTAAACTGGTTCTCTTATCTCTTTCTGTCAAGGTCATGCGGACGATAATAATAGGCCAGAAGGACTCTGGGTTTCAGTTTCAGTTTCTCTTTTCCTTCTGGTATGGTGTTCTGTACATAGTATGCTTACTGTTAAGGTTGAGTCTTATTATAAGTTATTGTAAGTTTAAGTTAAGTCTGCTGCAACTGGATCTCTTATGGACAGTGCCAATCCTGAATATATTGGATTTGTGACCATGATGCTCATTTGCCTTCAGTAGCAGTAAAGCTCTGCTAGATGAAATATTAATTGCCTCTGGTCTATTTTGGGGAATCCTGCAACGTGTATAAGTTTTTACTCTGCTAACTATACATTGGAATCTACTCTGGATCAATATTGAGTAGAATTTTATGACATGTCAGGCATCATTGCCAACACCATGAAATAAAAGGGATATATTGGGACCTAACATAACAAATTTCCGTTTCTAAATCAAGTATGCCAGTATTAGGTAAAGGTAAAGGGACCCCTGGCCGTTAGGTCTAGACATGGACGACTCTGGGGCTGCGGCGCTCATCTCGCTTTATTGGCCGAGGGAGCCGGCGTACAGCTTCTGTGTCATGTGGCCAGCATGACTAAGCCGCTTCTGGCGAACCAGAGCAGTGCACAGAAACGCCGTTTACCTTCCCGTCGGAGCGGTACCTATTTATCTACTTGCACTCTGACGTGCTTTAGAACTGCCAGGTTGGCAGGAGCTGGGACTGAGCAATGGGAGCTCACCCCGTCACAGGGATTTGAATTGCCGACATCTGATCGGCAAGCCCTAGGCCCTGTGGTTTAACCCATAGCGCCACCCGAGTCCAAGTAATCCAAATGGGTCGACAACCCCCTGCATCTTCTTGCTCCTTGGCTTATGCCATAAGCCAAGGGCATTATAAAGAGACTGTCTTCCCATAACTACATTACCCTGCCAGAGATGTGGCCTTAACTGTGTATCATTGGATGGCGTTCTCACTTCTGCCACCTTTTCTTTTTTTTTTTTTTTTTGAAATAATAATTCTGGCAGAGCTGAATTTCCAGAGGGGTTTAACAGCCAATCCCTCTTCCCAGGGAACTCTGGGAATTGTAGCTCCAGGAGGCAGGAATGGATGACCCTTGTGGTCCCTTCCAGTCCTACAATTCTATGGTTCTAACAGCCTTGCCAGATGGAGCTGGCGGGTGTTGCCATCTGAGGCAGCCAGAGAAGAATACATTGGCAAAGGCTGCTGCAGGAGACCAGACCCCCACAGGGCAGGTTGCTGGCACCCCAAGACTTCAGAGGGGCTGTGGCCGAGGCAAAGCCTGACTGAGCCTGCCGAGGTTGCCTCACCTGGTCCAGACACTGGCTGCGTATGTAGCGCATTGCCTGCTGAATGCTCTGGGGCAGCGGTTGTCCAGTCTTCTGGACGTGGATGAGTAGTGGGACCCCAAAGACTCTCTTGTCCCTGTAGTTGGGGGTCTTGCTCCTCTTCATGAACTTTGGGACCGCCCTGCCGGAGGAAAGAAGGGGTGGTAGTAGTCAACAGGGAATTGCAAATATCCAGATAACTAGCTTTTATCGTTTTCTCTTGCATCCCATTGCTGACCTTGGTTCAGTTCGGTTTCATTTTTACACGTTTTGTTTTGCGAAGCCTTAAGTTTTGTTATTTGGGCTGTATGGAGCAATTAAATGAAAATACTATAGAAAAATAAATAAAGGGATTGTGGGCCCTTGCTGGGAATGCCTGTCCCATTCTGTCAAAGGAAAGCAGAGGAGGGGGGGATGTTTGTCTCCAGGGGCTGCCTGCCCAGCCTGAACAGGATTCGGCCCAGCTCTTCTTCTCCACCAGCACCCCCCAAAAAACCCCCCACCCTCTTGCTAAAACAGTTAATCTGAACAAATGCAGGGAAGAATACAGCAATTTGTCATCAGAAGGATGGAGTAGGAAGGGGGGGGGGATTCCCCAGGTCTCTCTGCTTTGTTGTTCATACAGTTGGAAGGCACCAACTCAAGGCTCATCTGGTCCAACTTCCTGCAATGCAGGAATCAGAGCTAAAGCATCCCTGGCAGGTGGCAGTTTTTATTAGCACATTCCTGCCTTATTTCCCAGAGTAAGATGCTGCTCCTTCCACCTTGTGCTCCAGGTAATAAAGGCCTGTCCTCTTCTCTCCCTAGTAACTGGGAAGTCCAACACTGCCTCTCCCAGCCCCCCTCAAAACTGTCTATTTTCCTTCTTTTCCTGCCACTGCAATCTGGCCCCCAACAGAATGCACATCCTAAGCCCATCAGCATTTACAAAAACTTACCCTCTCCCACAATAGGTAAAGGAAGTTGCGGGGCACTTTTTGAGCAGAGGTTGGATGGCTATCTGTTGGGGATTCTTTAGCTGCCATTCTTGCAGTGCAAGGGGTTGGACTAAATGGCTGGGGGGGTGTCCCTTGCACCACAACAATTCCCTGATTCTGTGTTTCTGCATTAATAATCTGCTCTGCCACACACATGGCAGATAGAGAATGGATAACAGGCTTCAGAGGTGTGTCAATTTATTTAGCCCAATGAGGGCAGTGCCCTTGAAGAAGCATCCTTGGAGATAAAGGTAAAGGTAAAGGGACCCCTGACCATTAGGTCCAGTCATGACCAACTCTGGGGTTGTGGCACTCATCTAGCTGTATTGGCTGAGGGAGCCGGCATACAGCTTCCGGGTCATGTGGCCAGCATGACTAAGCCGCTTCTGGCGAACCAGAGCAACGCACGGAAACACCGTTTACCTTCCCCCCGGAGTGGTACCTATTTATCTACTTGTACTTTGACGTGCTTTCAAACTGCTAGGTTGGCAGGAGCAGGGACCGAGCATTAGGAGCTCACCCTGTTGCGGGGATTTGAACTGCTGACCTTCCGATCGGCAAGTCCTAGGCTCTGTGGTTTAACCCACAGTGCCACCCGTGTCCCATCCTTGGACCCTTGGGGTACCTCCCAGCACTACAATTCTAGGATCCTGTATAGTATGTATATATCTTTAGTTGAATGGGATACCAGAGAATCCTAGAATTGTAGTGCTGGAAGGTACCTCAAGGGACATCTATTCTAACCCCCATGCCCAGGGCCAAATACTCCTGCCTTTCCCTTTCCCTTCTCCACTTTCTAATGGATATTTCAGACCACAACGTTCCTTGGCAGAATCTCTGTCCTGACTCACCACGACCAGCTCTGCTTGTGGGGGACGGAGTATTTCTCCATGATGGCTGTGAGGCGAAGGAGGGAGCATTTTTGGAGGAGGTTGAGCTGGGCGGCAGATTGGCGGTTGATCTCCAAGGAAGCAGAGTTCAGGCTGGGTCGGTGGGAGTTCTGGAAGCTGTGCCAGCGAAGCTTCCTGGTTGGGGAGGAAGAACAGACGTCACTGATTTATCTCAACCTCAACCAGCTTTGCCACCTGCCACTCAAAGTGGACCTCAGCTCAGCTCCAACCGTGGTGCCCAGAATGGGGCACAGGACTAGAGGTGGGGTCTGATCAAGGCAGAATCACGATTAGAATCATAGAATTGGAAGGGACCCCGCGGGTCATCCTCAGTCCAACTTAGGAATGTGCAGAAGGCAGAAAGTCGAATCCTCCATCCACAAAGAGCAGAAACCTTATTTAGAAATGAATTCATGAAAAGAAAAGGGGGGTCTAGCTATTTTGAAGGTCAGATGCAGCAAAGGAGAAATACCAAACTGTAGCTGTTATATTTTTGGGGGTGCCATCACAAAGGTGCAGACATCTAAGTGGTACAAAAATTCACAGGGGTGCTATTTCCATTTTGGCTCGCTAGAGGGCACCAAACTTCCAACTTGGGTTGGGACATTTTCCCGCCATGGGTTTAGTTGACCAAAGAAAACTCGCTAGCTTTTGTAATTGCTCCCGGGCTTTCCCACAGGGTGCCTGGAACCATCTTCAAAACTGATGCACAACCCACCCATGGTACCGGTCCATAAGGGCCCTGCCATGTTAAGACAAAAGCTGCTGCATCGTAGAATCCTAAGATTGTGGAGTTGTAAGGGACCCCAGGGATCATCTAGCCCAACCCGCTGCAACCCATATTACATAAACGTTGTTATTACTATGGTTATCATCCACTGCATTTCCAGCAGCTGCTTTTCTCCTTACGAGCAGCACTGACCACATTTGCCAAATGCCAATTTAAAAATAAAAATGGAAGATCCTAGGAGTCCGAGCGCAGTCCTGTGGCAAATCGAAAGAAGAAAAGGGTTGACAGTTCCACATGTGCATCCTGCACTTGTTACGTGTGATAGGCATCCTGACTTCAGAAAACCCAAAAATTGTTTAAAGCAAAACTCCAGGTGCACAGAGCAGGATTGCAACCTGCAAGGAGACCCTGCAGAACAGCTGCTGGGTACAAAGAGGGAGGAATAGAGGGACAAATTCCAAGAAATACAAGGAAATGCCTCCCAACATCCTGACTGCAAGGTTGGATGGCCACCTGTCAGGGATTCTTGAGTGATACCCACCTTGCAGGGGGTTGGACTAGATGACCCTTGGGATCCCTTCCAACCCAACAATTCCAGGATACTACTACCCTGGCTCTCCTCAAAACATCCAGTTTGCCGCACTGTTTTCCTATAGAAGCATGGTGTGATCTTCTGGTTCCTGTCTAACCAAGTTGCAGGGGGTCGGTCTGGATGACCCTGGGGATCCCACCCACCTCGACAATTCATTGACCCCCTACCTGCAAGGCCTGGTGAGGGAGGCGCCCACCCCGGAGTCTCTCCGCTCCCTCATTCCCAGGTCCTCCGCCTCGTTCAGGGAGTTGGCCGTGCTGTCAAAGTCGCTGGCTGACGTGCCAATGTCCGACACGGAGCGCTCCTCAAAGTTTGGGGTTGTGGGCTCCCCTCCAGAGTCCGTCTCCTCCCCGCCGCCGATGCTTCCACCCTCCGGGTCCAGCTGGATGGCCTCAGACCACAGCTCCACCTTCCTCTGCAGCCCCCAAACATGCTCCAGGATCTCGTCCAGGTTCTCGTAGATGACGTCCCTGTCCAGGCCAAACAGGTCGTCCGTGACACTGCTGGACTCGGGCACATTGTCATAGAGGCTGGTGCAGCTGCCTGTGGAGCCGCATGAGGGCCGCCTCAGCCTGCACTCCAAGGCCTCGCCTGTCCTGCTGCCCATCCCAACCCCGCCTGGTGAGAGGCCTGAAGCCGGGCCTCTAGATTTCCAGTCAGGCAAACACCCGCTCTCCAGCGGGCACAGGCTTTCGATGGAGAGAGACTTGGGGAAAGTGCCCGGCTTGTAGTCTCTGGGGATGTGGACCAAATAGTCCCTTTCGAAAAGGTCATGGTGGCCCAATCCGCCAGCATCCCAGGGGGTGCCCTTGCCCCGGCCTGCCTCGTAGTCCTCCAGGTAAATGCTACCATGTTTGGGCTGCTCCCCAGCTAAGCCCAAGGCGCCGTTGGCCCGGCGCCCTCTTGAGGGGAGTGTTTTGCTTCCACAGGAAGAAGGTGACACCCCGCTTCTTGGGTCTTTTGAGGAGCTCCACCAGGACTCTGCATCTGCCCCATCCGCTTTTTGGGCTTTGGCAGAGTCCAGCTTCTCCTTGTCCTTCCTCCTGAGGGACTCGATCCTCCTGAGGAAGCTCCGAGTCCGGCGTTTCCTGGCATCCCCCTTGCTGGTCCCACTCATGTCCTGGGACTGGTCAGTGGGCGAGTGGTCCTCCAAGCTGGGGACGGAGAGGGTCAAGGTCGGAGAATCCTGGGTGGAGGACGGGTCAGGGAGAGCAGGACACTCGCCTGTGCTGGGGTCGCTGTGGAGAGAGGAGGCCTCCAGCTCAGCACTCAGGTCAGTGAGGATGCTCTCCTGGCTGGGCAGCTTCCTCATGGTGGAGGCTGCCTCCGGGCTGCGGGAGAGGAAATCGTCGGAGCCGATTCGGGACCACCTATGGCTGTCTCTCTGGAAAGCCCACCGATCGCTGATGGCACAGAAGTCCTCGTCTCCCGAGTCGTCATTCTAAAGCAAGCACAGGAAATAATCCCTCAGTTAAAGGTAAAGGGACCCCTGACCATTAGGTCCAGTCGCAAACGACTCTGGGGTTGCGGCGCTCATCTTGCTTTATTGGCTGAGGGAGCCGGCGTTTGTCTGCAGACAGCTTCTGGGTCATGTGGCCAGCATGACTAAGCCGCTTCTGGCGAACCAGAGCAGCACACGGAAATGCCGCTTACCTTCCCGCCGGAGAGGTACCTATTTATCTACTTGCACTTTTGGCAAGCTTTTGAACTGCTAGGTGGGCAGGAGCTGGGACTGAACAATGGGAGCTCACCCCGTCACAGGGATTTGAACCGCCAACCTTCTGATCGGCAAGCCCTTGGCTCAGTGGTTTAGACCAGTGTTTTTCAACCTTTTTTGTGCAAAGGCACACTTGTTTCATGAAAAAAAATCACGAGGCACACCACCATTAGAAAATGTTAAAAAATTTAACTCTGTGCCTATATTGACTATATATAAAGTAATTCTCTTGAATAGGAATCAAATAAACACAAAGAAAGTATTTTATAATTACTTTATTATGAAATAGTAAGTAAACAGAAATATGAAAAATTATAAAATACTTTATTTTAAAATCTTTCGAATTTTTCCATTTTTCCCACGGCACACCAGGCAACATCTCGCGGCACACTAGTGTGCCGTGGAACAGTGGTTGAAAAACACTGGTTTAGACCACAGCGCCACCCACATCCCTAATCCCTCGGTTACTGGGATTTATTTTATTTTAATTCAATTTTCTAACCCATTGCTTTCTCCAAAGAGCTGAAGGTAGAGCATGTAGTTCTCCTCTTCATTTAATCCCAACAACAACCATGCGTGGTCTCCCAGGTCGCTAGTCTGACACTCTGACTGCTACAAACTGGTTGTTCTTCTCCCTCCCCATTTGAGCCCCACAACACCCCTTTGAGAAAGGCCAGGCCCAGAGGCAGTGACTGGCCTCCAAAGTCAACCTGTGAGCTTTGTGGCCAAGTGAGGAATTTGAGCCCTAGCCTCTCCCAAGCCCTCAACTCTAATACCTACACTATGCTGACTGTACTAATTAGACTGTTGCATGATCAGAAAAGCTGGAAAGGGGCCAGGGGGTCATCTAGTCCAAGCCCCTGCAATGCAGAAACCACAGGGTCTGCTCTGTGTCATTCAAAAACCTTTAATAAATCCATTTTGGTGGCAGGGAGGGAGAAAACCTGACTGAGACTTGCTTTCTGCTGTGCTAGGTCTGTCTGAGCTTCCTTCCCCAGGGTCCAGGTTCGATTCCTCGGGGCCCTTCCTGGCCTCCCCCTTCGAGGGCCCAGGCTTACCTGTTTCCGCTGAAAGTGGACCTCCAGCTTCATCGAGGCGCACGAGTTCAATGTCACGAGTCTCCTGCAAGGAGTAAAGGAGAGGGGCTTTTGTCTGGTTCGGCCGTCCCGTCCCAGCTGCCACCGGCCAAGCTATTTAAAAACAAGCGGCTCTTGTTTCGGGGCACCGTCACTTGTCCCGCAAACAGCTGGGAATCAAGTGACCACACGCGGCTCTCTCCAGGGATGCTGTGGGTGGGGGTGCCAGCTCAGGCCAACAGAGGGGGAACTATGGGCACTAAGCAACCAACATGTGCGGCTCAGCAGCCCCAGCAAGGCGCTTCCAGCTGCTCAAACATGCCGGCGACTGGCTGAGCGTCACTTTCATCTCACGCCAGCAACTGCGACCCGAGTCTAGAGAAATGTCCCCCCCCCCGGCCTCCTGCCCCCTAACAGAAAGTTCCTGGAGTGTGGAGCCAGCTGGCAAGGGGATTAAAGCCTGGCCCCCAACACAGACACACAGTGATCGCAGAATCATGCGAGTTGGAATGGGAACCCCAAGGGTCATCCAAACCAACCCTCTGCAATGCAGAAATCATGTATTCCTTCAAAGGGGTTACCAGGCTAAAAGGTATCAGTCAAGGGCATTGGGACAGGCCTTAGGCCTCTGAAAAGCCCCACCCCAACTTCCCAAGCTGGTTAGCACACATGTGATTTATTTGTATTTTGAGATGGTGGGCTGTTTATTTTGGCAAAGCCCAAGAGCTGCCTGGTCAAAATTAAAACAGGCCCAGAGCATCGGAACAACGTTGACAATAGAATAATCACATGAGACAGCAACAATGGGGGGGGGGCATTTTAAAATAGTAGCAATAGCAGCAGTAGCCATTACAATTTTAAAAAGCTAGAAAAAAGCATCCGAGGGAGCAAACTCTGCCTGCGACCCATCCCCTAATTTTTCTACAGAGCTATAACTTCACAGAATTGTAGAGCTGGATTGGACCCCAAGGGTGATCCCTGCAATGCGAGAATCACTGCTACAGAATCCCTGAGAGATGGCCATCCAAACTCTGCTTAAAAACCTGCAGCGAAGGAGGGTCCAGCACCTTCCGAGGGAGTCTGCTCTTCTGCCAAACCGCTCTTACCATCAGCAACTCAAAGGAAGACTTGGGAGCCACATTTAAGAATGGCTCTTTGATTTAGCCATGGCTTCAGGTTTCCTGTCCGTGACCTCATCTGTGACGTCAACTTCTGGAGCTCAGTCAAGCTCACATCCTGTAGCATCTCCACCCTCTGGGCTTATCCCAGTCATGCCAGCGTGTCAGAGCTGGCACCCCCAAAAAACCAACCAGCCATATACTGAGCAGCGAGTTTGGATTCATCAGCCCCAGAAGCAGCGATCTGCCCATCAAGCAAATGGACAGAATATTTCCCCAGACCCAAATGGGCTTGGCAGACAGGACAGGCCAGGTCCCAGAATCCCCCTCCCCACCTCCCTGAGCCAGTTGACAGTCAGCTGCTTGACAGGACCAGGAAAGGTCAGACCTTCACATCCCCTGGGCCTGGCTGAGCTGCCCTCTCCAACGCCACCCTCTGACCACAACAACGTGCTTCCCCATATTCTTCCATTGGCAACAGTGACCATTTTTATTTTTTCATTTTAACCTGCAGAGGGATTTGAGGGAATCCTGGTCCAAGAAGCTGTGGTCCTTCTTCACAGAGGCAATGTCAAGAGGGAAGAGGGATTCTGAGGATGAGAAGGAGGAGAGAAGAGTTTGATTGAGAAGATGGATGGCTGCTTGAAGGTGCTGGAGGAGAAGCTGGTTGTCCACAGAGGCGGAAGAAGGGACACCCGTATTTCTGCTGCCCTGCCAAATGCCCTCTCTGTGCTCACTTCTAGGCTCCATCCTAACTTGAATTCACCAGCCTGCTCTCACTTTCTGTAAGCAGCATTTTGCAATTTAGGAATCATACCACACTGGCTGAGGGACACGGGTGGCGCTGTGGGTTAAACCACAGAGCCTAGGACTTGCCGATCAGAAGGTCAGCAGTTCGAATCCCCACGACGGGGTGAGCTCCCATCGCTCAGTCTCAGCTCCTGCCAACCTAGCAGTTCAAAAGCACATCAAAGTGCAAGTAGATAAATAGGTATGGCTCCAGCGGGAAGTTAAACTGCATTTCCATGCGCTGCTCTGGTTCACCAGAAGTGACTTAGTCATGCTGGCCACATGACCCGGAAGCTGTACACCGGCTCCCTTGGCCAATAAAACGAGATGAGCACTGCAACCGCAGAGTGGGTCACGATTGGACCTAATGGTCAGGGGTCCCTTTACCTTTACTTTACCACACCGGCTTAGAAACTGGTGTTCAGCACCCTGCAAATCTCAGCTTTCATGTAATGCAAAACAAGTTTCTAGTCCCTAATGCTGCCAAAGGACATGTGTCAGAATAAGAGAGCAACTTGTGCTGAAGACTAGGGGCTTCACGAACTCCAAAATCTAAACTGGTATTTGTGTGTGTGTGTGTGTGTGTGTGTGTGTGTGTGCGTGTGTGTGATTTAAACGAATCCTTTGTTTTCAAACCGCTTATTTGCCATTAAGAGGTGTGCAATTTTTATTTAATCAAGAAATAAATGCACGCAGAGCAAGAACGAAGGAAATATAGTAGCCACTGGGGAGGGCTAGGGAGTGACATGGGGCATCTCAGACCCCATGAAGCCCTACTTGGTCCTGTTTGTCTTCAGCCAAGAGGTCTTCCCTCAGATTTCCCCCCATGGCTTTCAAGTTCCCCCATTGCAGGGGCTTGGACTAGAGGACCCTTTTTGTCCCTTCCAAGTCTAAAATTCTATTTTTCTGTTATTCCTACATGAAGGGCTAGTATTGTGGGTTGTTTGTTGTTTTCAAAGCACAGCTTGATCTCATCAGGAGAATGCACACATCCCAAAAGAAGCCTTCAAGCACCTCCCCAATTCTAAAAACCAAACAAAAACAGACCCATATGCACCCCACCCTCACAAAGAGGCAGCCTGGAAAACTATCAGCCAGTCTTGTCTTGCACGGACGTGATGGGAGGGGAGGTATTTGACCGGCACAATGGCTGGCTGCGCTTTGCTGCTTGGGGCTTCCTCCGATTGTCCTGGCCCCATACTCTCCTGTCCTCCAGCTAAGGCAGAGCTCAGGCTTTTGTTTGGCTCTCCCATGCCATGTGTGGACAGGAAACAAAAATCAGCCTGGAGACCCTGTGCTGTGTATGGTTTGCGTTGTAAAGTATATGGCATGCAGGAAGAGTCCAAGTGGCTGTGGAAGAGCTCTTCCTGTCAGAAAGTTATTCCTGAGGTTTAGTTGTCACTGTAAACCATTGGTTCTGCTCCTGCTCCCTGGAGCAACATAAAACAAGCTTGATCCATCTCCCGTGGGACAGCCCTTCAGATATTTCAAGATGGCTCTCATATTACCTCTCTGTCTTCCCTTCTATGATTTTTGTTGTCAGAAGGCTCATGCATATTTACTTTTCCTCCATGCTGTCTAGGCACAGGTCTGGAGGTTCCAGGTCTGTGTCTGAGCATTTTTATTTTATTTTTTGTCCCAGCGCTTTCCCCGAGAAAACCTGTGTTTTACTGCTGAATTGGAGTAAACGGCAACCGGGTTATCCACAGATTGCCGTTTGCTCCTTTTCAGCTGGAAAATGTGGGTTTTCCCAGGGAAAGTGCCAGGACAACAACAAAAACAAATTGGACACTAGAAACCCAGCACAAAAGGAAGTGTACATGAGCCCAGAATCTCCAAGTGCTTGAAAACTCCCCTTATACCTGAGGAGGCAGTGAAAAGATGGTCAAGATCCCCTATCTTTGACAGAAGCACCTTCCTCAACACCAGCCAGGAAGTGAGCAAGAGGGTGTCTTGTCAGGGAGGGGGCAGTAGTCCAACTCCTGTGGCCACCAGGAACCTCTCAGAAGAGGACTGCTAGGTTCTGTCTCTGTGGGCCAGTGGGGGCCAAATGTCCACTGCAGGAGAAAAACAGAAGCCCAGCTGGCCCTTTGGGTGTATGTGGAAGACATGGACAAACCCCTAAAAACCATCTGGGCTTAAAAGGGGGGCACTAGGGTGGTTCCCAGAGAAGAGGGAAAGAACCCCTCTGAAATGAAGTGGCTGCATGCTCCACAGGCTGGCGGGCAGCAAAACAAACACAGCCGGAATGGGAGGTTTCCTACATTTCTTCCCCCAAACTTCATGTAAAAGCGTTTCTCATGCAGACGTCGCCTGACGCTTCCTTTCGCTCAGTCAGTCTCAGATAGAGACCAATGTGGTGGCTGCAGCAGCTTTGGAAAAGGTTTCTGAGGGGAAGAGCTGTCCCAGCAGTGGAACAGACTCCCCTTGGATAGTGGAGGACTGTCCTTCACTTGAAGTTTTCATACAGAGGAGGTATGGCCATCCGTCCGGGATTCTTTAGCTGTGATTCCTGCACTGAAGCAGGTTAGGCTTGTCCTCTCCAATTCTGTGATTCCATAATACAGTATTTTACTGGGGGGGGGGGGAGGCAGAGACTGGCAGCCATCTGAGGAGGGACCTCACCTGGACATCTAGGGAGGGTGGATCTTAAGTAAACACAGCAAGAGAGGTGGACCAGCCAACCACACAGTCACAGTGGTGGCGGCTGAATATTCATGGGTGTCAGGCTGGGCCTCCCCTTCCCCACTTCATCCCAAAGGAATTGCATGCAGTCCTGATTCTCTTACCTTCGTAGAGCTGGGCATACTGAGGAAAGCCAGCCGCTCGCAGCCAGTCACAGGCCTTGGCAGCTTCAGCCTCTGTAAGAGAGCAAACGGACAGAGCTGAGGAGGAGCTGTGGAAAGATGTCTCCAGCAAAAACAAGGAACCAAACATTTGAAACGCCATGATACCATTTTAAACCATTGTGGCTTCCCTCTAAAACACCCTGGGAATTGTAGTTTTTTCAAGGTGCTGAGAGTTATCAGGAGACCCCCATTCCCTTCACAGAACTGCAATTCCCAGAGTTCCCTCAGAAGAGAAATCAATCGTTAAACCTCTGTGGGAAACACAGCTCTGTGAGGGCAATTCTAGGCTGCATCAACAGAAGTCTAGTGTCTCGGTTGAGGGAAGTCATAGTAGTCTTGGTCAGACTCCACCTGGAGTCCTGTGTCCAGTTCTGGGCACCACAGTTTAAGAAGGATACTGACAAGCTGGGAGGTGTGCAAAGAAGGGCAACCAAGATGATCAAGGGTTTGGGTACCAAGGATTTGGATAAGGAACAGTTGAGGGAGTCGGGGATGTTTGGCCTGGATAAAAGGATAAAGAGAGGCTATATGATAGCCATCTTCAAATATCTGAAGGGCTGTCACCTGGAAGATGGAACCAATGGCTCCATGTTACAAGGAAGGAGATTCCAATTAAACATCAGGAAGAACTTTCTGACAGTAAGAGTTGTTTGACAGTGAAAAGGACCCCCTTGGAAGGTGATGGACTTTCCCTCCTTGGAGGTGTTTAAGCAGAAGTTGGATGACCCTCTGTCATGGATGCTTTAGCTGAGATTCCTGTATAGCAGGGGGTTGGCTTGGATGATCCTTGGGATCCATTCCAACTCTACCATTCTATGAGTCTAGGAGTCTGTTCCTCACACCCCAGGAAGATATATGTACAAACTGAGTACTACCTGGATAACAGAGGTGGCCATCCTCATTTCCCCTCAATGTTTGGACATCAGTTCCTCTTTTTACTTACAAAACAAGGACTTGACCCAGTGAATTCCACCACACAGATAACATCCCTTTGCAAAGGACTAGCCTACCACCCTCCATACATAGCACACATTTTCACCAAGGCAAAAAACAGCAAGAGATCTGTTATCCACAAAGAGCATTGGGAAGAAGTCAGCAAGGGAGCCACGAAAGAGCTTCTGTCATTCCTTTCAGAGCATCCTGGAGGTTCATGATCACCCCTGAAGGTGGACGGATCACCAGGATACAACAGCTGAAGCTTTGCAGGCCTGATCAACTCTCTGCATGGCCTCTTGGGATCCATACAGACGCTGGCTGACCCAGGCGAGAGCTCTCTTGCTGGCTTCTGGAGAGAGGCAAGGCTGGGATCTCTGCAAGGCGAGCCAGGCAGCCATTCCAGAGCAGCAAGGAAAACAGGGTGTGTTGCTTAGACGTGCCCTGGGATCCTGATGAACTCTGCTTCACATCAGCAATGGAAATGTGAACTTCCTTCCCGCTGTTCCACAAAGCAATGGATGAGGGACGGGGGAGGGGGCAGGAAAGGAGGAAGAAATCTGCCTTTCCTTTGGCCGGTCGGAACAGGGTTTGTTTTCGTACCATGGCTGCACACGCAAATAAAAAAATAAGTAAAAAAATCAAAGCATTCTAGTGCAGGGTGGGGCAAGTGAAAAATGCCTCTCTGGACATCAGCATCAAAAAGTGGTCCAAGCCAAGAAACAGCAAGAGATCTGTTATCTCCAAAGAAATTACAGGAACCATCCAGAATTCGGACCCTTTCCCCCATCACAAAGCAAACTGTTCAAGGAATTGTATAATTTGTTGCATTGGAAGGGACCCCCCCCAAAAAAGGACCATCTAGTCCAACCCCCTGCAAGGCAGTGCTGAGATTCCAGCAAATGTTATTAATCCTGTACAATATTAGAACAAAACAAACTGAATGGATGTATGTATGGGAATTCTGATGTAAACATGTTCCAAAATGCCATTTAATTGTCCTTCTGAGTTACCGCTGCAACTACAAAAAAAACAAAAACTCAAAGCAATTTACAAAAATAGATAAAACAATCAAATTATCAATTAGAAGTGTTGCCAACAATAATTTCAGACTCTTGAAATAACAACAGACTAAAAACAGATTAAAACTCGCACAAGCTATCTAAACATCTTGGTAGTCTTGCCTAAACAAAAATATTTTTAGCAGTTGGCGAAAAGAGTACAGAAAAGGCACCTGCCTGGCATCAATAGGCAGGGAGTTCCGAAGTTTAGGTGCCGCTACACTAAAAGATTGAGGAACTGCAAGTGTGGAACGGGGATCATGTGGCAGCTGTCACAGCACCAATTCTGCTGATCAAAGCGGTTGAGTGGTTGTACAGCGATCTTGCGGTTAAACTGATCCTAAGTTCCAGTTACAGATAGGAACCGCATTGGTCTGCCATAGTCAAAACAAAAAAAATTCCTTCCAGTAGCACCTTAAAGACCAACTAAGTTAGTTCTTGGTATGAGCTTTCGTGTGCATGCACACTTCTTCAGATATGGCAGACCAACGCGGCTACCTATCTGTAACTGGAACTATGGAAGGCACCACATTGAGCCGCATGAAATGGAAGTCCAGTGTATCTGAAGAAGTGTGCATGCACACGAAAGCTCATACCAAGAACTAACTTAGTTGGTCTTTAAGGTGCTACTGGAAGGAATTTTTTTTGTTTTGATCCTAAGTTGTTCAGGGTTTTAGCAGTAACACCTTGAACTTGGCCCAGAAGCAAATCGGCAACCGTTGTAGATCCCTGAGCACAGGTGATTTGTGCCGCCAAGGCCTCCCTCCTGTCACTAATTGTGCTGCAGCATCCTCTACTAACCACAGCTCATGAATCAACTGCAGGGGGAGCCTCACATAGACAAGCTGTCATCAAGGGAGCAATTCTCTGCATTTAGTTCCCATCTGCATATTGGGCTGTGGGTCTCCATGCTTGTTGTATTGTCGTTTGCATTTGATCACATTGTCACAGCTACTTCAATATGTTGCTAGTAAGTCTTGTGTTTTTGGTGGTTGTGGTTTTTAATAAAAAGTTTGCTTATACAGTATCGTTAAGCAAAGATTGTGATATTGTTGCAAAACTGTCTGGAATTGATACTGCATTTGCCTGAAAGCTGTTTTGCAACACACACCTAGTCCAACCCCTTGCAATGCAGGGACCGTAGCTCAAGAATTCCATGAACACAATTGTGAGGAAGTAGGATATGCATCAAATAATTTTCCCAGAGAGGGAGGTTGGTAATTCTGGTAAAACTTGCTCACTGGGTCTTAACTTCTAGCCTCAATGTAATCCAAAAAGCCTCCGCTGACACACCACTGATCCCAACAACAAGGCAGTGGGGGAAAGACTGCAAAAAGAGGACACCCCCAAAACTAGGCACACATATGTTTCCCAGGCAAAAGGCTAGGAAGGATCAATTGGGGGGGTTTTAAGCAGAGGTTGGAGGGCCATCTGTCATGGATGCTTCAGTTTTGACTTCTGCATTTATTACGTATATATTTTTTAAACTTATTGGTTTCCATTGTCAAATGCTTTGAACCGAGGTTGTGCTGAAGTAAAACAGAATACAGTGGTACCTCGGGTTACAGACGCTTCAGGTTACAGACTACGCTAACCCAGAAATAGTACCTCAGGTTAAGAACTTTGCTTCAGGATGAGAACATAAATCGTGCTCCAGCGGCACACCGGCAGCAGGAGGCCCCATTAGTTAAAGTGGTACCTCAGGTTAAGAACACTTTCAGGTTAAGAACGGACCTCTCCAGAATGAATTAAGTTCTTAACCTGAGGTACCACTGTAGCTTGACAGGCACCTAACCAATACCTGGATAAGCAGTAATGTTTTCAAATTTGTGATTCCTGCACTGCAGGGGGGGGGTTTGAACTATATCACCCTCAGGGGTCCCTGGCAACTCTACAGTTCTAACTTTCCCTCCCGCCCCCCCTTATTTTACAAATTGAACAGGACTGCCTATTTTACTATTTAAAACAAATAAAGTCACAAGAACAATGCCCGCCTACGCCATGGTCTAGCTGGGCATTTAGAAAAACTTGACAAAGCACTCAGCTGAACAGAGGCAAGGAGGCATGGAGACACAACTCAGATGTTACTGCTCAACCACATAACATGCCACGGCCTGGTGACAGGGCAGCCCCTGTGAGCTTGCCCCCCCCCCCACTCATCTGTCCCCCACCCCCTTCTACAATTCTAGGACCCTACAACAAAAGGTTTCCCATCCGGCTTTGCCACAGCAAACAACTTGCGACCTATTCGTGAAACATAAAAAGAGCCCTGCAGGATCAGGCCCATCTAGTCCAGCATCCTGTTCTCAGTTAG
This sequence comes from Podarcis gaigeae, assembly GCF_964106915.1. NCBI lineage: Eukaryota > Metazoa > Chordata > Lepidosauria > Squamata > Lacertidae > Podarcis > Podarcis gaigeae. The sequence continues at coordinate 28,816,865 of NC_139684.1, forward strand.
CCCAATCAGATGCTTGTGGGAAGTTTGAGTTCAAGAGCCGCTCTGCCCTCTTGCGGTTTCCAGCAACTGCGATTCAGAAGCATCGTTGCCTCCAATTGTGGGTAGCAGAGCACAGCCATCTGTGCTTAGCAGATAGGCATGTTCAACAAATAAAAGGCCTCGAGGAGGATGGAAGAGGCCATACTCAGGTGGACATCTCTCTGCAAGGCTTGGGAACAGTCCGGACCGCCCCATCCTGCACACATGACTGAAGCATTTATCCATCGGCAGTGCTGTCCTGCCCTGGGCCTCAGCGCCAGCAAACCAAGGACTCTGCCTGGAACTTCCACCCACACAGGAAGAGCGAACAGCATGCGCCAAATATGATCTCACGGAATCGCAATGCAAGACAGCAACAGCGTTGTGGACGTTATGGAGAGCAGCGAAAAGGAAGACACCCTCCCTCCCTCTCTCTGGGGTCAGTCTGCAGGTGGAAGGCCGTCCGTTAAAGCAGCTGCCTGGGTCCCAAACAAAAGATGTTGGCTTCTAAGCAAGCCCACCAGCAATTCCACTCGGATCACAGGATCCCACCTCAAAGGACCAGGCTGAGGCTGCTTTGAGCAGCTGGATGAACTGTCGGTTTTGGAATTATTAGCTCCCACGACTGGGTCCAGGCTGGAGTTGCAGAACCATAGAATTGTACTGTTGGAAGGGACCCCAAGGGTCATTCAGCCCAACCCGCCTGCAATGCAGGAATGACAAGCAATCCCTGGGAAGTGGCCACCCAACTTCTGTTTAAAAGCCTCCAATGAATCTCAGGATCAGTTAGGGAGAAGGCACGCCCAAGGGTCATCGAGTCAAGCCCCGTGAAATGAAGAAACCACAACGATGTTTATAGCGGTTTAGCTTTCAGGCTTTCCTCCCATGATGCGTAAAAGAACCAGCACTTCGCATTGTGCCCAGAAGCAGAACAGCCATCACCCCATAGCGTCACAGAATCGCAGGACCATAGAACAGTCCAACCCGCAGCACTGCTGGAGCATCCATCCTACTCCTGCTTGAAAACCGCCAAGGAAACAGAGTCCACCAGCTCCCGAGGGAGCCCACACCACTGTCAAACAGCTCTTACTGTCAGAAAGCTCCTCCTGATGTTTAGTCAGAATCTCCTTTCCTGTCATTTGGAGCATTTGCCAGGTGAAGAATGTTAAGTTGTGGGTGAACATATCAGACGACACAGCGATTCTTCAAACAGCTCTTGTTTATTCATAAGCCAGAACAGAACTGAACTGAAGGGTTCAGCCAGCCTGCTTATATAGAGCTCTACTACAACGCAACAGTAACAACTTTCTGTAACTAACCAATCACTGAATGTCACTTTCAATTCCTTATTTGCATATGTGGACCTGAGTGAAAACTATCTACAGTATCCCCCTGCTGGCCCAGGGTGAGAACTTCAGTACATAACAAAGAATGCAGAGACCAGAGGCCTTTAGTTGGGGCTCTGCACAACCTGGTGCCCCAGCGCTGTTGACCCAACAGAATAGACTTTAACTGGTCAAACCAATAAGTTCCATACTGGTTAAATACTCTTCGATTCCTGCATTGCAGGAGGTTGGACTAGATGAGCCCTCGGGGGCCCTTCCAGCTCTACAATTCAATTATTCTAAACTGGCCAAGGTGGAGAAGCGAGCAGACTCTCCGCAACCTACAAGCATCCATTGCAGCCAAACATCCAGATCCACTCCTGGTATGGAAAACATCACGCAAGCAGCATGTGGGTCCTGTGGTTTGGACTGGTGGTTTTCCCCCAACTGTCTCAAAATACTGCCTGTGTTTACTGACAAGTCCCTGTTACCCTGTTTCCACATTAATTTGCATCTTAAAAAAAAAATGTATGAAAAATTAACTTGTGTATTTCACCTCCATGCAGGCATTTCTAAATGTGCTTCATTTTAGAACATTACACATTTTGATATGTTTTTTGAGCTGAGACCTATCACTACCCACTTTGGAGAAGTGCAATATCTGTAGGGTAATTCTCTTCCGATCCGTGTATTCATCTGGGAGGTGCAAACGGAGTCGATTTTCTTTCAAAAATCAAAGAAACCCAGACCAAACTGGATTCCTCTCATAGAACTGTAGGGTTGGGAGGGATCCCAAAGGTGATCTAGTGCAAGCCCCAGCAATGCAGGAATCAAGGCGAAAGAATCCCTGACAGGTGGGTCTCCTTCCTTCTAAGATGCTCCCTGAGAATAGCCTGGCTTTCACCTGCCAATGCAGAATTTGTCCTGGTCCTCAATGTTTTCAAAGCCACTTTGGTACCTGAAAGGTACCTCTTTCTTTGCAGAGGGACAGAGTGGGTGTTTCAGCTCCTTGGGGTCCCATCCTCCTCTCCCCAACTTTTGGCGCTCAACCCAGCTCTCCACAAGAAAAGCCTCCCTCCCACTCGCTCCTGGGTGGACCTTCCTGTTGCTCAGGGCTCCCGTGGCGCCAGGAGATGAAGCCACAATGTTGTTTCCTGTGAAACGGGAGGGTGGTTGTCTCCCTGGAGGAATTCCAGTCACCCAGAATTTGAGGAAAGCTCAGGATCCTGAAACAACTCTCCTCTGCAAATATGTAAGAGCAGAGGGATTCAGAAGAGAGGGACGGAATGTGTATGGAAGGCATTGCAAGGACCCAAAAGAGCAGAATTAGAGCCCAGTCTCATATGTGTTTACTCAGGTGCAAGTCCTGCTTCATCCAAGGAAGGCTAGGGAGAGCTGGTAACAGCAAGCACAGCAAAGAGGGAAAGTTTCTATCTTGCCTCAGCAGCAAGAGACTCTCAGTGACCTTAGGCACTCCGTTGACAATGGAGCGGCCTGTCTTGCCAGGGGTTGGACTGGATAACCTCTGGGTTACCTTCCTACACTGCCATTCTATGACTCCAGGACAACCTGGGAGTTCCCCTCTGCGAGCTAACAGTCCCCATGGGTGGAAATTTGCCCGGCATCTCCAGAGGAGACTGAGAGGTGATAAGAGCCACCTTCAAATATGGCTTTCACGTGGAAGATGGAAGGAAGCTTGTTTTCTGCTGCTCCAGAGAAGAGGACCCAAACCAATGGATTCGAATTGCAAAAAAGGAGATTCCCATTAAACATCAGGAAGAACTTTCTGACGGTAAGAGCTGCTCGACAGTGGAACGGACTTCCTCAGAGACTGGATGGGCACCTGTCAGGGATTCTTTAGTTGTGATGACTCTTGATGACTCTTGGGGGACCCCTCCAACTCTACAATTCTGTGATTCTATGACATAAAATGCCCTTACCAGATGAAGAAAGTGTGGAAATGAGGTCTGTAGGAGGAAGGATGCCAACGACAACAACAACAACAACAACAGAGAGGCAGCTAGTGCCAAACTCTCTCCATCCTTAAGACTGTTAAGCAGCTGCAATGCCAGGAGACAAATACCCGTGACCTCCTCTCCACCCACACGGTGACAAACAGGCCTGTCAGAAATGGTTTCCGAAGCATGTCATGGGGTCCCAAACAGAGAAAAGAGCCGTCCTTTGTACACAGGCGTATCCTTGGCAGGAATGCAGGGAAGATTTCAAAACAGGATGCAGAGAGCGATTGGCCTCAGGCAGCATTGCTGAACTGACAGTCAGGGGCTGTCTGGATGGAAGGAGACTGGCCAGCGAGCTGCCTACGGTCTCTCTGTGGCCCTGCAAGTCACCAAGTAGCTTTGGCAGGTCTCTGATTGCTGTTTGTTCCAATTGAGCTTTAAAGAGCAGGATGGCGGGGGGAGGGATGCTCCAGAGGGAAAAGGAAAGGGGTGCTTGGAAATGGAGCGCAGCCTGTTCCTGGAAAGATCTGAGGAAAGGGAAGTGAGGATAAGCCCTGAAACTGAGGAGCAACACACAACCTGGCATGGCAATTTGCCACCTAAGAATTCCTCACTTTCCCCCACAAAGCATGATTCAGACCAGCTTTTACCGAAAGAGGGGAAGAAACAAAGGTTTGTTGCTTCTGCGGAAAGGCCAAACGCCCCTTAACCGATAGCTTATTCCTCAACTGCAATCTCTCCCCTCAGAGATTTTAATCCTTATTTATCTTCCATTGATGTGAACCTCTTTCCGCTACACTGGGTAGGAGGCTAAGGTTGCCAGATTTTTCAGAAATGTTATCCGCACAGGCAGTGTGTGTCTCTGAGCAGGTCCAAAGTTCTTTGAACACAGCAAGAAGCAGCCAAATGCCACGAAGGGCCGGCAGAACGCCTGACCTCCTGAAAGGAACCCATCCCCTCCTTTGACTGGGCTGCCTCCACCTTCCTGGCCTCTTCCTGAATGTGGGGGCTCTGTTGGTGGTCCTACAAATATTTCCACTAGCTAGAAAGGAAATCACGTCCGGCTGCAACCTGACCTCGCTTCACCAGATGAGATTTAGCTAACTTAATCTATTGGTTAAAATTTACAGAAGGGTAAAAAGCAAAATTCCCAGAGCAGGAAGCTTGTTTTGCTTCCATTGTTTTTGAAGAGGGGTGAAAAGAGAGAGATTGTGCCGAAGAAGAAGAAGAAGACAGTGCAGTTTCCCTCTGTTCAGGTTTTCTAAGCACTGATATTCACAAGAAGACACATATCTTTTCAATGTGCAATGTTTATAACTAGCTAAGATAGAACAGGTCAGACAGCAGGAAGCATGAAAGTTAGGATGAGAAAGAAAGAAAGAAGGAAATGCAGCAGAGTTTCAGCTCATTTTCAGCACATGGGACATAGCTGCAAAAAGGCAGAGCCGCCCTCCTGAGGGACGAAAGGTGGCAATCTTGTGAGGGGGGTGCATCCTTTAGCAAAAGGGAAATGAAAATCCAGAGTTTTCCAAGGGGTGACTATTGGGCTTAGCTCTCCCATTCAGAAACTGCCCTCAAAGGCAACAGGCAATCTCTCCTCCCCACCTTTCTTGGGTGAGGAGAAGAGTTGTGCAATCCTGAAGACACCACAAAATGGTGTTGTGCAAACATGATAAAGCTGGAGGAATTTTACTGGTATGCATGGATCTCCTAAGAGGTTCTGGGCTTGTCTGTGCATTGCAGCATTTTGCTACGAGGGGTGCCCAGAGAAAGTATCTCGTCTACTCCAACCCAGACCCAGCCAATTGGAGAACAGGGATTCATGTCATTTACAAAACCAAGCTTATAAACAATGGACATGCCAAAAAGGATAATAGAATTGTAGGGTTGGAATAGATACCCTAAGGGACACCTAGCCCAACCCTCTGCAATGAGAGGCATAAAAATACTTGGAGTGATGATGGAAGAGGAAAAGAGAGAACACCCTTATTTTATTCCCTTTTCGAATGTAAAAGCACAATTCCTGTTCTGAAATTTATAAGTTTCTATTTAAGGGGAAAGTTAAGGCACTTTACCATTCATTCATACTGCATGCCCCCCTGCCCGCCCGCCAACGTGGCAGTTTTTGTTATGTACTGAAGTTCTCACCCTGGGCCAGCATGGGGATATTGTAGATAGTTATGGAAATGAAAGATCGAAAGTGATGTTCAGTGATTGGATAGTTTTAGAAAGTTGCTACAGTTACGTTGTTCTGGAGCTCTATACAAGCAGGCTGACTGAGCTCTTCAGTTCAGTTCTGTTCTGGCCTCTGAATAAACAAGAGGTGCTTGAAGAATCGCTGTGTCGTCTGATATGTTCGCCCACAACTTAACAGTTTTAGCTTACAGTCCTGCTGTAACTTGGACAACAATTCCCATCATCCCTGACCACTGGTCCTGCTAGCTAGGGATGATGGGAGTCGTAGTCCAAAAACAGCTGGAGACCCAAGCTTGGGAAACACTGTTGTACCCAATACTTAGATTCCTGTGTCTCATACGTTTGTTTACTAGCACCCGACGAAGGGTAAAAACCCTCCGCAGACCTTCCCTGAACAACACGGAAAGACTGGTGCTTAGGTGAATGCCTGAACATGCCTTCGATTTCTAGCAATAACACTAGAAGAGGGGTGAGCCACATCTAACCTGTGGTCCAGTCTTGGCCCTCCAGTTTAGCCTGTGAGGTTCCTTCTCCCAAACCATACCTTGTTGACACTGCCCGGTCAATGCAGCCAACACAGCAGGATTTAACCAACCTCCCTCCATCCCTTCAGATTTGGTGCTTCAGGACTTCCAGACACTGAGTCATCTGCTAACCTTGTGATGTCAGGTGATGGACAGGTCGCCAGATTTGCTCACCTGTGACATTTGGCCCAAGAGGCCCATCTTGCTAAGCTGGGGAAAACGATTGCCCACTGCTAACAAACAACTTTATGATGATGGTAACAACATCAACAAGGAGGAAATCCCAGTTAATTTGCCCAAACTCACAGTACCAGTGGGACAGGTGGAATAGGCATCTTAAATAAGCTAATAAATAAGCTAATAAACTAATATTAAACTAATTAATAATAAACTAAGCTAATAAACTAAATAAGCTAATAAACTAAAAAAAATCCCCAAAGGGGGTGGGAAAAAGCAGGGAGGGGTGGAGAGACTGCAATACCAGCTTCCTTTACCTTCCCCCATCGTGACACGAAGTTCAGTTGACTCTAGAGAAAGTTTTTAATCCCTTTTCCGTAGGAGTTGCCTACAGGGTCACTGCTTTCAGAGGTTAAGCTCCAGAGGTTAAGCACCAAATTCCTATGGTTGTTTAGTGAGATGCTCACCCACCGCATAACCCCAACTTAAGTGGGATTTTCAGGCTCACATGAATGAGAGGTTGCTTCTGGTCAGGTAACCATGTGGAAAGGCTGTGCCAAATCTGAAGATCGACAGCTGCTGGCCACCTTGTCAGAAACAAGATTCTGCTTTGAAGGTCCCCCTTTCTTTCTTCAGGAAGTCACCACAAAAGAATCTTAGAGCCCCAAGGCTCATCTAGTCCAACCTTCTGCAATGCAGGAATATGAATAAGGGAGGAAATGGCTTCTTATCAAAACTGAAGTTGAACAAATGAAAAGAGGAATTTTTGAAGGAAAAATATGAAATTGGGTGAAGACATATCGGGACTGAAACTCCCATCACACTTGGCTTGTTCTATAATTTTTCTCTTACCTGGAATGCACCACAAGAAACCTGGCAATATTTAGACCATCGTTATCTGACTAGTCAATATTATTATGGTGGTGGGCTCTTTTTCGCTAGAGGTTTTTAAAAAGAGGTTGGGTTTCTATCTGTTTAAAAGCCTCCTGCGAATCATAGAAAAATAAAAATGTAGAGTTGGAAGGGACTCTGAGAGTCATCTAGTCCAACCCCCTGCAATGGAAGAACCACAGCTTAAAGAATCTCTGACAGATGGTCCCTCAACTTCTGTTCAAAACTTTGAATGAATCCTGGATTCAGGTAGGTAGCCATGTTGGTCTGATGCAGTTGAAATAAATTTTAAAAATTAAAAAAATTGTCCAGTAGCACCTTAGAGACAAACTAAGTTTGTTCTGGGTGTAAGATATTCTGAAGAAATATGCATACACATGGAAGCTTATACCCAGAACAAACTTAGTTGGTCTCTAAGGTGCTACTGGATAATTTTAAAATTGTATTTATTTATTTATTTATTTATTTATTTATTTATTTAATGAATCCTATAATTCTAAGGTTGGAAGGGACCCCAAGTGTCATCTAGACCAACCCCCTGCAATGTACCTCACCTGGATGCTAGCGGCAACACAAACCCGTACAGCTCAAAAATGGAAGACATTACACGACATGCATCTCTTTCTCTGCAGGACAAAAATGTGTGGGTTCTGGCTATCACTGAGAAAATAACCCACAAATTAGTGATTTCTAAAGGCAGAGAAGATCTGGAACATTTCTGCAATGTTTGGTAGGACTTTATTTCCTATGTATCAAATTCAGATACACAAGATTTTTTCCTGAGGCCAAATTGCAAAATGTGGGTATCATGGAGTGTTTGGGTTTCTTTTCTTTAAATCTATTTTCTATCACCCATCAAACTCACGCGGTAAGCCAACTGCTGATGTCTTGACACCATCCACTTCAGCTAGCCAACCATAACGTCGTCCATCTCTCTTCCCTTGGGCTCTATGTTGCTCCATCTTTGGCTTACCGGTACCTAAAAACGATCCCAGGATGTGCTGACCTTGCAGATCCCTTGGCCCAAGGGGCCAGAATGGGAGAGAGGTGCCACCAGAATTGTTTTCTCTTGATTTTCGATTCCCCCCCCCTTTCCATTTTCTCAAAGGCAGAAAGCACAGCACTGGGAGAATATCAGAAAATATCTTTTACGATGGTATTGTCTAAAATAGAGGGGCACAAAACTAAGGCACTTCTCACTTCCCCTCTGCTATCCAGATCTCAAACCCAAATAAATTTGTCCAGAATTCTCACATCTCCAAAGCCGTGTGTGTGTGTGTGTGTGTGTGTGTGTGTGTGTGTGTAGACCAGATTTCACCTCTGCTCACCTACAAGAAACAGAGCCAACAATGAAACAATGGAAGCCATTGACATGGGGTCAGGAAAACTGCCTGCGTGCAATGAAATACTATCTTCAAACAAGATGTGTTTGGATAAGCCCGGTTTTGTAACTCGCTTCTTCCGATGTGAAAAAGTCACAATAACAGAAAGCAACACGGTTGTAAGTTCGGGCATTTCAACATCTCATACAAGGAAATCGTGGGATCATAGTGTTGGATGGGACCCCAAGAGTCATCAAGCCCAATCTCCTTCAGTGACCACCCAGCCTCTGCTTAAAAACCTCCCATGAAGGAGAGTCCACCACCTTCCGAGGGAGCCTGCCGCTTCCCATTTTCTCATCACAAGTTTTTAGACACGCGGGTGGTGCTGTGGGTTAAACCACAGAGCCTAGGACTTGCTGATCAGAAGGATGGCGGTTTGAATCCCCGTGATGGGGTGAGCTCCCATTGCTCGGTCCCTGCTCCTGCCAACCTAGCAGTTCAAAAGCACGTCAAAGTGCAAGTAGATAAATAGGTACCGCTCCGGCGGGAAGGTAAATGGCATTTCCGGGCGCTGCTCTGGTTCGCCAGAAGCAGCTTAGTCATGCTGGCCACATGACCCGGAAGCTGTACGCCAGCTTCCTCAGCCAATAAAGCGAGATGAGCGCCGCAACCCCAGAGTCGGCCACGACTGGACCTAATGGTCAGGGGTCCCTTTACCTTTACCTTATGTTCTCTTTGCCTACCTGGTCATTTTGTAACGTGTCTGAGGCACGGTGGATGCTGTAGTTTTAGGGCAGTAGGTGACACGGTCTGTCACCTCCCTCTGCTTACCGATAGATTTGGTGGATTCAATAATATATGATATTATTCCCCTTTAACATGCATCCCACCCATGAAGAGTAATGGGTTTTATTCCATACTATGTTTAAAAGTATACTCAGCCTATTTTTATTGTACCAGCCTGATACGTATTTTTGTTGTTGTTAGCCCAATTAAAAAAAGAAAACAAAAAACAGGAGCAGGTTTATAAAGTATCCATATAGGGACGTTTGCATGACCTTCTTCCTTCCCTGAGGGAATTGACACAAGTCAAGGAGTGCAGATTTCTTTGAGGGAATCTGTGGTGACATTAAGAAAAATCTGGTTCTCTCTGTTCCAAGCCCGCCACTTTGGTCCCAGCCCTCTTCCGCTTCCAGCGCTATGCCAAATATAAACTTGCCTACAGGAAATGCCTTTAAAGAAACCAGCACCTCCCTGAATCCTGAAGAAGGCAAGGAAATAAACCATCTCAGCTCATGAAAGAAGCTACTCTGCTCCATCCTGCTGGGGAGCAGCCTTAACCCCTTGTGTCCTGCAAATGCTCATGGAACCAGTCGGGAGAAGGGAAACGGAAAACAGGATAAACCTCAAAGTTACGCTTTCGCTTATGAAAACGAATAGAAGGACAACGCTCTGCAATGTACCTTCCATCTCTTAACATGACCGTTCCACCGAAATTGGACAACTGGGCTATTTCCTTCACCAGAATGGCTAATTCTGGGTTCCCCCTCCAGTTCTGTGCTATTACAATCTTCAGAACAAAGTTGCCTGAAGTTAACAATGTGCTTTAGGCTATGATTTGTTGGGTGGGGTTTCCAAAAAGCCGGACACATCCCATCTCCCGGGCAAGTGATAATTTCAATAAAGATGTGGTCTGAACATTGATTTACTTATGATTGTCATGTAAACACTCCCATGACGTTTTCATTCATCACAAATGTTCCGCACACGGGTATGATTATTATTATATTTATTAGTTGCTTTCCCCTCAGAAGGAAACTCAAAACAACTTACGAAAAATAAAAATAAGTAAGAGGAGCCTTGCTGGATCAGGCCAGTGGCCCATCTAGTCCAGCATCCTTTTCTCACAGTGGCCAACCAGATGCCCCCAATGGGAAACCCGCAAGAAGAATTGGAGCACAAGAACACTCTCCCCTCCTGTGGCTTCCAGCAACTGGCCTTCAGAAGCCTTGCTGCTGAAGCATGGAACGAGAGCATAGCCATTGCGGCTAGTAGACTTTGATAGCCTTATTCTCCTCCCTGGAGTTGTCTAATCCTATTTTCAAACCATCTAGCTTGTTGGTCATCACTGCCTCCTGTGGAAGTGAATTCCGTTGTTAAACATTCCGCAGTTTATCATCTCTCTTAAAAAAAATAGGAATTTACCATGAAACTGCTTTGAACAATTATTATTATTTTAAGAGTGCCGAGACATGAGTGCACCCAGCACTTTTCCTGCCCCCTCTCTGAATTTCACTGTGGGGGTAAAAGTAACATCATGTCAGATTATGGGAGACAGGAAGGAAGATCTCTTTCAAGATCCAGTGAGAACATTTCCTCTGCAAATGCCCCACTTCCAAGAAAGCTCTCCGCCCCCCGCTGCCACCAAACCAACGGCTTACAGATGATAAGAACAGGAAAACATTAAAGCATCAAAGATAATAATAATAAAGCAGTGGAGATAGACAAAGAGAATATAAACTTAAGCTAAAGCATTGAAAGCAGCAGCGGATAAAACCCTGAAATCAGAATGCCAGCAGGAAGATTGATATCTTCTTTATCTGGTCCTCAAAAAAGTGGGCACCAGGACGCATGATTTAAGAGAGCCAGGGTGTTGTAGTGTTGGCTAGGACTTGGGAGACCAGGGTTCGAATCCCCACTTGGCTCACCTTGGGCCAGCCACTGCCTCTCAGCCTAGCCTACCTCGCAGGGTTGTTGTGTGTGTGGGGGGGGTTAACTGAGGAGGGGGAGGGCAATGCAAGGCACCTTGAGCTCCGTAGAGGCGGGAAAAGGTGGGATGCAATAAGTGAAATAAATTATTCCACATATGGGTTAATTAAGTTCAACCTGAATAACTTGCTGTGTTTGTTGATTGTTCTACTCCTAGGATTCTCGCCAGGCAGGCTGGGTTAAAAGGAGAGAGAGAGGGAGACTTGCAGGCACCTCCCAAGGTTCAGATGTCCAAAGAGCAACAGGAGGATCTGCAGCACAAAAGGTCAGGGAAACTCTGAGGAGAGGAAGCCACAGAGCCCTAAAGCGCTGTTAATGTCGCTGCTCCCCTTTCAAATGGGACGCAGAGTTGAATGAAGCAAGACACGCAGCCGCTCCGTGACAAAGTTCGCTTCCGCATCACCCAGAGGAAAGGCAGGTGGCTGGGCTGAGGGGGGAAGCTGCTGAGCTCTCAAAACCAACCTTTCAGCAGACAGCAATCTTTCTTTTTTTAAAAAAAAGATGTACCAGACCTGAGTATGGAGGGAGGGAAGGGTCAACTTGTGAGCCAGTGGCTAGAGTGCTGGGCTAAGGCATGGGTAGGCAAACTAAGGCCCGCAAGATGGATCCGGCCCAATTGCCTTCTAAACCCGGCCTGCGGACAGTCCGGGAATCAGCGTGTTTTTACATGAGTAGAATGTGTCCTTTTATTTAAAATGCATCTCTGGGTTATTTGTGGGGCATAGGAATTTGTTCATTTTTCCCCCTTCCAAAATATAGTACCGCCTTCCACAGGTCTGAGGGACAGTGGACCAGCCCCCTGCTGAAAAAGTTTGCTGACCCCTGGGCTAAGGGCTCCTCCACACTCCCACTTCTGCATTTTCTAGGCATGGGGCTGAGCGGTTTTTTCGTTTGCCACTTTCCCCAGCGATACCCGCCATTGACCACTGAATCAGAACAAGCATCAACCTGCAGGAAACCCGACTGGTATTTGTTCCGATTCAGAGGGGGAAAGCAGGCTTTTCTCCGGGGGAAAGCGGCGGGATGAGCAGAAGTGAGGGGGAGCCCTGAAACGTGGGGGCAAAGACCAGGGTTCAAATTCCCACTCGGTCATGAAGCTCACTGCATGCAGCTTTGGGGGCTAGTCACTGTCTTCTCTCAGCCTAACCTACCTCACAGGGGTTGTTGTGGGGATTAAACAAGGAGGGGAGAACCATGTGTATGTATGCCACCTCAAACTCCTTGGAGAAACAGGTGGGATATAAATACAACAAACAAAACATTTTCTGGCACCCCAGGGGTTCTCTAGCCCAACCCCCTTTGATGCTGGAATCAGAGCTAAATAATAGCTTTTTATAGTAAAGGTAAAGGGACCCCTGACCATTAGGTCCAGTCATGGCCGACTCTGGGGTTGAGGCACTCATCTCGCTTTATTGGCCAAGGGAGCAGGCGTACAGCTTCCGGGTCATGTGGCCAGCATGACTAAGCCGCTTCTGGCGAACCAGAGCAGCGCACGGAAACGCCGTTTACCTTCCTGCCGGAGTGGTACCTATTTATCTACTTGCACTTTGATGTGCTTTCGAACTGCTAGGTTGGCAGGAGCAGGGACCAAGCAACAGGAGCTCACCCCATCGCGGGGATTTGAACCGCCGACCTTCTGATCGGCAAGTCCTAGGCTCTGTGGTTTAACCCACAGCCCCACCCGTGTCCCATAGTTTTTTATAGTTATAGCTTAATTACTTTTTAATTATCTTTTTTTCAGCTTTCTGTATTTTATCTGCGTTCGTTTTCAACTTGTGTAAGCCACTTTCAGCCCCAGTCTGGGTAGAAGGAGTGGTGGATAAATGAATAAACAAACGGCGTCTTCCTGACAGATGGTTTTCCAACCTCTTTAAAAACCTCCAATGAAGGAGGGTCCACGCCTTTAATGTCTAGCGACCGTCAGCAACGAATGTCTCCATTAACATGCACGCAGAACAGATAATGTTAAAGGCTGCACTTTAACAGGGACCAGGTGCCCCAGCTCAGACCTGCCAATTCCCTTTGGGCAGGAGAGGAGGCCAACCACAGCTGCCCCCAGTCCAAGGTAGGAAGTGGGCTGCTTGCCCCGGGGCAAAATTACCAAGCCTTCCTTCTACATGCCCTCCCGATGCAGAGAGAGCCTCTTTCCAAAGTTCACATGAGTATTATGTTTCGGCTGGTGCCTCCTACGTGCACCAGAGGTTTCGTCAACGGAGAGAACATCTGGATCTGGATAAAATGCAGAACCCAACTGGCTTAATTGGGAGCAGAGACTCCGCAGCTCCATTCAGGATGTTTTTCCTGTACAGCTCAGAGGTTCGGTTAAGGTGGCCTCTAGGGACTTCCTGCCGTTTATCTCAGCAAGCGGAAAGCAGATTAATGGAGCAGGTTGAGGGAAGGGGACGAGCAAAGACTGGAAGCCCCTTTCCCCAGCCTTATGTCTCAAAAGAGGACAGCCATTTCACCTTAAATTGTGATTAAATTATTCCCCAATGTTGTGGGGAAATGATCCACTCCAATACTACGTTTTGTTCCTGGCATGGCAATGAGAATGTTATCTTAAGAACACCAGAAGAAGGATTCATTTATTCCTCATTTTCTGTCCCTTTTTTGGGAGGGAAGGGGGAGCAACTGAGTCACTCTCTTCGATGTAACAGATCTGTGGAAGTGTGTGCAAGACCGCTTCTGGCACCAGATGACAAGTGCCGTTTCCTGATAAGCGACCGTTAAAATGGATAGTCAAACAGTGCCGTTGCTGTACGCTCCATAAATGTTCCCGGGCACACGCTGGCAGGGTAATATGTCACTTATTAAGTGCTCAGCCAAGATAAACCAGGCCTGGTTCACTCCAAAATGAGGGACGCTGAGCAGAACAGAATCTTCTCCAGTTCCCCATGCAAAGCTGGTTCGTTCGTAATGGAGGGATTATCTCCGGGCTCATAGCTGAGCTTCTGCGATCAGCAAATGAGCAGGAAAAAACCGTCCCCCCACGGAAGCAAAGAGATGGGCCAAACCTGCCCATGTGCCAACCAACCAGCAGCTGACACAACAGTCGGTGGCAGTAGCTGGAGAGGACGCCAGAGAGGCAGTTCAAGGAATGGCAAAGCAACCCTCCCTCTGCTTTCACAACCCCAATGCTACACATCAGTCACCATCACTCCAAAAGGAAAGGAGCCCATCGCAGCCCCAAAAGCCATTCTCAACTCATCCAAATGGCGGCATTTTTCTTAGGACGCAGCTGTGATTGCTGCCTCGCAGGGGGTTGGACCACATGAGCCTTTGGGTCCCTTGCAGCTGTACAATTCTATGAGTCTATTGAGCCCCATCCTTTAGGCAGAGAGGATTCTGGGAAGAAAGACTGGCAAGGCCTTGCCTTTCCCCAATGCGTGTCAAGACATTCAGTCTCGTTCCATCTTTCTCTCATCCTTCCCTCCGTGTCCGCCATCAACGCTTCCCCAATCTGCCCTCCCCCCAATGTTTGGGGCTACCAACTCCCATCAGCCTCCGACAGCACAGCCACTGGACAGGGGGTGATGGGAGAGCCTTATATTGAAGTCATCCCAAATCTGGATCCTAGAACTGGGGTGGGGTGTGTGTGGAGAACCTGGCAATGAAATAATCTCTGCAGGGAGCTGCAGAGATTATGTCATTATCAAGTCCCCCACCCCCATTTAACCTAGATCTATGTTCTGTTATAGGTGTGGGGGTCAGTCTGGATGACACCCAGGGACCCCTTCCAAAATCTGTGCTTCTGTGTGGGTGAGGGTAGAAAATGCAAGAGGAAACCAGCAAAATCAGTCCTTTAGCTGGCCAGTTTGCCATTTACATATAGAAAGAGGTTACCGTGTGGTCACACAGACAAATGGGTGGGCCTTTTCCCACCCCAGCTGGCTGAGTGCCACCAGTCACCCTAGGATGGGGAGCAACAGGCCGTGTGTGTGTGTGTGTGTGTGTGTGTGTGTGTGTGTGTGAGAGAGAGAGAGAGAGAGAGAGAGAGAGAGAGAGAGAGAGTGTTTGTTTTTTGGCTGATGCTGGAGGTTTATATTGTTCTGTGCTGAACTCAAAGCTGAGTCTGGGGCTCCCCTGGGAACCTAAGGGAAGGCTGTGGGGAAAAATGCTGGGGGGTTATTGCCACAAACCCCTCTCCATCCTCTGCTCAGGTTGTTCATGTGCATAAATAAAACCGTAGTTCCTAAAGACGCCACAGTCTCCACAGACCTTCATTCCTAGGAAAGTAACCCCTGGGAAAATCACAGGCATCCCAGAGTCTCTCACCACTCAGAGATTAGGGTTCCTATAGTTTAAGTCTACCAATTCCGCTTCTGTCCAGACTCTGTCCAGTTCCAGGTTGTCCAGCTATTTCATCAGATCAACTCCTTTAGGAGCATTGCCAAACAAGTCACATTCAAACGGGGTCTTGAGACTGGCGACCTCCCTCTCAGGGCAGAGCGAACAAGGAAACAAAGGTCTCCTTTACTTTGAAACTTCGGGAGCCCCAAGTGCCAGCAAGCGTGACTGTAAGCATACAGAGGTGACTTTCAGGGAGACACGGCGCAAGGAGGGTCATTGCAGCTCAATTATTAACTGGGCTGGAGGGGGGACCCCTGACTTTACTGGAATGCAGCCTCCCTCAACGGCCATGTTCCGGATGCCAGGGAATGTGCCGGAACTGTGCGCAAAGGTTAATGGATTCATACTCCATGCAAAACGTAGCCCTCCAAACTTGGGTCTCTGAGAGGGCTTTTTCCAAGCACTGTAGTACTATCCCCGCCTTGCTGCTAACCCAGTTCCCCTATTCTTGCCTCAAGGGGGAAAGAAGGGATTCCTTTGCTTTAATGACACAGGGAGAGCCCAGATCTGCTCTGTTTCTCAAGGGAAGGCACGGGGCGAGGCAGAAGTCGCCTCACGTTAGGCAAGTTACCCAATTGCCTTTCCTACAAATACTGAAATGCTGTGGTCCCTCGCTGGTGAGGAGAGCACTCTGTACGCCTGCAGGGGCACTGTTGATCATCTTTACCGATTCACACATGCCAGGACTTAGTCTGCTCAAGAAATAAAGGAGCTCCAATCCAGAACTCACTCTGGTGACCCTTAGCACCCTTTCCAAAGAAAGAAGAGATGGATTTGGGCCCTGGCCACCAATGTCTCTGACTGCCACAAAGAACAGGCAACGTGTGCCCTCATTCAACCCTCCAGAATGATATGTCCAAACGTCAGCGACAAGGAATTGCAACGGAAAATGGTTAATATGGATTATGTTGGCCTAATGTGCTCCTAAAGTAGCACTAAAGAGTTTAGGAGAAATATGATGGGGAGAGGGAAGACATTTACTAATCCTATTTATTTTGAAATCAATTCTTACTCCTTTGTTTATTTATTGCATCCCTATCTAATTCTTTTCCTCCAAGAAGCTCAAGGTGACATATACAGCTTCGTCTACTCATTTCACAACCACCCTGTGATGTAGATTAGACTGAGAGGCAGTCACTGGTCCAAGCTCACCCAGGGATCTTTATGGCCAGGCAGAGATTTGGTCTCCTAGGTCCCAGTCTGACACTAAACCATTAAATAACCATTGTCCGTTATAGTGCTGGGTACACACCCAGCCCTGCAAGGTGATCTCCTCCAGAGGCAATGTCACCTACTGCGGCCACTGCAATGCTTTTCCCAATTAGAGCTTCCTTTGAAATGTATTGGGGGGGGGATCTTTAAGGAAAGATCAGCAACAGCAGCCAAGTTTCCATAGGAGGCAGGTGCCCCATCGCCACCACTCGCGGGCTCTGCCCCTCCAAAGCCAAGCCCTGAGGAAGTGGGCAGCCCCCTCTCAACTAGGCAGGGCAGTGGAGAGGTCCAACAGACTAGGCCAGCGCTCCACAGGAGCTGACTGCACACTGGGGGATCTTTCCAGGAATTCCCCACAATGCACAGTGGTTCCTCAGCTAACCAGAAGCTGCGGAAGGCATATCCCCCAAAGCCAGGAATTATAGATGTAGGTGAAGCTCTTCCAAGCCAGCCTGGGGAAACAATTCCGGGGCTTCTTAAAAAACCCCAATTTGAAATCAGAGGAGAGTTTTCAAAGTCTGAAGGTTCTTCACTGGCTCAGATTGAAATCCAAGCCAGAGGAGAATTCTCTCATCACCAACAATCTTCAGGATTCAAGACCCTTCCTATTCCTAACACTCTCCCCCCACACAGAGCAATGGCAGGAGTAGCAGCAACATGCATGGAGAGCAGAAACAGACAAGCCTGAGCCAAGCCAAGTACTCTCCCCTCCTGCAGTTTCCAGCAACTGGTATTCAGAAGTATTGCTGCCTGTGACCTTGGAGGCAGAGCATAGCTATGGATAGCTCTCTCCTCCCTTAATTTGCCCAGTTTTCTTTTAAAACCACCTAGGTTGGTGGCCATCACTGCCCCTTGCAGGAGCAAGTTCCATAGTTTAACTACGCATTGCATAAAGAAGTCCTTTTCTCTGTCCTGAATCTTCCAACATTCGGCTCCATTGGATACTCACAAGTTCAAGTGTCCTGAGAGAGGAAGAGTTTATTTGTCTCTCTATTCACTTTCTTCATGCCATGCCTCACTGTATAAACTTATATCTTAATCACCTCTTTCTCGCCTTTTTATCTGAAATAAAAAGTCCCAAACACGGCAACTTTTCTTCGTAGGGGACTCTCTCTGTCCCTCCATATTTCAAGGACTTTCAAGATGACCGTCCTGTATTTGAAGAAGTCCTTTATTAGAACCTCTCCCCAACCCAAGATGAAGGAGCAGGGGCCTTGATCCTCCCCATCAATAGCTAGCACCTGAAAAGCAGACTGAGCAGGTCACCTCGCCCACCTGACCAGGTAAGGCCTTAAGGGGAAGGGGAGGAGAGTGTTTCGGGCAGAGGGGCTTGTCTTCCAAGCCTCAGGAAATGCACCAAATTATTCTGGCCCTCAGCAAGCGGGGACAAGCTCAGCCATCTCTGCCAATAAGTGAGAAGCTACAGAAAATACAGACATAACTATAGACAGATATTTGCATTTCCTTTTTTGGAGGAGGGAAATACTTCTAACAATCCATTATTCAATTCAGTACTAAATCTGGGGTTGTAGTCAGCCAAGACCCAATAAAATTAGGGATCCTAACTAAGTCACATCCATTAACTTCAATAGGTCTACTCTGAGCAGGACTAGCGCTGAATAGCACTCTGGGTTTCCATGTTTTCCCTGCCCATTACTCACAGTTTTCCATATGGATGGAAGAGAGCTCATAGGCCATGTGTTATTTTGGGGTACAACAGACCCAGAGGCCTGGAGACAGGGCGGGCTGTGAATTACGGTAAAATAAGAGTTGGACACGACTAAACGACTAAACAACAACAACAACATGAGAAATAAGTATCTGAATTTTCAGACTGAAACGCAGCACCTGCCAATGCAGTGGGCCCTGACGATTTCAACAAGAGTCGTTTGACAGTGGAATGGAAAACCTTGGAAGGTGGTGAACTCTCTCTGTTTTTTTGACAGGGGCTGGAGGGTCATCTTTTAGGGATTCTTTAGCTGTGAGTCCTGCATTGCAAGGGGCTGGACTACATGATCCTTGGGTAGACCTTCCACACTACAGTTCTATGATGAACTGTGTGTGTGTTTGATGCCGCCACTGACTTCTTTTGTGCCATGTGCACGGGTCAGGACCACACCTCCAGTGCAGCTCCCACTGGGGATCTCACCCACTCAGTTTGGCGGTAACTTACTAAAGGGCCCACCTGCTCAGCGCCCACCACTCCGAGAGGCTGGAAGGGAGCCATGCGCATGTTACTCGGTCTTTCCTGCATCACAAAATAAGCAAGACGCAACCCAAGAACTCCCATAATCACATAATACACACACACAGTGCTCCCGTAGCAAAAGACAAGGAAAAGCAGCAACGGAAGGAGCTCCTGCAACAGTTTAGAAAGGTTATGAAACGTTTGTACAAGCAGAGAAGTCCTCCCTTGCCATGCACCCAAACCAGTAACGTCTCCAAGGAGAGAACGGCCTCGGAATGGGACCCACACAGACACCATTTTTCTGTTCAGGCAGGTCAAGTCGATGAAGTGAAAACAGGATTGCCAGGTCATCATGTGAGCGTCAGGCGCTCCTCGGGGAAAGTTATGACTCTTCAGAGCCAGAAAGCGAAAGACCGAGGGGGGGGGAGAGAGACAGACAGACAGACAGACAGACAGACAGACAGACAGACAGACAGCTTCACCACTGAACTGACAGCATCGGAGAGCATTTTGCTGCAGTGACTATTTACCTCGAGTTGCCTTGCTCCATGTCCCGTGTTGAAAAACTGTGCCTGAGGTACCAGGAGAAAACTCCTTGGCTGTCAAAAATCCTTGGGAGATTCAGTCGCTTCTTCTGCTGGGGCAGGGCAAAGGCCGGAGGCAACATACCCCCAGAGTTATACTTACACACACACACAAACACACACACACACTTTGTTGCCAGCTCCAGAGCAGCAGCAGCCGAAGCAGCTGCTGCTCCTTGGCCGTTGTCAATTGCAAAAAAATGAGGGTTGCTCCAGGCACAGGTGGCCAAACTGCTGGAGCTGCCTCCTTGCGCCCGCCCCCTGAGGCTTCTGGCCAATCGCTGAAGCAACAGGAAAGCCTGCCAAACAGCTGGGCTTTCCCCTTAACCCTTGACAAAACCTCACAAAACAGTCACCGATTCCTTGCTAACGCAGAAGCCCGTAGGAGGGGTTGCAAATGAGCTTTGTGGGGAACAGGGATTCTTTCTTTCATCAGATTATCCACTGAAAGGGTCATCCAGACTGAATGAGGGGGAAATACGAGCCAGGAAAATGGTTGACGATGCTGTCATGTGCTGCCTTGCAGCAGGTTGGTCTAGATGACCCTTGGATCCCTTCCAACTCGACAATTCTATGGTTCTATGTGGACGCTGTCTTTGTGTGGGTTGTATATACCCACTGTGAATGGTCTATGTGTCTATTTATGTATGATGTGCGGTACTTTTCCGCTTAAAAAAAAATATTGAGGTGCCCATACTCCCATTTTGAGAAAAGTGCTAAAGGTTCCAGCAAAAAATGGCTGCCATGGGCAAGAAAAGTCTTGTACATACTCTATATGTGGTTTTAAGCATATCCCTTACATCTGGCTGAGAGGTTTTGGGGGAGCTCATGTCACCTCTGCCCACCACAGCGAGAAGAGTTAACTGTGGGTTTAAAAACAAGGATTCGTGTGATTCAAAGGAACATGATCCACTTTGGAGAGTTACATAAGGTAAAGGGCCTGACCGTTAGGTCCAGTCACGGATGACTCTGGGGTTGCGGTGCTCATCTCACTTTACTGGCCGAGGGAGCTGGTGTTTGTCCATAGACAGCTTCCGGGTCATGTGGCCAGCATGACTAAACTGCTTCTGGCGAACCAGAGCAGCGCACGGAAACACTGTTTACCTTCCTGCTGGAGTGGTACCTATTTATCTATTTGAACTTTGATGTGCTTTCAAACTGCTATGTTGGCAGGAGCTGGGACCAAGCAACAGGAGCTTACCTTGTCACGGGATTCGAACCGCCGACCTTCTGATCTGCAAGCCCTAGGCTCTGTGGTTTAGACCACAGATAAACAAGGATTCATGTGACTCAAAGGAACATGATCCACTTTGGAGAGTCACATTAGTACATGCCAAAATCTACCTTCCGTTTTCTTGAAATGTTTTCTTCCTCGGAGAACAAGTTTCTTCCTCAATTCTCAGGGTAATTGAGAATTTCTTGAGAACTCGAAGATTGTGGGGCTTTGTGGACTAAGGTGGTGCATCTGTCTGCACACGTTCCACTACCTCAGAAAGTGATGGATTCTCCTTCCTTGGAAAGGCTGAATGCGTGCATCTGTCAGGGAATCTTAAGCTGCAATCCCTGCATTGCAGGGGGTTCGACTGGATGACCCTTGGGGGTCCCTTCCAACCCTACAATTCTCTGATTCTATCTCTCATACTGAACAGCACCTTTGCTTGTCAGCCACCAGAGCACTGCCATTTTGGCTCCAAACAGGGGTGTCATTTGGGGGGCAGGGGGCAGTCCCCCCAATATTTTCAACTTTGTGACAATCCTCAAAAGGACACACCAGGGCGCCTTTCAGAAGGTGGTTGGTAGTGGGGGGGGTGGAATGGCGAGCCGAGTGTGCCTGGCCAGGTTGGGGATGCCCGTATGTGATGTCATGCCCCCCAATGTTGGGGGCAACTCAGCACATCTGGCCTGAAACAAGACACCCCTTCCCTCAGCTCCAGAACACCACCCTGCCCCTTTCTCAAAATACTTTAGTACCTGCCACAGGTACTGTGGGGGAGGCAGCGGCTAGGGAAGAGAGCTGCGGAAGCTGAGGGCGGTTGCTTTCCATCAAGCATCACCTTTGACTAGAAGCTGCACCAAGATCCTGGTGGACCACATCCAAGCATTTCCGCCTCTATTAATAAAAAAGGTGGCTGGGTTTTGCACACCCCTCCTGTCTTCAAATGTGTGGGCTGCGTTCCCTCTGGCACCCCTCTGCTTGGGGATGACAGATTTTCCACACCTCTGCAAACCTCCGGACTTCCTCAAGTCTGGCAGTGCATTTTGTCAAAGGGCAGGACCGTGTGGGCTATACAAGCTCCTTCCAACATCAGAAAGTTAGGCTATACCTAGAAACCTTATCCATCCAAGTTATGCATTTCCTACAATAAACAACTTTATTATTTTCTGAACTGCAAGCATCTGTGTGTGTAAGAAAGAGAGAGAGAGTCTACTCTCTCACCCAGATTTGCCAGCTCAAATGCTACCTAATGAAAAGTGTTAGTTAGTTTTGCCCCTGTTCCCCCATTACTCACGCCCCAACAATATGAAACCCATTATTCCCTCTAGGACTGAGAACACAACCATCCCTTCAACCCAACCCACTCTTAATCTGAAACATGTGCACAAGCCTGGATTCGAAGGTCCAGAAAGTGCAACGGCTTCGTGTGGGACCCTCTCGGTTTAATCACGCACACCCCAGAAAGACTTTGATCCCTGATGCCTCCCTTGCCAGCTCCACAGCTGTGTTTTCTCACCTGCCAAATGGCAAAGAGCAAGCCGAGAAACCTCCCAAGAGCATCATCCTATCCAACCATCACACGGGGCGGTTCCCTCTCCCAGATGACCTGTCGCACCAGCACTGACCAAAACGAAGCCATCAGCAAAAGTTACAAAGTATTTCAAAGCTCCTTGGTTTCTCCCCACCCAGTACATGGTTAGAAGGAAGCGCAGGGTCTTCACACAAGCCCATTTCGATGCTTCCCTCTTCAAAGCCGCACCGTCATTGAAACAACTCTAAGCCAACTTTTCCACCATAAAGTAGGGTACCCACAAAAAAGGCAAGTCAAAAAATATGGTACAGATTAAAGAGAAGACCTCAGAAAGCTGGACAGAGTAGGTTTCATCCACCAGTGCTCTTCTTATTTATCCCGTCGACAAGAGTTATAAACTGCTTATTCAACAAAAACCTTCAAGCCCCTCGCAAAACATGATGCACACTTTTCATGTGAAAATGCTGAAAAAACCAAAAGCTGACATAAGATTTCTCAATTTTCTCAAAATATTAATAAACTGTGTGAGGTTTAGAATCTAGTGGAAGAAGCTGTTGAACCAGCTAGTCTAGTGTTTTTGCTAAAGGTGACTAGTTAGGTCCTTGCCATTTACATGCCCAGAGAGTTACCTCTGTTGCCATAGAGAAAATTGGCTGGGTCTTTTCCCACCTCACCTGGCAGGATGCCAGCAGTCAAGAGGGAAAGGGGAGCTGTGTAAGAGTTGGTATGAGAGAGAAGTGGGGGGGGGGGGAGAGAGATGGATTGTGCTGCAAGCTGGAGACACAGAAGCTTTTCTTGTTCTGTGCTGGACTCGGAGCTTCCCTAGGAAATGAACGAGGCGGCAAAATCTATTGGGGTGTTAACTCTGTGAGCCTCTCCATCCTATGCTCAGGTTGGATGCATGGGTAAAGAAAACCATACACCCCAAGACACCACAGTCTCCTTTGTCCTTCCCCCTCCAAGGGAACCGAACCTTGGGGAAGCATGCAACATTATTTACAAGACGTCAAGTCCCTTTGAGCTCACTGCATTAGATGTGCACAGGATGGCACTGAGAGAGTCCACAAATTTCGCCACGTAAATATATACATATTGCTTCATTCCTGTGCTATAGGGGGGTCAGACTAGATGACACTTGGGGTCCCTCCCAGCTCTACATTTCAAGGATTCTGTGTCACATGTAATGCTGCTGGATGTGGTGAAACCCAACCAAGTCAATGAACTGAAAGCTCGGAAGTGAATTGAAAGGAGGCTCCCCACTACTGAAGTCTCCATAGGAAGCGAGAGGTGTCGGAAACTCTGCCACATGGTTGGCATGCTCAGGAACAACCTCTCTGTGTCAGTGGCTTCCTAACCATAACCCTGCATTGAGCTCAGCTGCTTAACAACAATGCAGCCACATCCTCTTCCTGCCTTGCCATCATCTCCTCCTCCTCCTCTGCCACTGGGCAAAAAAAAGCCACATCCAGCCCCCAGCATCCTCCTTGAACCCGTATTTCCAAACACCACAGAAAGTGGGGGCTCCTTAGGAACTGATCTCTCAAATGAAGCTTCAGTTCCTCCAACCGGATCCTTATGCTAAAGGTGAGCAGAGACGGGCGTTCCCAGAGAATGCGGGGGAAGGGGGCAGGGGCAGGGGGCTTCCTTAGTGGGTTGCGAGAGCCCCAGTTGTGTCTCCCCTTGGGAGGAAGTGGGAGGCTTGTGGGCCAAAGGGTTGTGGCGAAGGTGCTGGAATTGTCTGTGCAAATACATTTGAAAATAGCTGGCTTTGTTGCAACACAACCTAAATGGGCATTAAGCCTCACAGCCTGACCATCTGCAAGGCCCGCTTTCACCAGGGAGAGAAAGAGCAAAACGTGGAGTGACTTTGGGACAACTGTAATTCGACCTACCCCCCATCACCCCCCAACTACTGCCCCCACCCCCCAAAAAATGTGCTTGTGGGGGAGCCCAAACTAGATCAGGACTGGGCACTATTTCACTGTTTCCAACTAGGGGCCCCTAGATCAAGTAAAACAATAGGACTACTTAAATAATTGGCCAATCATGTCGGTTCTGACCCCCCCCCAATGTCCTGCCCCCCCCCAACAAAATTCTGGCTACACCCATGTTTCCATGACAGCTTGAATCTCACCCCCTCCCCAAAGCATACATGGATGGTGCACATATGTTTTTTCCCTATGAACTGTTGTGGGGAGGCAGCCTATTTACATCAGGAAAGTGGCAATGATGAAGCCCCTTTGAACCTAAACACAATGCCTTCCATCTGGAATAGGGGGAGCCACTTTTCTATTGGGGATGGTGAATGCTATAGATTCAGTAATGGGTCTCTGGGCATGTTCTTCCATAAAATAGAGTACCTTTCTTCAACTCTATTGGCAGAGAGTTCCGCAGGCCTGGGCTGGTGACACTAAAGGCTCGGCTTCTCATTGCTGTCACTTGAGCCTTGGGGAACAACCAGCGATGCTCCTGCAGATGATCTTGGCAACTGAGCCGGGACAGAAGGGTTCAGGCAGTCGCTACAGTATTCTTGTCCAGGGCTTTATAAACTAACACAAGGACCTTGAGCCAGGCTCAGTAGTAGACGGGCAGCCGGTGCTGCTGTTTTAAGAATGGTGTCCCATGTTCTTGGCCAGATGCCCCCATCAGCAGCCTGGCTGCTTCATTCTGCCCCAGCTGGAGCTTCTGGACCAGGCCCAAGCGCAGCCCCACGCAGAGTGCATTGCATTAATGTCATTGACACAAGTCGTTTTAACATTAAACACATAGAATTAGAAGGGACCACGAGCGTCATCTAGTCCAACCCCCTGCAATGCAGGAATTTTTCACCCACTATGGGTCTTGAACCCACAACTCTGAGAATAAGAGTCTCATGTTTTACTGACTGAGCTACCTGTGGACAAGCCCCTTGTAGCCACTGGACTTACTACTACTACTACTGCATTTGTACACCGCCCTATTCACCAAGGAACTCAAGGTGGTGTATGTGTTTCTCTATCTCCTCATTTAATTCCCACAACAAACCTTCAAAGTTGGTTGGGCTGTGAGACAGCAACTGGCCCCCAAAGTCACACCCAGACAGCTTTGTGGCTAGGTGAGGATTAGATCCTTCATCTCTTCCAGGTGTGACACTTTAACCACTACGCCACACTGGCTTAACGGGCATTTTACGGGCGCCATGAGACCTACGGCAGGCTTCGCCCGCCTGGTGCTTCTCTTTGGACTACAACTCCCATCAGCCCCCAGACAAAACATCTGGAGTGTGGCGGGTCAGGGAGGGCTGACGCTGACCCTTGACTCCATTCTTCTGTATTCCAGAGGGGAAACAGTGGGAGTCAGTGAGGCTTTCAAGACTTTTCCTTTCCTCTCCTCGTCCAAACAAGTAACCAAAGAACTTGGGGGTTGGAAGCAGGAAATATTTCCCAGGCCCTAAACGTACAAAACTGAATGAGGCGCTGGAGAGGCAGCCAGCCAGAATGACCGAGGGCGAAACACTCTCGCTTCTATCTCTGCCCTGAAGGAGACCAACCGCTGGGGGTGCTCCTGGCAGGAGGGACTGGGAGGAGGCCCACATGCCAACAGCTTGCCTCAGCCAGCCTGATGAATGGGCAGCATTGAGCCGGGCCCACGTGCAGGGGGGTATTAATAGCTCATAACACAGCGGTGGGGAACGGCAACCGACATCACCGCCCAGGCGAGTGTGTGACACAACACAGGGAGAGGGAGGTCAGCCGATACAAGGCTGGGGCCCTTTTTCACAGAGGCGGAAGTGGGGGTTCAAAACTAGGAGACAAGAATCTACTGCTTCTTGTACAGTGGTACCTCAGGTTACAGATGCTTTAGGTTACAGACTCTGCTAACCCAGAAATAGTATCTCGGGTTAAGAACTTTGCTTCAGGATGAAAACAGAAATTGCGCGGTGGAAGCGGGAGGTCCCATTAGCTAAAGTGTTACCTCAGGTTAAGAACAGTTTCTGGTTAAGAATGGACCTCCAGAACGAATTAAGTTCTTAACCCGAGGTACCACTGTACAATGAACTTGCCTCCACACTAGCTAGCTTGCATCACAGCTTCCTGTGTGCAGCCACCGCCTCAGCCTGAACCACCCCCCTGACTGTCATCAACTCATCTTATCATGGAAGGGACCCAAGGGTCATCTAGTCCAACCCCTGCAATTCAAGGAGTGCAGCTGAAGGATCCCTTTTGATACGGAAAGGGGGGGGGCATGTCTTCTTTACCTTCTTCTTCGCTACAATATATCCATTTATTCCAATTGTCAATGTCAAAAGGGACTAAAATCTATAAAATTCATAGAAAATCAGCGTGCCAGTTTGCTCAATTACTCTAGGACTCCATCACACCTCCCCTGTCCAGCATAATCCCTCAAGCAAGGTGTCAAGACCCTAATCCTTTCAAATTGCTCTGATCAGCCTTTCCTCCAGACAATGTCAGGTGGCAGACTATGCATATTTGGGACTATTGTTTTCTCATCCCCAGGAAGTGTTTATCTGTGCATATCTCCAGCTCTGCATATTCCCCCCTCCCTCCTCCTTATGTTAATCCGGTGTAGCTCTGCATATTCCCCCCTCCCTCCTCCATATGTTAATCTGTGTAACCCAACCTCCCTTTAATATATTCATGATGTAATCTGTGTAACCAAACCTCTCTTTAATGTATTCATGACGTGTTTTGCACTGTATTCTGGGACATGGAGGGAGTTTCAAAAACTCATGTCACCCCTTTCTCACGGTTCAATCTCGCCTTGAACCTGTTGCGCAATAAACTTGGATCTTCTGCAGTTTGCTCCTGTCTCCGGCTGAGCTCATTTTCCTCCGCAGGGACCCACGGACTTAGTCCGATGAGCTGGGTGGCAGAGCAGCCTCGCACCCAGATTTTTGCCGTAACAGTTGGCGCCCAACGTGGGGCATGCGGTTCTCCCGCGTTGCTGACCGGGGGCCCCGAAATCTTCAGCCGGCACCAGGCCATTTTGCCTGGGAAGATCCTTTGGACCCCCGGCCATCTTCCGGGCGGTAATCAAAAGCCCCAGGAGTTCAGCCGGGGAGCAAAGAGGGATCCAGCCGGCTTATTCATCCTGGGATCATCATAGAAGACACGTGAGTATAAGAGAAAGGAAAAACCCAGTGCACTGGTGGGAAAGGGGTGGAAATCTCCTGGCAACTGAATTCTCTGCCCTCCTCTCTATCGCTCCTTCTCGCCTGTCTCTTGGTCCAATTGGTGAGAGAGACCGTGGACTGCTGCTCGACCCAAAAGGGGGGTTCTGAGCTCTATCTCTTTCTCTATATTTCTCCAGCCAGCCGCACCAATTGGGAGCCCGAAAGTAAGACGGAGAGACCCGACTTGAAAGATAGCCGACTCTCCGCAACGGGTATCCCAGTTGAAAGCAAGGGGTTGGAGTTCTTTTTCCGAACTTCCCGAGCGTCCTTGCTAGGGGGCAGGAAGTGGTCTTGCTTTCTATCCAATCCCAGCCGCACTGGTCGGTGCCACGTAACACGTGTATCGTGCGTGAGCCCGCTTCCAAAAGCAAGGGGGATTTTCGGTTCGAAACTCTATCCAGGGATCACCCGATCTGGCACCGCACGGCGCGGGCGTTCAGTAGGGCCCCTTTTCCTGAGATTGACGATAGGTAGGAGGTTGCCAGGAGGGATAGCCCATGAGGAATTGGGCGGGATCGGCAGAGTGGAAAAGGACCCCAGGTTATTGACTAAGGAAATAGGAAGGAATACCGGATAGCTAGAGCTCTTTAAAAACCCTCTAAGGAAGTTGCCAAGCGACTAAAGACCCCTCTTTACTATAAATCCCGTATTAAGTATATCAATCTCCTAGATATACCAATCCTTATCGCCCTTTCTCTTCCCTCTTTCTGTCTAGACACGCGTAAAACATAAAATGGGTACCCAGGCTTCCAAACGCGAGCGGGCTCACTCTGGGAAGAAGGCTTCTAGAAAGCCATCTCAGTCTCAGAAGGACCCTGACTCTCCTCTCCAATTTGTCATCACGTATTGGAAGACGATTCCTGACCACAAATTATTATTGAAGCAAAATTAGAGAACCTCTGTTCTGAAATCTGGCCCACCAGCACCGCCTCCGCCAAGCCCGAATTGCGTTGGCCGGCTGGTTAACTGGTGGTGTTTGAAGAGGCAAGGAAGCTCTTAAAACCTTGTGGGACCTTCCTACTAATTTCACTTAATGAAGCTAAAGGAAGCAGCCCAACTCCTTGCAATAACCAACTAAAGGATGAGAGTATATATGTTTACATGTTGTCTGTTATGTGTGTTGTGTGTTAATACATATATGAGAATATGTGTGTTTACATGTTGTCTGTTATGTGTGTTGTCTGTTCCTTCTGTCTCTGACAGACTGCCTTTCTTAAGCGCGCATAGTTTAAACTGCAAGCTTGCTTCAAAATTTTAAATTTAAGGAAGCTATGCTGGACCGTATCAGTCCTAAATAAGACAAAATGAGAATGAAGGGTGCAAATGTTTACCCCACCTCTTGCTTTGCCGCAACTTTTCAGATCGTGAGTCTACAGTCTATTTTGGAATGTGAATGTTTCTAATGTGAATTAGATGTTTCTGCTGCAAAAGCGTAGGTGAGCACAACTGCTCTCTCAAGCTAAAATGCAGTGTATTTATTTCATGAAGCACATGCCTATGAAAGTATGGTCTTCCTTCTAAGAAAATATCTGAGTCCAGTTTTAACTTTGATTTGGTTGGACAGAAGAGTTATTGTAAGGCTCCTGATATCAGGCCTCTTTTCTTAGAAAATGCCCCCCCCCCCTGTTTCATTCTGTCTCTTTCAGGGTTTTTTTTCTTTCCTCTTCTTCTGTGCCAGGTAAATTTACTTCCGAGTAAGCTTCCTTTAAAGGAAACTGCAAAAGGGGGGGGGGGGCATAGATTAGGTTTACTATTCCTCTGCAAATTCAGATTAGGCTTACTATTCCTCTGCAAATTCAGGAAAAATTGTCACTTTTGTATTCCCTTTAAATCAAATCTATGGCTGTTTTAACTATGCTTTATAAGAGATCCTCTCCCTATCTTAAGAAAATGTTCACTTCAATCTTTCTTTAAAGATCATTTGTCTAGGAACTTGCACTCTAAGGAACTTGCACGTCTAAGGAAGTAAACTCAAACTAATCTCAAGATCTGCTAAAGGGTTCTGTATAAAGTTGGGAATTTTTATTTTCCTCTTCCCTAGTACATGATAGGAGCATTGATTGTGCTCTCTTCCCCAGTAGTGCCTGTGTACATAAGTATGTGTGTGTAGTACAAATCTTGCTGTGAACCCTTTATTTTGGAGGGTTGGACTAGATGACCCCAGGGTCCCTTTCGACTCTCCCAATTTGTGGCTGTGTGGAAGGACATGTGTCCGCAAGCATTGCAGGGTAATTCTTAAATTCTGGTGTGGTGATGGAGTTGAAATTCAGCCTAGCTTTGCTCTTTAGTTTTAAAAGGTGAGAGGTGAAGCTGTGATGTTTTGAAGCACAACTGGTAATATCAAGCATTTCAGTGATTACAGTGTTTATCATTTTGTCTACTATTTAAAATCAGACTTCAAAGTCAATTCAAAGTTTCAACACATACAAATACATATGGGCCTTGACCAATCCTGTAAATAAAGGGGCAGGAAAATTTTGTCTGCAAATGGTAAGGCCGAAATAACTTAGAATGTTAAAAAAAAAAAAAATCCTACGAATTGACTCTGGCCATTTTTTCCCATATATAAGGGCGCGGCATTGTTCCACGAATGGCCAGAGGGATATTAGCCCTTTCCTGTACATAAAGGAAGCAGTCGCTTTGCTTGGGCTGAAATTGCTAGCTTTTGTTGGTGAATACTTCAATTGCTGAGTTTCCCTTTTTTGTTTTAAATCTAACCCTCTTTTAAAATCTACTCCTTACCCTTCCCTTATTCAAATTCTAATTTTGCCGAAAGATGCAACATTTCAATAGTATAAAAGATTTGCTGAGACATGAACTCCACACATGCACAGAGACTAGATCAGCTAAAAAAAAAAAAAAAAAGATAGGAAAAGAAGAGAGAGGAAGGAGGGGGAACTGTAGGGGGGGGAGAGGAGGTTTATGTAAAACTTGGAACCATTGAGAGAAATCACCCTTAATGTGTCTCAAGTTTGAAATCTTAACATGTCAAATTCTTTTCACAGGTAAATATCAAAGCATTCCACCCCTCAATGGGATTTAAGTCACAGACTTTGTTTGTGTGCATTTTAGGAACAGCATTTCCTGACAGGCTTCTCACATGAAATAATTTTCCCTTTTAACAGGATATGTGAACCCCGATAACAAAGTGTTTGTCCCTTTTTCCTCCCACAACAACTTTCTTTCTGTTCTGTGAAATCCCTGCTGTATTAGTGACTTCCATCCCTTTGTGTCTTTGACACTTTTAAAGTTATAAATAATCTGTTTCCATTTATTTAATCCATTTTTCCATGATGTCTATGAAATTAATCGAAGCATAACCAAACATTGTTTGTGGAATGGTATTTGTTTACCTTTTGCCTGAGCATTTCTTATTAATTCTGTCATTTGGCTGTTCAAGGTACTTGCACAAAGTTACATTGCCATTAAGTCATTTTCCAGTATTTTGCTATTAACACTCTAGCCGATGTTGTCACATCAAGAAACACTCTTTTATTTTCATTGTTACTTCAGATTTCTTAAAATTCTGTGTCTTAGCATTTATTTATTTTGGTTCCTCATAGGTCATTGTGTGTGTGTGTTTGTGTGTGTGTTTTATTATTATTTTAACTGTGTCTTTTAAGTCCACCCTGTCCTTACAGGATATCACTTCTACAAGTGTGTTACTACAGATCCAATGAAAAGCTTCGCTACCACGAGACTTATTACCTGCAACAACAACAGATACCAAAGTTTTCAAAGTGGCCACAGCAATTTCTTTCAAAGGGGAAGTGGGGCTGACAAAGAGGGGAGGAGTTGAATTGCAAGGACAATTTTGACTTTATATTCAACTGATATTTAATTAGTTTGTTGTGTATTATGTGTTATTATGTAGGAATGTTGAAATGTGTTTGACAGTGTTATTTCCACAAAGGGAGGAATTTTTGTGTGTGTGTGTGTAATTGTCTTATGTTTAATGTATACTGCCTTATTCCTTATACCCCAATGGAGGATTTTCATACATTTTATGCTTTCTAATGGATCAGGCTATTGTGTAGTTCAATGTTTAGATAACCACATTTCGCTGTCCCACCTGGCACACTGCCAACCTTCCCTACCCATTTTAAAAGGTGTTAAAACTCGCTTTACCAAGGAGAAGCTTCAGGAAGGTGTATATGCCTTGATTTAGCAGGAATGATCCCTTATAGAGTTAAATTGACTTATTTGGACAAGTGCCCCTTTTAAGAATGGTTTTCTTTTAACAGATTGGTTTGAAGAGTTAAGAACCATGGGGCAAGATAAATTCAAATTGGACCCAGTGCGAATTGGGCATGTGTATCCAGGCTGCAATTAGCTTTTGGTCCTTTAAGTGCAAGTGAGCAACTTCCCATGACTGCAAGACCAGAGCCTCTAAAATAAAACCCCATAGAAAGGCCAAGGTAAAGACATTTCCCTCAGGACGTGTCCAAACCTGCCAGCTGTGATGGGTGCCAGGCAACATGGCTAATATGAAAGCCCTAAGTGGATTCACCAGGGATTGCCACTACTGTGACACGTGAGACCACAGAAGAGCTACCTTGACACCTGAGAACACAAAATGGCGGGGGGCAAAGCAAACTGCATTTTTTTCCAGTCAATAGTGGACCTTCCTGCTAAACGTAAAGCATAGACCACTACTGAACAAAATACAACAGGTGTTCCTTTATGCGATATCCTATATCCAGCTATCTGCACTACTATACTTGCAAATGACCTTAAGAGGCATGGCTTGCAAGTCCCCTTCAGGTTTGCACAAACCCACACATCTAGTACGATAGATACAAAGTTATTATTTAGTGCATATCTATATAACATAAACATACATTGTATTGGTCCGTGTTGCTCCCTCCTTTGTTGCCCTGCTCAACCCACCTCCTTTTCCATTAGGGCCTATTCCCACTCACACGGCACCCCTACCTTCACCGAGATTTAGGGTGCGGAGAAAAGATTTGCAAGTTCTTACAGAACTTTAATGCAAATCTATCTCCGAATGGGGGACTGATACGGAAAGGGGGGGGGCATGTCTTCTTTACCTTCTTCTTCGCTACAATATATCCATTTATTCCAATTGTCAATGTCAAAAGGGACTAAAATCTATAAAATTCATAGAAAATCAGCGTGCCAGTTTGCTCAATTACTCTAGGACTCCATCACACCTCCCCTGTCCAGCATAATCCCTCAAGCAAGGTGTCAAGACCCTAATCCTTTCAAATTGCTCTGATCAGCCTTTCCTCCAGACAATGTCAGGTGGCAGACTATGCATATTTGGGACTATTGTTTTCTCATCCCCAG
Source organism: Podarcis gaigeae (assembly GCF_964106915.1). NCBI lineage: Eukaryota > Metazoa > Chordata > Lepidosauria > Squamata > Lacertidae > Podarcis > Podarcis gaigeae. Next base: position 28,849,609 of record NC_139684.1, read on the forward strand.
GAAGTGTTTATCTGTGCATATCTCCAGCTCTGCATATTCCCCCCTCCCTCCTCCTTATGTTAATCCGGTGTAGCTCTGCATATTCCCCCCTCCCTCCTCCATATGTTAATCTGTGTAACCCAACCTCCCTTTAATATATTCATGATGTAATCTGTGTAACCAAACCTCTCTTTAATGTATTCATGACGTGTTTTGCACTGTATTCTGGGACATGGAGGGAGTTTCAAAAACTCATGTCACCCCTTTCTCACGGTTCAATCTCGCCTTGAACCTGTTGCGCAATAAACTTGGATCTTCTGCAGTTTGCTCCTGTCTCCGGCTGAGCTCATTTTCCTCCGCAGGGACCCACGGACTTAGTCCGATGAGCTGGGTGGCAGAGCAGCCTCGCACCCAGATTTTTGCCGTAACACTTTATTCCGGGCTAATCCATACGTTCAGGAGTTTAAAGGAGCCCCCTCACTTTACAGGCAGGAGTCACTGGGAAAGGAAAGCAGGGTGAGACATAGAATAAAAGCAGGGCCCTCCCAGAGCTTTCAGCTTTTCTTTTGTGCAGAAAAATGCCAGCACCTGCAGTTTTAACCCTGTGCCTTTTGGTAAGATGCATTTAAAAACAAGCAAACAAAAACTATGCCTCATTGTAGCACAGGAAGCAGGCATTTTTACTGAAACAATGGTCTCTGAAAAAGGCTACAATTCAAGCAATTGGTGGCGGGGGGGGAGCCAAGTCTTCTCCCTGGGGTCTTCTATGTGTGGCAGAAGGTTAACATTTAAACAAGCTTAAATTTGTTGTCTGTTAAAGGTTGCTGGGAATTAGTGAGATATTTGTAAATTACAGCGCCCAGATTTCTTTGAGGAAAAAGACTGTGTAGGCGGTTCTAAGACAGAGGCACAGAATCATAGAATTATAGCGTAGGAAGGGACCACGAGGGTCATCTATTCCAATCCCCTGCAATGGAGGAATCTTTTGCCCAACGTGGGTCTCGAACCCACAAGCCTGAGTCTCATGCTCTACCAAGTGAGTTATCAGGGACCCAGGCTTCCCCCATATGATGCATTTATTCAGCACTCACCCTAGTTTGCTCGCAGAAAGTTGGCAGAAAGTGAGAGACAGATTATATCCGGTCTTTACTGAGCATTGATTGAGGGGTGTGGTTTCCATGGCCATAAGCAGTTTGGGGCAGCAGGCTGGCAAACTCCTTCATTTGGGGAAGTTCTGCCAGGGAGTTTATTAGGGCTTCCCCCTTGAAGAGATGACTCAGGCATCATAGGCGTAAGAACTGGCACAAATCCCGGTTAGAAGCTGGCATGTGATGTCGTTCTTACGCGTTGGGCTTCTCCTACAGGGACATCTGCAGCGAGAGCTCCTGGCCCGAGGAAGATTAATCCCACTTTACCATTCACACAGAGGTTTCAGAGGAGCTGAAGGAAATGTAATTCATACCAGGGGTGCAGCTTCTTCACATATGGGGTGGCGGCCAACTTAGGTTTGTCCTAAACTGCAAAGCTGCCTGTGACCCTGAGGTCCTCCCTTCTAGAACAGCCACTCTCTCCACACCCAACTTATTGAACCTCATTGCAGGGGGTTGGTCTAGATGTCCCTTGCGGTCCCTTCAAGCTCTACAATCCTATGATTCTATGTCAGTTCCCAGGGCTATGACACCATTAGGGGACCTGCTCCACCTCAAACCTCTCCTCTGCATGCAGATTCAGAAGCCTGCCTTATACTGGATCTGACCTTTGGTCCATCCAGCTTTCTATGCCAACAGGCATTGGCTTTCCAGGAACCTCTTCCTGGGAGATGGAACAGAATGGAATGGAAGGTACTGCTTCGGAATTCAGATGGTTGTGTTTTTTTAATACTCTCTGTGTTCATAGATAAAAACTTCCAGCTGCCTGCAAGTAACTGGGAGTTGGCTTCCGGCCTCTCTCCCTGAGCTGCTGGCTTTCACCTTGCGGGGAGCTGTTTCAGCAGCCAAGCATTCCCCAAGGTGGCTTCTGTCTGAAGTCCTTACTCAACAGCCTCTGCTGCCTGGAGAACTGTGTCCCACCTACCAGCCAGCTCTCTATAAAGAGGCACCCTGGTCCCCTTGACCATAAAAAGTCAGTGCGGTGTACTAGTTAGAGCCTTGGACCAGGAGCCAGGAGACCAAGGTTCAAATCCCCACACTTATCCATGAAGCTCACTAGGTGACCTTGGGCCAGAGGCAGATTTAGGGGAGTGTGACTGGTTTGCCCACACCGGGCTTGCAGAGCCAAGAGGGTGCCTCAGTGGACACCAAAACAATGACTTAGAAGGGAAGGCAAGAGGCAGGATGTGGATGAATGTTGGCATCGCACAGGGCACCGCTGAAAATTGAAAACCCAAAGTCCGCCACTGCTTGGACAAGTCAGTTTCTTAGTCTAACCTACCTCACAGGGTTGTTGTGAGGATTAAACGAGGTGGGGGAGAACCACGTAGGCCGCCTCGAGATCCTTGGAGGTAGGGGTGCCAACTTGAATAAAATAAATGGGGGGGGCAGGTGAGCCCCGCCCCCGCATAATCAATCACATGACTCGGGGCAGGCTCATCCTTTGAATGGCAATGCCCGTCAACTTGGGAGGAGGGGGCTGGACGCTTTAAAAAAATGGGGAGGGGGACCGAAGGGACCTCGGACCCTAGGAGTTGGCTCCTATGCTTGGAGAACAGAAGGTGGGAGAGACATGCAAGAAATCATTAGGAAATGCAAGAAAGCAAATAAACTCAAATTAAAGTAAGTACCTGTAAAAGCAATAGAGCAAGTAAATCAGTCCAGCCGCGTAAAGCGGGACCAAAGACAGAGCAGCGATAAAGCAGAGGCTGAAAGGGGCCGAATCCCGGACCGCGAGCGGGCGGGTGCTTACCTGGCTTCCCCCGGGACCCTCCACCACCCCCGACGCCTGCTTTGCGCGCCCGCAGCAGCCGCGAGAAGGAACGCCCGCAGGTCCTGCCTCCGCCGCCGGACAGGGCGCGCCGTCGGGAGCCTCTCGCTGCGCCCGGCCGCTCCATCCTCCGTCTGAGCCTTTGCGCCGCCTAGGCGAGGCAGATCCAGGGCCGGGCAGGCTCCTCCTCGACGACCACGCCCTCGCCGGGAAAGCGGAACCCGCTGGGGCTCCCCCGGGCTCGGAAGGGAGAGGAAAGGCACCCCGGTAGGGACGGGGCAACTCCGCTTTCAAGGCTCTTCCTCCCACGACCGGGCGCCAAAGACACCAGCAAGGCGCCACGTCGGGGAATCCTGCTTCGAAGAGCCTTCTCGGAAACGCCACTAGGGGGCAGCCCTGGCCCCTTTCCGAGCATCTGCCCAGCTGCTCCGTGGATGGCAGGGTTGCCGTCCAACAGGTGAGGCCAGACAGGGAGGGGGGCGCTTAGGCCACTTCCAGACTGATGCTGCTTTGCAGGTACGAAATGCGTCGCAGAACTCCCATGATGTCCTGGCTGCCTTTCGTTGCTGTCCATGCAAGCCTCCTTTGAAAACTGCTCAGGAAACTTCAGTTGGTCAAACGGCAGCGCTGAGACATTTCACATGGCACTAAACCGCTGCCATCTGGTTGCAGCTCCTTCGCCTTCCTGCTTCTCCCCAGGCTCAGTGAAGTGCTGTTCTCTCTGCCTTTAAAGCTCTGAATGGCCCTGGGTCCGTTTGCTCCCAAACCATCCCAGTAAGACCTGCACCAGCATTTGGTACTTCCAGGAGGCTGGCGGAGAGCCTTGCCATCCTTTGCCTTCCCTGGCATTTGCCTCTTGCTGCTGTCAGCCTCCTGTGGAGTACATCTGCGGGAGGCAGCTGAATGTCCTCTAGCATGGAAAGAAGACCCATCTCTGAACTGTGTTTAAGCCAGGCTCCTAGTGTGCCGCCAGACCAGTGCCAGAAACTTTATTAGCGATTAACACTTGTTTTGCATTGTATTTATATACTTAAACCTATATAGTTTTGTTTTTGCAATAGTGTTTGCCGGATTTTTGAACTTACTAATACTCTGTAGTTCCAATGTTTTGAATTTTGCTGTAAGCTGTTTTGTGGGAATGCAGCATATACTGTAAGTAAACGTCATCCATCCATCCATCCTCTGCTCAGGAGGGCCAATTGCACAACCGGTTCAGGCAATGAAAAGAAGAGGTGGGGTTTTCATGATGGTGGGGCCACCACCACTGAGGCCCTGGACCTGCCACTTTGGCCCAGTCTCCTTTCTCTTGACTTTTCTTTCCACAGGCTTTTAATATTTAGCTGTGCTGCTATTTAAAAAATAAATATTTCCATTGCTGCTTTTACAATTGTTGGCTTTAATCTGTTGGCTCTTAGTATGCAGGCTGTTGTTTCTCATCTGTGCATGGTTGGAAGCTGCTCTAAGTTGCTGTTACTAGACCAGCAGGATGAAGTGGTTAGAGCATCAGGCTAGGACAGAGGGGACCCAGCTTCAAATTCCTATTTGGGTTACTTTGGGCCAGTTACTCTTCCTCAGCCAACCTACCTTACAGGGCTGTTGTGAGTGCCAAATGGGAGAAGAGGCAAAACTTCAGGCATGCTGGTCTATGTTCAGTCTGTGTTCTTTGCGGGAGTGGTACATGTTCACCAATACACATCTGCAAGGATAATTGCGATGTGGGGGGAGGCACTAATGGGGAAGGGTTGGCATGAAAGAGGGATGCTTCACCCGCCCACCCCTCACACACTTCACTTTCTCCCAATGCCATTCCCACCTCAACAAGAGCCACTTTTAGTTTCAGAGCATGGTTTTAAAAATGGTGATGGTAGAGGGAGAGTATTTATAGGCGAGAAGGGATGGGCTTGGAAAGGGTTAAGTCCTGCCTGCCCCTCTCTCCTGCCTTGCACACCAAAACTTCCTCTTAATCCTCAAGAGGATGTTTGGAGCCTGCAGTGGATTTCCTGCCTTGCTTAGGACTCTGGAAGCTATTTTCCAAAGTGCTGAACAACAAGAAGATTGGAGCTGGTTTGTGCTGCCTTTTTTTGGGGGGGGGAGCTTTTCTTCCTTCAGGGGAGGGTTAACTCATGTGACAAGTACAGCACCTGAGCCAGGAAACCCCAGGAGACCTCAGGGCCAACCCAAACTGCCACCTTCTTACAGTTCCTCCTCCTCCAGGGATTGTGAATGTGCTGCAAAGGCGATCCCTGCGTCCACATGGTACACAGATGATCCAGTTGTGTGTATTTCACAGTCGTGGACAAAATCTGTTTTCATGATTTTGTAGCGGGGGAGCAAAGCCGTCCAGTACCAGGAAGATTAAATTAGAATTCCTCCAATGGTGGAGAAGGAGATTCCATTAAAAACCTAAGAAGACCCCTTGCTGGATCAGGCCAAAGGGGGGATCCATCTAGTCCAGCATCCTCTTCTCACAGTGTCAGCCAGATTTCCCAAAGCGAAATTTCCAAGCAGGACCTGAGCATAAGAGCAACACTCTCCCCTCCTGTAGTTTCCAGTAACCCTCACCCTAGGTTGCAGCAGGTTAGACTAGATGAGCTCTGGTGTCTCTTCCAGCCCTAACACTTTATAATTCTATGGTATTCACTGCCTCTGAGTGAGGAATGCTAAGTTTTCTTGCCTTCCCCTCCCTGCTTGCAGAAGCTCTATAAATCAACCCAGGCACAAATGTTCCATGCGTATAATTCATACCCGTTGCAAAATGTGGGCAGAGTTGGTATGGCTAGAGAATGTGAGGCGCTTTTGACATCTGCCTGCGGTCCAGATTTTGAATGCATGCCCCTCCGCAAACCATCAAGGGTCGCTGTGCTCAAAGCTTCTGCCGGGATGCTCAAGCAAGGAGGCCTTCCTAGAGCTGGATGACTATTCTGGGGCCGGAAATCATCGCTGGGGGGGGGGGGGCAGGGAGGGCTTCAGAGGCGAGTGGAAACTTTCACAGCTGGGGAAGGCATGAAAATTCAGACTCTCCCAAGAGGAGAAGAAAGGAGATGTTGTGTAACTGTCTGACTGCACTTCTTATTTCAACGCAAGAGTTTTCCTGTAACCGCACCCTGGAAAGTTTGAAGTTTAAGTCACACATTTTAAAAAGCTTGCATTTTATTTTTACGGTCATGCGGAGTCCCGTGACGTATCCCTGCCTTGTGAATTTGTTCATATCAAGATGGCCAAAGACCTTTCCGAAACTTAGGTGGGAAATCCAAGTGCTCCTATATCTCCGCCAGACGCTGATCGAGGCAGGACCCAATCCACCATGGAGCAGAATGAACTTTGACCTTTTAAGTTGGACTTATTCCAGACAGTTTCCTGTGGGCCGCAGCCCAAATGCCCATGTACGCGCACTCACAGATTCACCACTTCAACATGCCACATAGTAAGGTAAAGGTAAAGGACCCCTGGACGGTTAAGTCCAGTCAAAGGTGACTATGGGGTTGCAGCACTCATCTCGCTTTCAGGCCGAGGGAGCCGGCATTTGTCCACAGACAGCTTTCTGGGTCATGTGGCCAGCATGACTAAACCACTTCAGGTGCAACAGAACACTGACGGAAGCCAGAGTGCATGGAAATGCCGTTTACCTTCCTGCCGCAGTGTTACCTAATTATCTACTTGTACTGGTGTGCTTTCGAACTGCTAGGTTGGCAGGAGCTGGGACAGAGCAATGGGAGCTCATTACATATCGCATCGTGGGGATGCGAACTGCCTTCTGATCGGCACGCCCAAGAGGCTCAGTGGTTTAGACCACAGATCCACCCGTGTCCCTATGCTTCATAGTAAGGCCACGTCTGACAACTACAGTAACTCTGAAAAACGCTAGTTGACTTAAAACTTCCTGAAAGAATTCCTCTGGAAAGGGTCCTCTGGAAATTTTCTCCTTTTCTTGAGTTCAACCATTAGTCCACTTGTCTTAGGATTGTCCACACTGATTGGCAAGTCCTCCAGGATTTCTGATGGGGAACTTTCCCAGCCCTCTTTGTGGGGAGGAAGTAATGGCCACCAACCTTGGTGGCTTTAAAAGAAGATTAGACAAATTTATGGAAGAGAAGGCTATCTTGATAGCTACTGGCCATAATGACTTTGCTCTGCCTCCACAACTGGAGCCAGAAATGCTTCTGAATATCCGTTGCTGGAAACCACAGGAGGGGAGAGGCCTCTTGTTGTCATGTCCTCCTTGCTGGTTTCCCACAGGCAACTGTTCAGCCACTGTGAGAACAGGATGCTGGATTAGATGGGCCATCGGCCTGATCCAGCAGCCTCTTCTGATGTTCTTATGGATAGGAACCACATGCACTGCTTCTGGGTTCCATGATGGAAGAAAGATGAGAGACAAATGTAATACTATTCACAAACCAGAGAGCCTCTGGTGTATTTTTATTAGGAAGGGACCTTGGTTGCTTTATACAATGAAAGGAACTTTTGCCACTGCCCTTCACCACCTCCAGCGCTATCTAATGTAAGCTCTTGTGGAGAAGGATCAAAAAGCAAACGGTCCTGATGTGGTTCCCTTCAGCTCCCAAAGGTGCAATGATATCACAGAAGACAGAGTGTGGTGAGGACTGATAAGAGGGAAACTGCAAAGAGCTTTGGGGAGACAAGAAGCAGCCAAGATTTGAAAGCGATACCCTGGAAGATGAGGAAAAACCAGCCACTGATTTCCCCTTCGCCATCAGAACTCAAAGAAACTCTGTAGAGTCTCTTAGCTCCTAAATGCAAAACTCTCCAAGTTGTCCAATATAGGCAGGATGGAGCCCCACTGCACCCCCAGCTATAGCCCAGAGTCAGTAGGACAGAAAGTCCAGATCTAAATAGTCAAGCTTGGGACAGATCCTGTAAACCTTGTCCAGACACAGTAGGGAAAAGCTGTCTAGCCAAGATTGGGGTGTTGGTGGGTTTTTTTGCTTTTCTTGAGGTCAGACGAGACTGGTGCTGGAAGGTTTATTTTCAGCAAGGATGCCGGGCGTGAAGCACCCCAGAATGACTCAGAGGCAGAGATCACAAGTTTGACTGCAGAAATGAACCAAGACGGGAGATTCCCTCTGATCACTCTGTTTGTGTGTGAGAGTATTTGCAAACCAAATTAGTTTTAGTTTTTATTTTCAATTCCAGTAAATTGCTGAGCTTTTCAGTACACAGCAAGAAAGAACCACTTCCTTATCATCGAATCACGGAACAGTAAGTTGGAAGGGATCCCAAGGGTCATCTAGTCCAACCCCCACCTCCTGAGCCTCACCTATCAATCATTTAAGGGGGCCCAGTCTCTCTTCCAAACCCTTTGTCAGATTGCACTTTGTTGTCTGTGATTGTAATAATAACAAATAAATGAGACCTCTACGTCTCACTTTCATGGAGCAATTAAACAGGCCACAATGAACGCCCCCACATACAGAATGCTCACACATAATAGATTTAATATTTTTTGTGTGTATCTGAAAGCCAGACTTTGGAACTGGTCTGTTCCCCCCAACAAAACTATTAACAGCATTCTGCTGTCATCTGTGTCCACAGAGTTGCAGTGGTAAAATGTCAAAGATGTATGTAGTGCTTTTTATCCTGGGGGTACGCAGGGGTGCGTATACCCCTAAAATTTTTGTGAATCTTTGTACTTGTGTCCATTTACTGTATCTATTTTTCCCGATTTGAACTATAAAATGGTGATTTCCTGGAGTCAAAATGAAGGTACCCCTGAACATTTTTTTAGATGTGTGGCTGTGTGTGTGCTTCTGTGTGACCAACCTGGTGTCCTGGAGGTATCATTGAACAACAATTCCCCCCTCATCCCTGGCCATTGACCATTCCTGGCTGGGGCCTGTTGGGAGTCTAAAAAACACATGGAAAGCACCTTGTTGTCACCCCCAGCCAAAGGTTGTTTCAAAGGTCCAAGCAGATACATTACCTCCCCTCCTCAGGAGCATAGGAAGGGGGGAGTGCGGTTTGCCCCGGGTGTCATCCATGAAGGGGGTGACAAAATGACACACCGCAGGGGGTGGCACTTACTGTGGGGCCTGGCCTGCAGCACACCCAAGCTACGCATCTCTCCTGGGAGTGACGTGGTGGCTCAGGGCCCCGTGCTGCCCAAAACAGCAGCGTGGGGCTTGCATCTGCCAGGCTGTCTCTGTGGGCAGATCGTTGTGCCGCCCCCGTGCATGGATCGTCCTGCCTCTTCTGCTCCGGGTGCTAGAGCAGTTATCTATGCTCCTGCCCCCCTCTTCATTCTCTCTCTTTGGAAAGGGAGGAGTACAATTCTCTGGGATATACCGTAGATGCTTTATGAGGGACGCGGATGGTACTGTAGTCTAAACTACAGAGCCTAGGGCTTGCCAATCAGAAGGTCGGCGGTTCGAATCCTGTGACGGGGTGAGCTCCCATTGGTCAGTCCCTGCTCCTGCCAACCTAGCAGTTCGAAAGCATGTCAAAGTGCAAGTAGATAAATAGGTACTGCTGTGGCGGGAAGGTAAACGGCATTTCCGTGCGCTGCTCTGGTTCACCAGAAGCAGCTTAGTCATGCTGGCCACATGACCCGGAAGCTGTACGCCGGCTCCCTCGGCCAATAAAGCGAGATGAGCGCCGCAACCCCAGAGTCATCTGCGACTGGACCTAACAGTCAGGGGTCCCTTTACCTTTACCTTATGGATGCTTTAGCCTTCTCGGCTGTAGCACTCGCTGCTTTGAAACTCCTTCCCTAAAGAGGCCTGACTTGATTCACGGATGATGATACATAAATTATAATTAGAAACCCATTTATTTATTTATTTATTTATCCATCCATCCATCCATCCCCTTTATAAGGCATTGTGGGAGGGTTGGACTAGATGACCATTGGGGTCCCTTCCAACTCGACGAATCTCTCCCAAGAATTCAAGGTGGTGTGCATCCGTCATTAAAGCACCAAATCCAATTACAAGTTGGGAGTGAAGTTTGATGATAATGTAATGAGTAGTTTTAATTGACAAGCAGCAGTGCTGGGCACACCCCTGCTAGTCACAAATATTACTTCACGGAGCTCTGGGAGCAATCTGGCTCCTCTCATTTTGCAAAGTTGCCTTGCCCAGGAAGTGCCACAACTGCTGAACACCCCACGATCGTGCCAGTTTTCACCCCCTTTTCAATAACTAACGGGGCAGCGATGGGAGTAAATTTGCTCACTGAAGGCGCCAAAGCCATTGTTTGCTAGAGCAAACTCAGTCCAGGGCATAGCACCAGCCAGCCGTGTTCGCTTCAAGATCCTTTGCTTCTTGTTTACCCCAGAAACAATAGATGGGAAGTTTGGTTAGCGTCACCAGAGAGAAGTGAGAGGAAGGAGAATGTAGAAGAGAGCAGCCTTTGGACCTGAATGGGAACTGCGTTAGGCAGGTCAGGAGGTCACGGCCTGCCCCGGGTGAGAAAGGGGCCGAGGAGGGTGGAGAAATAGCGCCCTCTTCTGGGGAAAGCAGCCAGGTTTTCACAGCGTCATCTGCTCTGCAAAGCAGCTCACCAGCACCCACCAAGGCATTGCAGATGTCCAAAGAGGGAAATGAGAAAAGGCATGGAGGCAGTTTCATGAACCCTGTTGTGTGTTGCTGCTATTGAGACTTCAGCTGCGATTCCTACTTGCCACAGACAACCAGGCCAGTGGCTATTTGCAAGCTGGCTGAAATGAACTCAGACCCAAATATGGAAAGTCAACCCTTCTCTCCGACACCCCAAATTTTGGGAGCCTTGTGTAAGTGAATATACTCATGTCTGATGTTGTGATTAATGGACAGCAATGATATCTTTCACCACAAAATGGCTGATTGCAGAGCAGAGGAGGAAGGCTTGGGCAGGGGAAGCATTGTAGACTCTCAGATCATCCTGCTTGCCTGTTACAACAACCTTGCAAAGCTTGCATGCAGGGAGCTTGGTGTGAAGAAATCAGAGAGGGAGAAGGGATGCTTTGAAATACTGGTTTCAAAATAAAATACTTCTTTTCTTAGGAGTTTTAAGTATGTGGATGTATTTTTATTTGCTGCACTCTTCTCTCACTCACAAAACAGAACATTTCAGAACTTGACATTTCAATATACATGCCATACTGCAAGGTCGAGTTCCTACGTAAGAGAAGCTATTCAGGAGTCCAAGGGTCGGGTGTAAATGAAGCATTTGCAAAAAAATCTGTATATACTTTGGTGTAACTGGAGTCCTTTCTTTCTCTACCTACATCAACAAGACAACATCACCAGAATACAGAGCACAAGTGACCACGCACCCTGCAGATGGGGAAAAATTGGGCTCCCCTCCCTGACGGTGCCATGCCACATGCCATCAGGGAAATTGGCACCAAGCACAGAATTCAGTACTGTCATGGAACTGCCAATCTATTTTAATTCAACAGGTTTCTAGTCCTTATGACATTGAGGAAAAACACCTCAGAAGTCAGTGGGGACTTGACAACCGCTAGTAGTATAGCAAGGACAGCTTTCATCAAAGTCAAAAGTGCCCCATGCCTTTGGCATTTTAGCCCCCTCACCCTTTGGATTCCCTCAGGATTCCTCATCCCACCACTTTTTTATTCACTCCCCACGTGACTTTTGGGCCCTCCTCCAGGGATATTGGAAATTAAGCAAATTGTACAGAATAATCAAACGGATGTTACAACTTGTTATTTGAGGCTGCAGTTCAGCTTTTCTTGACCCTGAATCTGGGCAGGGGCAGACTTGGCTATTGTGGTGCAGCCGATTCATTAATTTGACTGATTGGAAATGGATGTATATCTCTGGATTTCTTTTAGTTTTAGTGTTTAGGTTTTTTTATTGGGTTTTATAAACAATAATAATGTTATACAAATAAGTATACCAAGTTTTCTCATGTCGTATATCACAAAAATAGCATAATAAATGTGGAAACATATCTACAACTTACGTTTCATTATTAGTGGTCAATGTGTAAGTTCTTGGTTCATGAATTGGATTAAACAATTAGGAAGAAGAAGAAGAAAAGGGGGAGGAATGGCGAGTGCGGGTTTTAACTGACTTGCTGGATCTGTCATTGAATTTGTCATGGCTTTTAGTCAAGCGCAATAAATGATTGATTGATTAGGGCACCGGGGCTCGCACAGCCCTGATCTGGGTTCTCTGGGATGCATAGTATTTAGTGTATTCTGCCTGTGGTATGCAACAAATGTCCCAGCAACAAATGAAAGACTAAATGAAGACAGAGGTCACTGCAACTCACCCACGTCACTCCTCTGGTCCAGTGATGTGAAACACTGGAAAAAATAACACACAACAATAAAGGTTAGTTATTCAACCCACACACCTCTCTATATACATCCCATGCAAACCTTTGAAACCCCTGGCAGTCTTATTCTTGGGAACCTTGGCCATGGACAAAGATCCCAAACAAATTTCCAGAGCTGTTTTCACAAAGACGATTTTTTTTAATGATCCTGACCGTGATGCAGTATTCGGGGGGGGGGGCGTGCAGGGGTGACACCAGTGGCTAATGGTAGTGCCTTTGGGTAATAATAGATCCAAAACAATGGTTGGGCTATTTGTGTAGAAAGGTCAGTTAAATATATATGATGAGGAAGAGCCTCCGCCATCTCCCTAATCAGGAGCAGGTTCATAGTGACCTTCACTTGCCCTACTGAAAACTCAGGACTGCAAAAGGGCCATCGAAGAACAGGGGAAATAAGCAATTGGAAGGAACCGTTTTGAAACTGGGCTACTGAACACTTTCATCACAGGCAGCTCCAAATCCAATTAAAGTCCTGGTCTGGGTAGCTCACCAAGTTGACTCTCGTAGGTTCTCAGCTCAACAGACACAGGATCACAGGCTTCAGACCTTTCGGAGCAGATGTTCCATGTGCCCCAGTTGGAATGGCAGTGCTGGATAAGGCAGATGGGAGTTCAAAACATCTGGAGGTGTATATCAGGGTGGCAAAGACTTCTGTAGAAGCTGAAAGAGCTTGCTGGAGACTGGAGCAAGTCCCGTCTCCCACAGCATGCTGTGCGTTCCACCTGGTTGAAACTCTCAAAGCTGGGCTGATTTCTGAGTTTTTCCAGACCTGCCCTTGAGTCTTCTATCCCCCCCTTTTAAAAAAAACAAAACCTACTGATTCACAACAGCTAGAGGCCAGTGTCCCAGTGCCTATTCCTTAAGCCCCTGAGCTTGAGACAGGAAAGAGGGTCCCCAACGGCCTGTGGGAAAGTGAAATTCATGAGAATGGGACATTCCTAAACTTCTTCTCCAAGGTCCCTTGAGACTCTAGGGAGGCCTCCTACAGAGGGTGTACGAGGAATATTAAATGCAAGTGGCCTTAGTTAGGGGCAGCCTCTCCCCAGCCCAATGAGCTTTGCTCCTAGGGACTGCGATTTGGCTTGGGTGGATTTCTCTCTCCAGCAAATGGGATAAATTTCCCGCAGACATTCCTGCCCTCTGACATCTCGTGCAACACTCCACAGTTGCCTCCTCCAACATGACGGCCCCTGGGCTCTCCCTCTTCTGTTTCTTCTATTTCTCTCTCTTCTCCCTTAGTATGTGAGGAGGACAGGGACCCTGGCACACTATTTAACTCTTGACAAAGAGATTACATTGTCCAGGGACATGCCCAGGTGCTTAAAATATATTGGAGCATGGGCCCCTGGACGAACATGTGCACAAACTGATTTATAGATTTAAATTTTGTGTTTCAATGTTGCAACCCATCGCGGGACTCTAGGGCAAAGGGCAGGTAATTAGTACATGGTACTTCGGGTTACATACGCTTCATGTTACATAGGCTTCAGGTTACACACTCCACTAAGCTAGAAATAGTGCTTCAGGTTAAGAACTTTGCTTCAGGATAAGAACAGAAACTGGGCTCCGGCAGCGCGGCGGCAGCAGGAGGCCCCATTAGCTAAAGTGGTGCTTCAGGTTAAGAACAGTTTCAGGTTAAGTATGGACCTCCGGAACGAATTAAGTACATAACCTGAGGTACCACTGTAATGACAATAAAAATACTAAACAAATTGTCCAGTAGCACCTTAGAGACCAACTAAGTTTGTTCTGGGTATAAGCTTTCGTGTGCATGCACACTTCTTCAGATACCACTTCTTCAGATAAAAATACTAGAGGGACTTGCAGCAAGCAGGTGTGCCTGGGATTGCAGCTTGAGCTGATCGTGTCCAGCAGGTGAATCTTTACATTGGGGACAGGGCACTTGCATTTCACGCACAGAAGCAGGGCCTCTGCTATCCTTAAGCCAGCTAAGCAGCTGCCTAGGGTGCAGACCACTTTGAGGGGCACAGTTTTATACAGATTATTTTTGTTATATCTAATGAATTTCTGATTTGCTTTTATTTATATTTTGAACAAATTTATCATTTCTACAAGACACCTGTTTTTGAAAATTGAAGTAAGAAATCTTTTTTTGGGGGGGGCGCAAGTAGATAGCCTTGCCTACCGCACAAAATAGCCTTGCCAAAGGTGAAAAATAGCTCGGTAGCAGCACTGCACGGGATAATAGAATTTGTAGAATTGGAGAAGAGCCACGAGGGTCATCTAGTCCAACCCCCTGTAATGTAGGAATATTTTGGCCAATGTAGAATTATAAAGGGTCAAAATCGAGATGTGGAAAATATAGAAACAACAAGGAGAGGCAGCCCTGAGATATGGAGATATGCTTCAGAGATCTAGACCATGAGGAGCTCCGAAAAATTAATAATTATAATTTGGACTATAATTTGGGTTTTTTATTTTAATTGGAGTATTATGATTGGATATACTAATTGGATGTTTTTTATTGGAAAATCAATAAAAAATATTTTTTTAAAAAAAGGAATATTTTGGCCAATGGGGCTCAAACCCATGAACCTGAGATTAAGAGTCTCATGCTGAGCTACCAACAGAGCTATCCCAGGAAATAGGAGAACTTGTCTACCTTGGAACTAGCAGCTCAGTCTCGTTGTGGGGATCCGCCGCAGCAACTGAGTAACAACTGTACAATTTGTGGGTTTTCTGGGTTTTCTTTTTAAAGAAGCCGCTGGAATGGCCTTGTGCAAGCAAATAACTGTTGGCTTGGGAGGCTCTTTGTGGCAAAGCCCCCAAACGGCCTGATCCCTAACCAATTGAACACTGCAGCTCTGGCTGACCTCTGAATCCCCCCTTTGCAAGGAAGCAGGTGTGTGTGTGCTTGTTATCAGCACATGTTCATATGAACTCAGTCCATGCAGGCTGGACACGCAGAACTAAAGCTCAGTGTATGAGCACAGCATGTGGGACTCTGTTCAACCCAAACCCTGGGGGCACCCACTGCAGATAGCCTCTCCTGCCCCCTGCAACTGTAACCCACAGTCTCATGCAGTCGAGCTACACCTATTTTCTCCGCCTCCTCCAAAAAAAAAAATCTATTGTCTTTATTTTGTCCCTGTTTTATCTGTTGGAGAGATTTGGGGTGCAGGCTTCTTCCTTCCCCCAAACACAGATCATTTGCAACCTGTGCATTGATGATCGAAGGTTTCTCGGCTGGATACTAGGCATTCAGTCTCATATGTTGCTGTTGCCAGCAGGCTCAGCCCTCAGACAGCAGACATTGCCCAGTGCATCCGAGCTACAGTTTTCCCTTGGGGACCCTCCGCTGCGGGTGGGGAGGGTGCAGCACTCTGCACGCACTCAGAGGCATGCTGCCGCCACCAGCCACCTTCCTCCTGCTGCGGCTGCTGCTGTGAGGTTGAGGCTTTACACAGCCTCCGGCCGTGCCGGACACCCTGCATAGGGACCAGTCGGGGCTGGGCGAGGGAGTGGGGCTAGCACATGGGGCAGCCCCCAGGGTCCTTTCAAGAAACAGCAGTGTGATAGGGGAGCGCCGCTCTGCACGCGCTCAGAGGGCCATGCTGAGAACACTTGCCTGCTTGGGCTGGAGCTTAAAAGCCGGGAATCATTAAAGTGTGGAATTCTCTGCCAAATAATTTTAAGTCAGTGAAAGCACATGGGATTGCTTTCCTTACTTAGTTTGGATCATCTTAATGCAAACTTTTACAAGTTGTTTGTATCATTGAAAGCTCTGTCATTGTGGTTTTTTTAAAGAAAAAATATGTTAATATATGAGTTGTTTTTTCTAAACTAAAACCTCAGTATTCAGGTTAAATTGCCATGTTGGCACTTGGCGATAAATAAGTGGGTTCTGGGTTGCAGTTTGGGTACTCCATCTATAAAAGGTTTGCCATCACTGCCTTAGCCAACGGCAATCCAAAGGCATCATATATATACGTCGCTTAATTCTGGCAACCATAGTTTGAGATATTTCAATTTGCAGCATTTGAGAATCTTATAACTTGATGGGTGTTGTTGCTGCTGCTGCTACTGTCAAATGCCTTTTTTAAAAGGTAACTTAGCTGCCACAGGCTGGTTCCCTGCCTAACATGCAACAACAGGAGCCAGGCACGGCAGGGCAATCTTCTGCGGAAGAAATTGAACCAAAGAGGAGACCTTGGCAATCGAAAGTGTCCCGGCAGCTGACACCCGTGGCGAAAGCCTCAGAGAGGTTTTGAAGGGGGAGCTCCCTTACCTTCGGCCTCTTGAAGCAAGCCCAGAAGAAATCCAGCCACGGCATGATGGGGGCGCTCCGGGACTGGGCGGGGGGTCAGCAGCTAGGAGCCAGGGGTCTCTCTCTGGCCCCAGGGGAGAGCTGTCCCCATCAGATCCAGGAATGCCAGCCAGCCCTTCTGTCTGTCTGCCTGGAGCAGCTGCGGCAGGAGCTGGGAAACAGGCAGGGAGGCGTTCCCTGCAATTCAAACCCAGCTGCACCGTTATTCCGTTGGCTGGAAAAAGGCCTGGGATGCCAATTGAAATTCCCCAAACATTACAGGAGGGTTTTTTTCCTTTTTTTAAAAAAAAAGGCTTTCCTTCCTCTCTCTTTAAATGCACCAGTCCGGCTGCTGTGAAGCAGGAAAGGGAGACGAATAAAGGAGTCAAGAGGCAGCTGCGTGCATGCCAAGCATCTGAAATTCAAGCCTGCATACCAGAGCGAGCGACGCATCCAAACCCAGAGTTGTGGATCTCTGAACACGTGCAGACAGCTCCCAGGCCGCTGGCTCGTGCGAGGACGCAGTTGTTGTTGTGTTTTATGTAGTTGGAGGAAGGGGACGAGGGAGTGAGGGGGCGTTTCATAGAACTGCAGACTTGTAAAGTTGGAGGGGAACCCCGAGGGTCATCTAATCCAGCCCCCCAGCGCCCCCCACCCCGCAATGCAGGAATCGCAGCTGAAGAGCCTCTGGTATCCAGCAAGCTGCTCACTCACCCAGTAAAGCATTTTCTTTTTCTGCTTGCGACTGGGCATGCTCCGCTTCAGACACCATGATGCCTCTCAGCATAGCCTACTTTGCAGGGTTGCTGTGAGGCTTAAAACGGGAGGGGGGAAATCTTAGGAACCAAGAGAAGTTGCGTCTCCTGAACGGAGCAGCGATCAAAATACTTTACCATCCACTCCTCTTCCATTTGTGAAAATGCCCCCATCGTCCTCCTGACTGGCTCCGTTCTCCTGACTGGCTCACACTCCAGGATTAGTCCTGTATTTAAGGGACATCTTCCACACTCTGGAAATGCAAAAATAGAATTTGCTAAGACATTTGGGTCATACAGATCATTCCTGCTAGAGTAGTTCAAAGAAACAGTGGCCTTAGTTCAATTGTAAAAAAAAAGGGGGGGTTCCTTTTCCACACCATCAGAAGCAGGCTCTGGTCACTGGGCTGCCGTTGGGGCAAATGGTATTTCAACGGAAGCATTTCAATTACAGTGGTACCTCGGGTTACATACACTTCAGATTACATACGCTTCAGGTTACAGACTCCGCTAACCCAGAAATAGTACCTCGGGTTAAGAACTTTGCTTCAGGATGAGAACAGAAATCATGCTCCGGCGGCGCAGCGGCAGCTGGAGGCCCCATTAGCAAAAGTGGTGCTTCAGGTTAAGAACAGTTTCAGGTTAAGAATGGACCTCCTGAACGAATTAAGTACCGTATTTTTCGCTCTATAAGACGCACCAGACCATAAGACACACCTAGTTTTTGGAGGCGGAAAACAAGAAAAAAAATATTCTGAATCCCAGAAGCCAGAACAGCAAGAGGGATAGCTGTGCGGCGAAAGCAGCAATCCCTCTTGCTGTTCTGGCTTCTGGGATAGCTGCGCACCCTGCATTCGCTCCATAAGACGCACACACATTTTCCCTTACTTTTTAGGAGGGAAAAAGTGAGTCTTATAGAGCAGAAAATACGGTACTTAACCCGAGGTACTGTACCACTGTATTGTTTCTAACTAGTTACCCTGTATTCTATAACTGATGTTTTAAAATGCTGTAAGCCACCTTGAATCCCAGCTTGGGGAGAAGGTGGGCTAGAAACATATTAAAGGGTGCAATACGTCCTACACAGAAGCACCGGCCTGGCCTGCAGGCTCTATGCCAGCAATCTGGCTAGTGCCAAGGGTCCTTTGGCACTTGGCTGATGGGACTGAGCAATTAAGTCCCTCAGGAGGCAGGTGGGGGCTCTCCCTCCTCTGCCCCACAGCTCTGCTGTTCCCTGGAGTAAGGGTGGAGAGCAACAGGTGAGGGGGCTTCCGCCAGCAAGTTATTCCTACCTCCTTCCTGGCCTGCAGTGAACTGTGGTTGGGTACCCCCCAAACAGCCGCAGTGCCTGGAAGGAGCCCCTGACAGATGCACTGTCAAGGTGGATAAACGGCGGAAAATATGTCTAAGCATTTCAAGGGCTGGATTGGATGACCACTTGGGGACCCTTTCCAACTCTAGCATTCTGTGATTCTATGCATGTGCCAACCTGAGCTCCAGCCCAAAGGGGGTTTTATGCCACAGTGAATTCTGCAAGGCTTGACAGCCACACCGTGTGGCTCTTTGCAGCACCAGCCTAACCCAGCTTCTCCCTCTGCATTGCTCCATGTCTGCTAGTAAAAAAAGAAGGGGGGGGGGCAAATACTATAGAATGAGGCTCCCCAAGGCGCCCTGTAAGCAGCCATTTGGTGTGCAGCAAATTTCCACTTTCTCCTTCCTTGGCATGGACGTTTCCCAGAGGTCAGGCAGAAAGAGAGAGAGAGAGAAAGGCAACTTGTGGCAAAGACATCCAGGCTTATTAGCATAGAGGGAACAGAAAACCTTTTATTTCCCGCCCGCTGAAGGAGGCCCAGGAAGAAGAAAAGCTGGGAGAGGACTGGAAGGAAACAAGCAAAGGCTGTCTGTCTCCCCCCTCCCTCCCCGCCCTGCCCACTTGAAATGCCAGGCACAGGGTGGCAGCAGCAGCATTGGGGAAGGAGAACAGTAGTTCAGAGGCAGAATGGCCTTGACCCCTTCCCTGCTGGACCTTCCAGCAGAACAAAGCCCTTGGTCCATTTTTGCTTCTGGCCAAGGTGGGAACAGTGCCAGGGCCCAAGAGAGGGAGGGGCATGCGGCACCAGAATTTGCTGGCAAACATTTCCATTGCTACGTTTATTCTAAGCCAGGGGGGCCAACGTGGCACCCTCCAGAACTCTCCGGACTCCGATTCCCAGCATCCAGTGGGGGCTGGTAGACTGGCGGGCACCTGGGCAGAGCCTAGGAGGTTACGTGGGCATGGCCTAGGAGGTGGCTCCTTCTGAGTTGCCCATCCTCTTCGCTTGCAAATAAACGGCAGACACTTAAGCAGTCCAGTTGTGCAAATACTTAACACCTAAACTGTCCAGCCTCAGTTTGGAAGGGGTCCATGCTAACACACTTCCTTCTCTGCCATCACATTAAAAACCACCATAATTAAATTAAGAAGAAGTTCTGGAAGGCATTGTGAAATGTAGAACAATGGCCTATAAATGTTCAACTGAAAGACGCTTTGAGAACACCCAAAGAATGGCTTACCAACAATTTGAAGACAACAGTGTGTGTACACTGGCAAAAAAACAATGTGCAGAAGGCAGCAAACACACCTTATGGCCGTGTGTGGACACCCCGCTCACAAGGAGAAGCTCTTTGCACCTCTCCTCTGCCCAGGAGGGGAACGAGGGCAGAGCCCCATCTTGGTGCTCAGTGAAATGCGGTTGTGTTCAAGGAGGTTGGACGCAGGAATGGAATTGAGGAAGCAGGGGCTGAACAGGAAGAGAAATTGTCTTGCATTGCATTGGAGGTTATGGAAGGGAGATTTTCTGGGGCTTTTTGTGGGTGCCATAGGAGATACAGTGGTACCTTGGGTTAAGTACTTAATTCGTTCCGGAGGTCCTTTCTTAACCTGAAACTGTTTTTAACCTGAAGCACCACTTTAGCTAATGGGGCCTCCTGCTGCTGCCACGCCGCCAAAGCACGATTTCTGTGCTCATCCTGAAGCAAAGTTCTTAACCCGAGGTAATATTTCTGGGTTAGCGGAGTCTGTAACCTGAAGCGTATGTAACCCGAGGTACCACTGTACTGGTATTGGAGTCGGATTCAAAAATTTGCTCACCCATGAATTCTCAGGCCACGCTCCTTTTGCCACCCCCAAGACTGATACCTGTACATTACTCTGCACCCTGATTCATGTAGCAGAAGGCATGGAGGGTATAGCTTTATCACTAGCTCTAGAGTTTGCCCGGCTTGCTTTTGGTCTCACATCGTTCTTCCGTCCATAATCTGCTTGGCTTCCCTGATGCAAAACTACCCGATGTTGTCTGAGGAGGGTTACATAACTGCCACCCACAACCTGCAATCCAGGTCAGACGTTAGCTGAGGCACGGGGCGGATGCCCTGCGGACGGCCAGGTCTCCTGGGAGGAAGAGGAGGAGCCCCTAGTGAGGCTGACCGCTTGCCCCCATGGCCCTCACAGCTTCTGCAAGTGGAAACCAAATGCTGCAAAACAGAAGGACACAGACACACGCATACACACTTACCGAGCAAGTTAAAAATAAATGGAAAATTTATTTCTGCACCACATGCCAACTCCTGAGATAGAGAGCGAGGCTCCTTACAGAACCGGAAGCTGGAAATGGCATCGAGCCCTGAGATTCCATCCTCGGGGCTACAGCTGCCTCAAACTCGCTTGGCACTGATCTCTGGGGCAGACAGCAGGAGTGGCAGAGACTCTGTGCGGGTGGCTCAATGTGTACAAGAGACACCACGCATACAGTGGAACAGTTGAGGGATAAGAAGAAACATAGTTGCTGGAGAGAATTAATATATTCAAATGAATAAATGCTAGTGGAGATGCCTTTTTTGGGGTGGCGGGGGTGAATAAATAGTTCTTGATGGCCTCACATTTTGTGCAGAGGCTCCCCTTGTAGCTCAGGGGCCAGCAGGCGTCTTCCTGCCATCAGGACTTTGCTGTAATGCAGAAACAGCCAGGATGGAAGAAGGCCCTGTACATCACTAGTCACTGCACACCACATGGAAGATGCCACTGCCAGATCTCTGCAGGACTTGACTCTTCACATGTTTTTGCAGGATCTGGGCTCAGGCCTTGAAGGCTGAGGGGTGGGGTGGGGTGGGGTGGCCCTCAGGGGAGAGATTTGGGTTTATAGTCTTTCACCCATCAGGGCCTAGGGGGGTGGTTTTTGTGGATCAAAGTCTTCTATTTCCCCCTTTTCTAGGGAGGCAGCATTGCTATGTGAGTGCTTTTTCCAAAGCCCAGCCTTTGCAGAAGAGAAGGAAACGCTCTGCTTCACAGAGGGAGGTCCTTTTACAGAGCAACACAGAGGGGAGAAGGGGCAGAAGGCAAGGGAAACAAGAACTGGGGTGTGTGACAAAGAGCAGAAGCCTAAGAGAAGCCTCTCCCACTCCCTTCACTGCCCAGCTGCAACACAACAGCCCTATGGTATTGCCAATCTCTGATAATTGTTGCCACCACCCTCCCACTTAGTGTGGCAGCCGAGAGGGGAGGGGACCGAGGATGCACCAAAGCTATTACTTTTAAAGAGGCCGTTCCTATAACCAGCTGCACAAAGGCAGAACTGCATGCAGGCGAAAGCTTTTCGCATTCCTGGATTGCCATCTTTCGAAACGACACTCTCCCCACTTCTACCAGGCAAGACCTTTTTTCTTCCTTCCTTTGTCCTATCTGGAGGAATGGGTGTGTGTCTTTCTTTTTCAAGTCAAAGTCTGGCTGTGTGTTTAAGGTACAGTGCTTCCTCCAAGAAGCGTGTGTCTTCCATCAGAACATCAGAAGAGCCCAATGGCCCATCTTATTCAGCGTCACAGAGGCCAGCAGGATTCGAGCACAAGGGCTCTCCCTCCCTCCTGAGATTTCCCACAGCTGATATTCAGAAGCATTGCTGCCTCCAACTCTGCAGGCACAGCATAGCCATCCTGGCTAGCAGTCCCTGTTAGCCTTGTTTTGCCATGAATGTGCCTAGTCCTCTTTTAAAGCCATCTAAGTTGGTGGTGTCTGCTTGCAGTTTCCACTGGAAGCCAGGGAGGGAGAGAAGGAATGTTGATGTGTGGGACAGAAATAGCTGGGTGGAATCAGAAGAGAGCTGAAGACATTAAGCCACATACAGGACATGCCAGCGGTTTTTCAGCTGGCCAGCAGGCGCCCTTGGTGGGTGGGTGGGTCAAGGGGAGGTCCCACTTTTATATGCAAACTCTGTTTGGTCACAAGGAAGAAGCAGAGGAGAAAGCCAAGGCTGAGCAAGAGCAAAATTTGCATCCGTTTCCTGCCATTTGCCTACCTGCAGAAACCAGGAAGGTTAGGCCTGAACCCAAGTCCTTTGACATGTTTACATTCTGCATGTGCTAGAATGCGCTGTTGCAGCCTTCCAACTCCAGCATAGGAACCATGTGGCCCTCCAGAGGCTCTTGGACTCCCAACCATCAGAGATAATGGGAGCTGGCAGTGCTTTTTTTTCAGGGGGAACTCACAGAAACTCAGTTCTGGCACCTTTCAGGTGGGTTCCGACACCTCTCCATTGCCATTCTAAGAGAACAAGAGAGGTGTTCATGGTGATTTCCAGCACCTCTTTTTCTAGGAAAATAGCCCTGGACATTGAACAAGGTCAGAAGGGCCACAGGTTCCCATTGTCTTTCGCTTTTATTTGTTTGAAAACTTAAGGAGTCTGTTGCCTGCTCAGCTAACTAAGGCCTACATCGTAACAATTCATCTCTTTCATTAACTTACAGGAACAAACAATCTGAAAAGTTTGCAAAAATAAATGCCAGGATTATCCATGGTCACATAAAAACTGAACATGTCCTCTTCACATTCTACATATAAATTCTCCCACTTGAGTCTGCTGAGATAAAGCAAAGGGAGCAAAGCTTTGCCATAGCTGCCGATGCCCTTGGCTGTTGTAGAGCAACAGAAAAAACCCTCGATGGTTGGTCTTTCCAGGGAACAAGAGGAAAACTGATCATCAGCCTGTGCCCAATGAAAAACTGCAAGCATTTGAAGAGAATCACTGTCAGCAGGGGGACTGTGGCATTTGTTGTTTAAATATAACCCTAGAGGGACTCTTCAGTCCTCTTCAGATCTATTTTGTTTGTAATAAGAAAATGTATAGACCAGGTATCTTCAACCTTTTCAGACCCAGAACCCACTCTGGAGCTAAACATGTATTTGGGGACCCATTTCTTAATATTTGACCATATATTTGTATGCAACGTTCTGAGGCTTGACAACAGTAGGCTATAGGAACAGTATCTTTGGGAGAGCAACAGGACTGCCAAAGCCTCTGACACGTATCTGAGCACATGCAGAGCTCCATTATACTCTGGAACTCCATGCCTATTGACACGAAGCAGGAGCTTTCACAGTATGCTTTTCGGCACCTGCTGAATTTTTTTTGCTTAGGTAAGCCTGTCCAGGCATGTAGAATGTTGATGCATGTTTTTAGTTTATTGCTGATTTATTTATTTATGGAATTTTTGAAAAGGTAGTTTTTACTGATAATTTTAATGTTTTATTTTCATTATAAACTGCTTTGAGGTTTTTTACAATCAAGTGGTGCATAAATTTTATCAAGTAAATAAACAAATGAATAGAAAACACCATAGATAGAAAGCAGACGTGTACTCCTGATGGCACACAGGGCTCAACTACACTGTCCTGTGATTTGTAGGCAGGGGGGTCTGAGAGGTTTTTCCTTTGTTCCACAGCTTTCCCCAGGAAAACCTGTGGTTTATGGCTGAATGGGAATGAGCATCAACTGGGTTTTCTGCGGCTTGACTTTGTTCTGATTCAGCATTAAGTCATGGGTTTTCCCAAGGAAAGCAATGGGACAAAAGAAAAACCTTTCAGACCCCTGCCTAGAAACCAAACAGAATTGTGGGGCAAAGGGAAGTGTGGATGATCCTAGAGTCTCTCACTGTATAAAGATTGTCCTCCTTTCATAGCCAGCTGTGTATGTTTTCTGTCAGGAAATGGTGGTGCTAAAGCAAATGGATTTCCATTAGAAGTGAAGGGCTGGTGAGCACAGACCCTCAGTGAATCCAAGAACGCCTTTTAAAGAGACCAGGTCCAGATTCCTCTCCTCCCAAAGGCCTTCTGTCATTCCCAAGGTGAAGCCTCTGAGCTTTTGTGTTGTGCGTTCCGCAATAGAGACATCCTCCATGTCCAAACACTCATTTAGCACTGAAACTTTTCTCCCGCTCTGCATTCCAATCAGCGAAGAATTGCCTGATACACACAGGCTTTCTGCAGGAGCCAAGGACAAACCCAGGTCATGAAGAGAGCTAGCATAGGCGTCCTGCCCTACACTGCTGCAAGTGCATGAAATGCATTGGATGGATCAGTCCCAGGCTGAGATCTGAATCTGAAGGGCTTGGCTGGGCATGAAGCAACCACATTACGTTTATTCTGGTGAACAACTGGAATCGGAGGAAAGAATAGGCCCCCCAAAAAACCAACTTTGGACAGTTTTTTGCACTCAGAAGGGATTTCACAGCATCTCCTACCCAAAGTCAACAAACGTTTTAAAGCATATGAATGAGGAAGTGCCAATGCCACTTGGGTACCTGATATCTGCCCCTATTAACAGCCTGCGGGGCTTATGCTAGAAATTCTGTTTTCTCCTGCTTTATTCAAACAGGGCAAGGACGCCCTCTGGTGAGCATGATGCACGACAGCAATGCTCTGAGAACCATTTGGGATGCTCTCGTGGACCTGCCCTACCTTTGCACAACACACACTAGGAATCACACTGAATTTTAGAGTTGTAAGGGACCAGCAGCTCTCCTGCTCCTGTGCATTCCCAAAATCTTCTCTGGGAGGTCTCTCAACCCTGCAGAGCTGATTTGGATGGTGCAGAGGAGAGGAGGAGAAAGATCCCGTCATACATGTGGCCTTCCTATATACTGCATCAGGCAGGAGACGCAGTGGGAACAGCCTCCACCCGCGACGTCTTGCTTTACACCCCTCGCTCACACCCCTCAAGATCCGCCCTGCCCACAATGGCGGCTTCCTCGCCGCCTTCAGCCCTTTCCCGGAGAGCCACGTGACTGCGGTTTCAGGGCCGTTGCATCAGCCCTCGCGCCTCGCCAGCGCCGCGCTTCGTGACATTGACGGGCAGCCGCGTTGAGCAACCGCAGCCCGGCTATTGAGCCTCATTGGCCGGCGGGGTAGGCGGGGTTAAGGGAGGGGGGGGGGACCCCACAGCAGGTTTGGGTGCGCAGTGGAAGAGCGTCGCTCCGGCTCCGCGTGGAAAGGTTGACTGGAGAGCGGCAGCAAAGGTGCGGAGGCGTTTGGGCTGGAAGGGGGGGGGGGCTGAAGAGGGAGAGGGCGCTGGCTGGGGGCTGAGGGGTCTTTCTTATCCTTCTCCACTTTTAGGAAGGCAGCGCTGCCCGCTGCCAGCTGCGTCTCCTGGGGCTGTCTGAGGGCCACAGCCGCGGGGGATTCTGGGAGTCTGGTTCATGGTTCTGGCGTGGGGTGACAGCCCTGAGTTGAGGCACAGCTGCCTGGCCTGTGGGAGGGGGTTTCTGAAGCCAGCAGTGGCTTCATTCATTCTGTGGTGTCAGGGTGGAGGGGGTGGGTGTATACACACACACACTCACAAAAACAGAGAGAAAGAAATTATGCATTTGTCTGGTTTTTGCTAACTCTGACCCTGATTTCTTTTTCTGGACTACAACTCCCATCATCCCCAGCGCCCAGTTGGCAAAGGTGGTCTTTGTCAAAAAGGCTAAAAGTCACCAGGGCATCGCCTCTGACACACCTACCCTTTGGCAAACTGTCCCATCTCCCTTCTCCTGCCAACACAGCAAGGAGAGTCTAGCTGCACTTGTGCACCTGGTCAGATCTCTAGGGAGGCGGTGGGACATCAGGATCCACCTTGCTGCTTGATGTGCCAATGGAGGCAACTAAGTTGCCGAGTTTTGACGTGGTGGTGCTGCGGTTAGATTTTGATGCAGGGCGCCTGGTCATCTGTATTCACCCGGTAAATTAAGGTTTTTTATTCTGGCATCTGTCTTGTGGTCCACTGTGGTTGGGGCCGTTTGTTTGCCTTGTGTAGGCTCTGGTCTCTCTTATTTTCCTTGCAGGATTCCCTGTAAGAATTGGAAGTAGGGTAGTAGTTTTCCTCGCAGAGATAGGGTAGTGCTAATGTGCTTCTGTAGAAGGATTTTATGGGTGAGTTTTGTTCATGCCTGCTTTTAGTATTGGAAGGAATTTTCCAACTCTGTATTTAGCTGATAAGCCTGGCTATGAATTCACCTTTCCCTCCAAGCCCAGACCTTTTTGTCAGTTCTGCAAGCACCTTGTGGGTGGTTCTGGGATAGCCTGGAGAGTTGTTTAGCTTTCCTTGTATTTGCCAGATTGTAGCAGAGATCAAGGGTGAGATCTGTTTTCTCTGTCCCTCTTCCAGATAGCTATTCCCCTCCCCATAGCTGCTTCTGGCTGGCCCTCTTGCTACACAGAAGTCAGATGTGTGGTGGCAGCATTATGAATGTGGCAAAAGGGCGCAAGGAGCAGCCAGGGGTGTCTGGGTAGAAGGGACTGCCTTACCAAGGCCTTGCAGCTGCCATAGGCCAATTGCTGTTTTTTGTTTTCTGGGCTGGAGAACTGCTCTCCCATGGTGGTTTTTACAAAGAAAATAGGGAATGGGCAATACGTTTATGTTTGCACTGTACGTTTAAAGTGATATCTTATCACTTTCAACAGTCATGGCTTCCCACGATTGTGGGTGCTGTAGTTCTTTAAGGGTGTTGAGAGATCTTAGACCACATTCCCCTCACAGAACTACATTTCCCAGAGTTCTCTGGGAAGAGGGGCTGATTGTTAAACTACTCCGGTGATTGTTGTGAGGGGAAGATGGATCAAGCGACTCTTAGCACCCTTAACAACTGCAGTTCCCAGAATTCTTTGGGAGAAGTCATGTGTTGTTAATATGAAACTATTTTAAATGTATACTGCAGATGAGGCCTATGTAAATTCATAAGCAGCACTGCCTGAGGCTGGACTAAGCTGTCCGGGTGTGAATTGAGGGCTTTTACTTGACCTTAGAGATTAACATGGGGGAAACCTCCCCTCTTCCAGTGTATCTAGGAACCAAGCTGTCTGGTGACTGATGGCCAGGCTGCCTTGAATTGTGTCAGGGTTGCACCTTCAAGCCAGAAGCCACTGGAGGATGACATTGGTGGCAACTGCTGAGATCTGAATTCTAACTTGAGCTGCTCCAGCTGGTGTTTTATACAAGATTTTCAGCATTGCCTTGAAGTGCTTTCTTTCTCTCCCCGCCCCCTTTTTTTGTTCTCCCCAGTGTGAGTGGTGATCCCAAGATGGAGGTGACGTTAACAGCCAGTGAGATCCGCCAACGGTTCATCAACTTCTTTGTGGAGAACCAGCACACCTATGTGCACTCCTCAGCCACCATCCCCATGGATGACCCGACTCTGCTCTTTGCCAACGCCGGCATGAATCAGGTCAGACATGACAAACGTTTGCAGAATTATGAATGGTTTGGAGAAAGTTTCCTCCCCTGTCTTAGGTAAAGGTAAAAGACCCCTGGACAGTTAAGTCAAACTAGTCCAGTCAAACTAGACTATGGGGTACAAGCCAAGGGAACCAGTGTTTGTCTGCAGGCAGCCTTTCCGGGTCATGTTGCCGGCATGACTTCTGGTGCAGTGGGACACTGAAGAGTGCCAGAGCGCATGGTGACGCTGTGTACCTCCCTATTGCAGTGGTACCTATTTATCTACTCTCGCTGGTATAGTTTCAAACTGCTAGGTTGGTAGAAGCTGGGACAGAGCAATGGGACTTCAGTCCGTCACACAGATTTGAACCGCTGACCTTCCAATCAACAAGCTTGAGAGGCTCAGTGGTTTAGACCACAGCGCCACCCGTTCCTTTTTACATGCCTAGGACTAGGGGGTCGACCAATGGCACTGATCATCTGTAGGTTTGAAGCAGACAAAAGTGCCATTTGATCTCTTGGGTCCCTGTTGGCACGTTTGCCTGAAGTCCCTCTTCTGCCTAGAGGCTGAGCTGAAGGCAGTCTTCTTCCTTCTCTCCCAGTTCAAGCCCATCTTCCTCAACACAATTGACCCCTCTCACCCCATGGCAAAGCTGACCCGAGCGGCCAACACTCAGAAGTGCATCCGGGCTGGCGGGAAGCACAATGACCTGGACGACGTTGGCAAGGACGTCTACCACCACACTTTCTTTGAGATGCTGGGCTCCTGGTCTTTCGGAGATTATTTCAAGGTGAGGGCATTGCCAGTGGCTTTTGCCTGTACAAACGCAGGTAACCAGCTGGTAAAATGTTTGGCAAATGTGCATATTTTAAAATTAAAGC
This sequence comes from Podarcis gaigeae, assembly GCF_964106915.1. NCBI lineage: Eukaryota > Metazoa > Chordata > Lepidosauria > Squamata > Lacertidae > Podarcis > Podarcis gaigeae. The sequence goes on from NC_139684.1 coordinate 28,878,213, forward strand.
CATTCACGCTCTGCTGCTGGTGGTGGTGCTGCTGGCAGATCATACATCTAGAGGTTATGCTGGTTGAAATGTTTGTTATTGCAGAATTAGGAATGGTTTGGTAACAGTTGGAGTAGCAGAGGGCAAAGAAAAAAGTGGGGCCTTAATGATTGGGTGGTGGTCAGTGAGAGGAAGAAGGTAAGAGTTGGGAGTAGACAGGGAACTACAGTGCATAGATGCTGCCCTTCCAGTGGCCTCCTTCCCCTTAGAAATCCTGGGCAGCTCCCCCTACCCAGCCTCAGTCTCCTGCACAGCAGCTGCAAGTTCTTCTCTCTGGTATGATCAACATCTGGGCTGTATTACTTCAGGATCTAGGTGTAGGTTTACATACATGGTTGAATACTTCCGCATAAAGGGGGAAAACAATCCTTGTGCATAGAAAACTAGCACATCAGCAGGAACTCTAAGCTAACAACTTGCCCCTTTAATAGAGAATATTTTCAGTGGAGGAATATTGCCATGTGTGTCGCCAACCTACAATGAGAAGTGGTGCCCGAAACCTGCTTGCTGGTTTCCTACAAGCATCTGATTGGCCACTGTAGGAACAGGAGCATCGCTGATTCAGTGTTCTGGCTGGCAGTGGCTGCTGTAGAATTTAAGGCTCATATCTGAAACTTGTCAAAGAAGTTAGTATGTCATTCTCCATGTCAAGACCTTCCCATCCCTGTTTTTTTCTTCCACTCAGGAGCTGGCTTGCAAGTTTGCCCTGGACCTGCTCACCAAAGAATTCGGCATCCCCATTGAGAGGCTATATGTCACATACTTTGGTGGGAATGAAGCCGCTGGCCTGCAACCAGATTTGGATTGCAAGCAAATCTGGCTGAATTTAGGGTGAGTTTGGGACATCCAAAGGATACAGGAAGAGCTGCCTTTGTGTGCCAAGAAGACTGGGAATTGCACTCGGCACCCACTCTCTGAATGGCAAGAGAAGGGGCCATCAGGATGATCCCAGGATTTCTTTGGTGTCTTCCACAAAAAAAACAAAGGGGGCAAAGAAAATGCATTGGTGCTCAAGCAGAAATCCAGAAATCCTATTTATAAAATGCCATTTGATGTCTCCAAGCGTTGCCATGACCTGAATTTCAAGGGCAACCAATATGATACAGGTTTTGGAAAATGAGCCTTATGAGGAATGGTTGAGGGAGCTGAGTATGTTTAGCCTGAAGACAGGGAGGCTGAGAAGTGACATGAGAGCCATCTTCAAATATCTGAAGGGCTGTCACTTAGAAGATGGAGCAAGCTGGCTTTCTGTTGCTCTAGAAAGTGGGGTGGGGAACTGAGGCAATAGAATCAAGTCAAAGGTTAAGAATAACTTTCTGACAGTAAGAGCTGTTCAACAGGTTGGATGGCTATCTGTCAGGGATTCTTTAGCTGAGATACCTGCATTGCAGGGACTTGGACCAGATGACTCTTGGGTCCGCTTCCAACTCGACAGTTCCATGCGTCTATGCTTCTCTCTTCTAGTCAATGGCTATGTTTGGGCTTCATGCTTAACTGTGATTGAGCAAGGTTGCGAATGAGCCTAATCTTTCCCCATGTGGCCTGGAGGTGGAGTTTGGAAGCTTTCACCTTCACTTCAGATTAGCTGCAGCTTGGCATGTTGTCTGGACCTACAACTATGGGCTAATCTTAACTGTGGTTAGTTTAAACAAGGCAACTTCATAAACTATGATTTTAAACTAATAGTTAAGATTAACCATAGTTTTTAAGGTTCAGACACAACAAACTGTGGTTAATCAAAAGTGATTTTTTCTTTCTTTCTGACTGAGAAGTGGGGGCATGAGTCTGGGAGAAGGCTAGGCTTGTTTGCATCTTGCTAAGCCATAGTTTAGTGTGGCCTCCACATGCAGCCAGAGTTGTAGGTAAATTAACATGATGAAGCTGACAGTGATACTTTTTCAGATGATGTTACCTGGGCAAGTCAAAGAGTTCAAATGGCTCGTATGTTGCCAGTTCAAGGAACCTGTAACTTGTGGAATTCCTTGCATCACTGGCCATTTCCTTTTTTGCAGTTTGGCGGAAAGTAGGATTCTTCCGGGCAGCATGAAGGATAACTTCTGGGAAATGGGTGACACGGGGCCATGTGGACCTTGCAGCGAGATGCACTATGACCGAATCGGGGACAGGGATGCTGCCCACCTCGTCAATCAAGATGATCCCAACGTGCTGGAGATCTGGAACCTGGTGTTCATACAGTACAACAGGTGGTGCAAGAATTGTTTTCCTTTCCTATAGCATGGTGGCAGTGCAGTAGCGGATCAGGTGCTTTTCATACAAAAGGTCCCAGGTTCAATCCTTGGCATTACCAGGTGGGGCTGCAAAAAAACCCCCAGAGAGCCACCGCCAGTCACCAGAAACAAGATGAGCTTGATGGACCAGTGGTCTGACTCTGTTCGAGGCAGCTTCTTCTTTCCCTTTGATGCCTTTCACCTGTGGCGTGTTACCTCTCCCCCTGCTTTGCAGGTAATGCTGGACTCCACATCCAGTGAGGAAACTTTCCTGTCTTCACGGATTTAGGTGCTGAGCATAGTGGCCTGGATCATGGCTATTTATTCGTCATCCTTCATTCCTAAGAATTTTGTCCTGATCTTTGCAGCAGTACAGCAGATGCTAGCGACAGATTCCAAAATGATATATACATTTCGTTGTCCCCGAGAGGGGGCAATGACAATAAAGATATTATTATTATTATTATTATTATTATTATTATTATTATTATTATTATTATTATTATTAATTTTATTTATTGTCTGAGAAAACAGCTGCTCCTCAGTCAGTACAGTAGGAAAGCCATATACTGGTTGGTTGGTTGTGTGAGGGAGGGTTCTGTGTTGCTTTTTTCTGCAAAGGCTGTGACAGGATGCTTCGAAACCAGAGAAGCTCCCATTTGCGCTCTGCTTTTTGTTACTTTAATTGGTTGTGGACCTCTTCATCCAAACCAGGAAAACTATGATGAGCGGCTTTAGAACAAGCCTGGATATGAAGACGTGGTTTGAGCTTGGGCTGATCTCCAGGTTTGTTCCAGAGCTGTTAAGAGTAAATTCCTGGTTTGGATGAAATGGGAAACTGTCATCAGGGGAGATGCTTTGATCCATTTCCATGCTTGAGTGAATGGGGTGAGCATGCAGGCAAAAGGCTCATTCACGTCTCTGCTTATTAAGCTTAGACACGTGAGCATCTGAACCAGCCCTCTGTTTGCATTATTCTGTGTGAATCATGGAGCGTTTTCCTTCCTCTCTCCTGTACCAGAGAGGCTGATGGGACCCTGAAACCTCTTCCCAAGAAGAGCATTGACACAGGCATGGGTCTGGAGAGGTTGGTGTCGGTGCTTCAGAACAAGATGTCCAACTACGACACAGATCTCTTTGTGCCCTACTTTGAAGCTATCCAGAAGGTACTTGCTCAGATGTGCTGCAAGAAAATCTGTCAATATGTGGATTCTCTCTAGATGGAGTGTATCTCGCTGCCCTGAGGCTCTCCTGGCTCAGGGACATAACAACATTCACCTTCCTCCCACTGAATTTCACAACTCACAGCGTTTTCTTATCTGCCTCCTGGTAGCTTTCCTCCTGGTAGCTCTCATGTGGCTGACTGACCTTTGCTGCTGCTGTTTCTGCATCAGTTCTTGGCAGCTAGAGCAGTGAGGACAGGTAGAAGGAACTCCAGCACTAAACTTGCTTCCCTCTAGATGCTGGACTCCCAAGTCCCATCAGCCATTTCAGGGTCCTTTCAGTGCTTTTTAATACATGCAGATCTTCTAAAAATTTATACTAACAACTCAATTTCTCCAGTTTCTGGTGGCATTACATTGTATGCTTTACCTCTGTAACTGAAGTGGGGAGCTGGATTTGGCTGGTGGGCTGGAGCCTTACCTCCCCTGCCCCAAATGGGCCAACCTGACAGGTGGGCAGGGTCAGTCACCTGGCATCACAGTGGCAGCAGGTGACGTGAGGCATTCAGCTGATCAGTGGGGCCTGCAAACCTGGCTCTTTGCAGGGATCCATGTCTTTACCTGCCTTCATTTGATGCCAGGTCTCCGGGGGGGGGGGGGTGGCTTGGCCGAAGCAGCCTCATGGGCCAACTCTAGCCTTGTAGATTAGAGATCTCCCACTGCTGCTCAGAGAGGATGATTTTGTAGCTCTCTGTTAGATGATTGTGGCTGCATTTGTCTTAATCTCTACCCTGATACTGGTGGTTTGGGGTTTTTTAAAAATAATTTTTATGCTACTATTTGGCATGGGGTTCTGTTGGATGTGTAATTTTAATTTCATTGCCCATTGCCCAGAGAAGCTTGATTATGAGGCGACTAACAGTAATAAGCAAAGGGTCAGAGAATCTTAAAAGAAAAACCTGTAATGCCTGTAATCTCTAAGACCTGCTCTGATTCCTTAACCATTTCATTTCTCTTTCATCTCTTGGACGTCACCTACATGCCTTCTTCCTTGTAGGGCACTGGCTGCAGGCCCTACACCGGGCAGGTCGGGGAGGATGATGCTGATGGCATAGACATGGCCTATCGTGTCCTGGCTGACCACGCCCGAACCATCACGGTGGCTCTTTCAGATGGTGGAAGGCCTGATAACACCGGCAGGGGGTGAGAGAGTGGGCTTTGTGGTGAGGGGCTGCGTAAGAAAGGATGTAGCATCTGTGGCTAAGCTGATTAGGGTTGAAAATCACAGTCAGGACCAGCCCTGCCAATAGGCAGATTGGGGAAACTGCCTTGAGTGGCCAGTGCGGGAGGCAGCTGCCTTCCCTTTCCCCATCTTTAGCCCCCCAGCCATTCCCTTCTGTTGCCACATTGTCTGACCTGGGAACCCTAATCTGGCCTGTTGTCTTGTGGGAATGGGGTTGCCCTGACACGGGTCGGCTGTCTGAAGATGATAAAAAGACATGTTAGGAGCCCTTGGTCTTGTCAGGAAGGACGGGAACCCAGTTTATGTGTGGATTCACATTGTGTTTCTCAAACTTGGGTCCCCTGGCTGTTGCTGGACTACAACTCCCATCATCCCTAGCTAACAGGGCCAGTGGCCATGGATGATGGGAGTTGTGATCCTACAACAGCTGGGACCCAGGTTTGAGAAACAAGGGTTAGAGGCCCAGAGAGAGTGGGAAGAGTCCTTTGTGCTGCGAAAAGTTGGGGGTGCCTGAGGTGTTTTCCAGAGTGTAGGGAGCCACTAAGACCAGCCTCTGCCTTCTGCTCCCCTTGCATAGGTATGTTCTGAGGCGCATCCTCCGACGTGCTGTGCGCTACGCCCATGAGAAACTCAACGCCCCCAAGGGATTCTTTGCCAGCCTGGTGGACGTGGTGGTGCAGTCCCTGGTAAATCTGTAGTCCTGTCCTCTTTCCTTTGCTCTTGAAGCTTCCAGGTTTTGGGATGGAGGGAGAGAGGCAGGGAGCTGCTTTCACTTAGCTAACAGCTCCTGTTCCTCTCAGGGCGATGCCTTCCCTGAGCTGAAGAAAGACCCTGAGATGGTGAAAGACATCATCAATGAAGAGGAGGTGCAGTTCCTGAAGACACTCAACAGAGGGCGCCGCATCCTCGACAGGAAGATTCAGAGCTTGGGAGACTGCAAGACTATTCCTGGTATGGCCCATGCCAGCAACCCCTGTGTGGAAATGGCTTTGATGCTAGGAAGTGAGCCAAGCCGCCTGCTGCTTGGGAAATTCAACTCATTGACTGGGTTGGGGGCTGGAGGAGAATACCCGTTTCTCATTGCAAGCATTGTGATGAATTGAGCCTTAAGTAGAAGGTGGTAGTTTGAAGGAGGGAGAGAAACAGGTCCCGCTTACAGTGCAGAGCTGGGCCAGGCCACAAGAGGACGACCCTCCTTTCCCTTGGGGGCCAAGTGTGGGCAAGGCTTTGCCTGTTTCCCCCCCAGCCCTGTGTGTTTGCATGGAGCAGGTTAATGGGAGAGAATCATTCCCCTCTTTCTCTCTTGCGCAGAACTTTGGAGGAGAGGAGACAATGGTTGCTTCTCCCGCTCTTTGTTCCTTTCCTTATTCAAATCTCTTCCGAGTGAAGCAAATTCCTTGCTTGACTTGCCCTGGTCTGCATGAAGGCTCCAGGAGTCGGCAGTGAATGGAAATGGGCACTTGGCCAGGAAAGCAGGGCAGCTGTGGCTTGCTAGTAATGAGACTTGCAAAAACCCCACAAGAGGGAGCATGAGCTGATCAGAAGCTGTGCTGCGGGTTTAACTCTTCTGCAATCCTCTTCCTCCTCCAGGAGACACTGCGTGGCTGCTCTATGATACCTACGGTTTCCCTGTGGATCTGACCGGCCTCATTGCGGAAGAGAAGGGCTTGAAGGTGGACATGGAGGGTTTTGAGGAGGAGAGGAAGTCTGCCCAGGTAGGGCTTGGCCATCGCCAACTCTGAACACAGTATATGTATTGACGCAGATAAACATCATATGTAGACAAAGGCACCAGCAGAGCCAGGCAGGCATCCGTCCACTCAGTTGCATCGGGTTTTGGTTGTCCAGTTGGCCCTTTGATTTCCAAGGCACTTCTATTCCTGCTATTACCACCTTCTACTGCAGCTTCCATTGGTCAGCTTTGCACAGGAAAGGGCAAGTGATAGCAGCATTTGTAGCGTGTGATTCATATCCTCGAAAGCCAGGAATTGGAAGGGTGGCAGGACATAGCTTGGATAAACAGGCTGTTGAGAGATCTTGGTCTGGGGCCTTGAGGAAGGCAGCTGTCTGCCAAAGTAGGCAGCTTTGGCCTCAGCCTTCCCCAACTGTGTGCCCTTCAGTTCTTCATTATTCCTGACCACTGCCCATGCTGTCTGGAGCTGATGGGTTTTGGTGTTGAATAACATCTGGTGGCCCACAGGTTTCCCATATCTGAGGTGGTTGCTTTTATGCCCAGGGCTTCTTGGCCTGCTTTTCACCCTCGATTTGCTTACATTCCCAGCTCAAATCTCAGGGCAAGGGAGGTGGCGATGAAGATCTCATCATGCTGGACATCTACGCCATTGAAGAACTCCGGTCCAAGGGCTTGGAGGCCACAGATGACTCTCTGAAATACAACTACACATCGGACCCCAGTGGCAGTTATGGTGCGTTCTAAGTAGCTCCCTTTCTTCCAGCACATTGTTTTCTTGATGCATTGGAACATGTCAGAAGGAATTCCCTTGTCAATACTTTTTATACCTAAAACCCATTAATAATTGAGGAATGTGAACCAAAAAGCTTGATGTGGAAATGATAGGGTTTGTTTGTTATTAATTTTTTTGTAGGTAAGTTGACATTAGGAGATTTTGGTTCAGAATTTTCTTCTCTGTTTAATTTTGTGACTGTTTATAAGGGGAAGGGTCATGGTACAGGCAAGAGGCTCTTGCTTTGCTAACTCCCACTTTTCTTTTCTGATGTGCAGAGTTCAGTAGTGCAGTGGCCACCGTCAAAGCCCTCCGCCGGGATAAGGCCTTTGTGGAGGAGGTGTCCACGGGCCAAGAGTGCGGGGTTGTCTTAGACCACACCTGCTTCTACGCTGAGCAGGGCGGGCAGACATACGACGAAGGCTACCTTGTCAAGGAGGACGAAGGCAGTGAGGATGTACGTTGGGCTTGCGGGCCTGCTTGGGAGTCTTGGGGCTTGGAGTCTGGTGGTGGGAAGGGCTTTGGGGGCTTTTGAAATTGGTGGCATGTTGCCTTATTTTGCCCCAGAATAGTGGTGGAGGTTCGCAGTGCTCTAGCACTCCAACCTTCCCTATATCTGTCCCTTGTTAAACCTGCCTGGTCTGGAAAGTCTGTGTCAGTTGTTCGAGATGGAGAGGTGGTGACCATGGAGAGATCCATCTGTGTGTCGGCACCTCATGTGTTGAATGCACTCCAAGCGTGTGAGGTCGCCAACGCAGTCGTCCTCTAGATGCCGAGGCAAGAGCATCTTCACCAGAATTTCTGGTGCTTACAAGTGCAGCTTCTGCACTTTTCCCTTTTGAAAACCATGTCCTGCTCTTTGGTTGACTGTTGCTTTCATTTTTGTGTCTGCTTTCTTTTTCTTTTACACTTTTGTAAGTGTAGTAAGTTTTCACAAGATTTTTTTAAAATGTCAGATGTTTTTTACTTTTGTGAGTCGGTTTGTAGACTTATGATGGAGAAGCAGCGTGATCATAAGCATTTAAAATCCAGTGCATCTCTGCTGGTGGTGCTTGGTGGGAAGAAAGTGTCACCCTGCCCTGGCCTTGGGCTCCTATTCCTGCCTTTGCCAATTGTCAGCTCTTGTCTACCTTTGGTTTTTTCAGAAGACAGAGTTCACGGTGAAGAACGTCCAAGTGCGCGGAGGTTACGTGTTGCACGTGGGCACTGTCTATGGGAGCCTGAAGGTGGGAGACACTGTACGGCTGTACGTTGATGAGGTGAGTGGCTTGTGCGTTTGATATCAAAGGTGCTTCAGACTAGAATCCCAGTCTTTCTATGCATTCAGTCATTCATTACATTCTTATTTCTTCTTACACACTGAGTTGTATTGCATTCCTTAGAATTCAAATTGTGGTGCAATGAAATAAAATATAAGAAACAAAAGAAGCAATAAAAACCAGCCTGGATATTGAATGCAGATATTGAGTGGGCCGCCTCCCATCTTCTTCCACTAATCCACAGCCCTGAACAAAGCTGGTGGGTGGGCCCCAATCTGGTCCCCGCTGCTTTTGGCCACTTGTGGAGGAGGGACGGCCTCCTCTTTCCTCCTCCCTTCTCTGTTCACCTCCGTCTCCTCCTCTCACCCCGCAGCCCAGGCGGCGGCCCATCATGAGCAACCACACAGCCACCCACATCCTCAACTTTGCCTTACGCGCTGTGCTGGGGGAGGCCGACCAGCGAGGCTCCTTGGTGGCTCCAGACAGGCTGCGCTTTGATTTCACAGCCAAGGGAGCCATGTCCACCCAGGAAATCAAGAAGGCGGAAGAAATTGCGAATCAGATGATTCAGGAAGCCAAGGTAGGAGGGAAACTTGGTATGGCTGGTGCGTGCATGCTTGTCTCTATCATAGGTGGGAAACCTTGGGCCCAGGGACAAAATGCAGCCCTCTCGGCCTCCCTAGCTGGCCTTTGGGACCCTCCCCAGTCCTGCTTTGCCCCCTGTTGGGGTGTCTTCACCTGGCTGAAATGGTTCTCCGTGACCAAGACTCCTGCTTCCCTGGGTGGAGAGGAGCATGTGTAGGAACCAGCCTCCTGCGCGGAGGTAAAATTTGTGTTCACTGCACTGCCCATTCTTTCCTCTGGCCCCACCCATTGCTGCCTTGTGGCCTCTGGAAGATTGCAAGAAGGCAATGCAGCCCCTTGGGTGAAAAAGGTTCCCCATCACTGTTTTGAGGATGCTGAGAACTTCCAGGTCCTGTTCTTGGAGCCTCCAAATCTTTGACAAGAGGCCACAGTGACAGGCATTTCCAAAGAATGTTCCTTCTTTGAGCCAGAAACCCACTGGAAACCCACTTGTGGCATGGGCTTTTCCATTCCCTTTTATGCAACAGATCGAATGCCTGAATAATAAAATACAGCATTTATCTTCTGATTTCCCCATTATATTATCTCATCGATCCTTACAGCAATCTTATGAGGTGTAACAGTATTATCCCCACATGCTTCATTTACTCTTCCCCTGCTTTTTACCTGTACTTATGTTTGTTTTAGACCAGCCTGCGGTCTGATCCAGCAAGACTCTTCCTGTGCTCTTGCTTGCCCTTAACTTCTGTTAACTTCAGTGGTCTGCTCCCCAGGTCGTGTATGCCAAAGACTGTCCCCTGGCAGCTGCCAAAGCCATCCAGGGCCTCCGTGCAGTGTTTGACGAGACATACCCTGACCCCGTGCGTGTGGTCTCGATCGGCATCCCCATCGAGGATATGCTGGCTGACCCCTCCAGCGGTGCGGGTGCCATGACGTCGGTTGAGTTCTGCGGGGGAACGTAAGTCCGGCAGGAGGGCTTAGGATGGAGGAGGGTTCCAGATCCATAGCTAGAGAGCTGCCCTGCCAAATGGTGGACCCATGGGAGTGCCTGTTGCTTGTTCTCCTTGGTGCTCCACACAGCAAAGGGTGGGTCGAAGGGGGTCTTCGCCTGTACCCAAAGCTCAGGCTGCCTCACTACTTCCCAGAACAAAACCCCCATTATCTGTCTCCCTCTCTCTGAAATCAAGCTCCCTCAGTTGCCAAGTCAGGAGATGCTTGTAAATGTCCGTGGTGTTTCTCAGTCGCTGATATTTTCACAGGCACCTGCAGAATTCTGCTCACGCCGGTCACTTTGTCATTGTGTCCGAGGAAGCAATTGCCAAGGGCATCCGGCGCATAGTGGCTGTCACTGGAGCAGAAGCACAGAAGGTGAGCAGGGGGTGGGCAGGTGCAGTGGGCAAGGATCAAGCTGTGGGTGAGGTAGGGAAATAAAAGATGGGGTGGGGACCTGCAGGCCTGGACACTAATTATGGCTGTCCAGCCTTCTCTGTCTGGCCCCGAGAAGACTCCACAGGGAACACACCGCAGTGACCCTGCTACGCTTGTGGGAGAGTAAAAGCCATCGTTTCTTTCCAATGCCACCTCTAAATCCTGACCCCCCTTTCTCTTCCCAAGGCACTGAGGAAAGTGGACATCCTTAAAAAGCTACTCTCTGACCTGGAAGACAAGGTGAAGGTCCAGACCGCCCCCAACAAAGAAGTCCAGCGTGAGATTGCAGACCTTGGTGAGGTAAGAGAGCAGGGGGAGGGGAGAGGTGGGATCAGCCCCTTTCCCCCAAATTCTCAAGTCGGTGGGGTCACTTGAGCACTGCTAACAGGATGCTGGACTAGATAGGCCACTGGCCCATTCCAGGAGGCTCTCCTTTTGTTCTTAAATGTGGAAGGCATCTGGACCCGCACCGAACATGCTGGGAACACAACAAACTATTTGTCCTTTGTGAAACGTGGGCTGTGGCTTCAGTGCCGCCTTCTGGTTGCAGGTGCTGGCCACCTCCGTCATTCCCCAGTGGCAGAAAGATGAACTCCGAGAGGCCCTCAAAGCCCTGAAGAAGGTGATGGACGACCTCGACCGTGCCTGCAAAGCAGACATCCAGAAACGAGTGAGTTCTCCCATCCCACTGTCATAGGCAAAGGGAGTGGAAATGGGTAGAAATGGCAGTGTTCCCTTTTTGAAAGCACATGCAAGCAGTGATCAGGAAAGGCGGGCCCCTTCGCTCAGACTGTTTTAAAAGGGAAATGTGGCTGCTCTTATCTGTTGTGTGACTTTAGCCTCCAGCCACTGCTTAAGCCCACCTGCAGCTTCTCCTCCCTCTCTCTGAAGGGAAGAGCCTGGACCACCAGAGCAGACTGTGAGGTCTATCCACCCACCCATCTCTCACCTGCTGCGTAGTCCAAACACAGCAGATCTTTTTGCCAGATTTCAGTTGCTGCCAGCCACTCTTTGAGTGTTCACCTTGGCCAAAGAGCAGTGTGTGCATTTCCACACAGCTGCATCCTTATGCCTGACATGCTGCTTGTGTTTTTCTGTTCTCTGCAACACAAAAGAAGCATCTCTTTGCATTTGAGAGGAGCTTTCCCTCCCCCCCCCCCATCACCAGCGTTCCTGAGCCTGACAGGCGGCCTGATCTCTCTTTGTTCCTTCAGGTTCTGGAGAAGACGAAGCAGCTCATCGAGGCTCACCCCAACCAGCCACTGGTCATTCTGGAAATGGAGAGCGGTGCTTCTGCAAAGGTATCCCCCAAATCCCTTCTCGTTGCCTTTGCACAGGGGGCGGAGGTGCATCGGGCAAGGAGGCAACCTGTGCAACTTGCTGTGGCTGCAAGCAAGTTGCTCCTGTCAAACCACTGGGAATTACTGATCTACTGCAAATTGCCCAAAGATCTGAGAATTGGACGTGACTGTGCATAGCACGTGCTCTCTGTAACCACACCTCTGTCTTTCTGCAGGCACTTAATGAATCTCTGAAGCTGTTGAAGACTCATTCACCTCAGACAGCAGCCATGCTGTTCACCGTGGATAATGAAGCCGGCAAGATCACCTGCTTATGCCAAGTCCCTCAGGTAGACCCGGGATGGGAGTGGGGATTCAGCACGCTTGGGGCACCAACCGATCAGGCAGAAGGTGGTATTTATCTAAGCGTTACTCAGAGTAGCCCCACTGAAATTAATTGGCTAAACTTGGTCATGTTCATTAATTTCAGCAGATGTAATTTCGGTAACTGGAGGAATAGGCTCTGCTTCAACTGTGAGGAGCCTCCAATCCCAGCCTCTTCCCCCTGAGGCCTTTAGAGGAGAAATAGAAAGGTTCCTCACCTCTGGTCTCAACATTCTTTGTCCTTGGAGGGTGTTAAAGAGAGAAGCTTTCATACTCCTGTAGAATCTGGCCTCTTGTCTGGAAGCTTTGTAGTAAGGAGTGTGCACCAACCGGAAAATTCAGTTTGGACTCCCAAGTTGGCACTTCAGAAGACAGCTCACCTTGATCCAAAGCACTTTGGAAGTTAGCAGATTTGGTACCAGTGTGAGGCAGATTGCATTTGGGAAGTCAAGGAAGGCCGTAACTTGGCAGAATTGGATATTTGCAGGCATACATGCCCCTTCTGAGAGAAGTTTATTGGGGGCTGGTGGGGGCAGTTGAAAGCAAGTCCCTTCTTCAAAGCCTTGGCGGCGGGGAGTCCCCAACTGTTCTACTGTTCCCTTATAAGACTGGTTTCTAGACCCCTCATTATCCTGGTTCATCCTTCTCTGGGCACGCTGTTTAGTTGTTCAGTTCTGGGGGGCACATGACAACAATACCCTCCTCCCTGCACAGCCTGAGAATCACAGGATCTTGTATATTCTTGGCAGCTCTCAGAACTAAGAGGTGCAGAACTCTAATGCAGGCTGTCTCTGTTCTTTCCCAGGAAGTCGTTGGCAAAGGGCTCAAGGCCAGCGAATGGGTGCAACAGGTGTCTGGGCTGATGGACGGCAGGGGGGGCGGGAAAGACCTCTCTGCCCAGGCCACCGGCAAGAACACCGACTGCCTTGAAGAAGCCCTGAAGTTGGCAACAGACTTTGCCAAGCTCAAGCTGGGTGAGCTGAAGAACTGATCCCCAGCCTGTGGGGCAAACTCAGAAAGGGAACTGTCTGCTTGGCCAATAGGTTAGGAGTTCTACTTTAGCGTTATGTCTGTGGAGACAAAGACTGCACATTATTGTCCTTCTAAATTCAGCCTCTCAGGCACTAACCAAACAAGGTGGCCCTGTAAGGCGATGACTTGATCACAGGACACCAGAGCCCATGACTGCACAAGTTCTGATCTCTTGTCACGGTGATAACTGAGCTGCTTCAAGGGGCCTGCTGCCAACTGAGTGTCCTCCTTTTTTTTGCACACAGCCATTGGGACACATACATGCTTCCTAACATTCTAAAGTTTAATTCTGCAGTGTTGCTCCTGTTGCACCATTTGAAGGGGGCTCTGCACAGCCCGCCTCCGTCCATGCTCAAGCACTTGAAGCATTTGCTGTAACGTGAGCATGTGCAGGGGGTGAGCAATCAAGGCTGCTATAATGTCTTTCGTTGTAACTGGGAAACCCTTTCTTCGGTTCGTAGTGTTAACCTCTGTTGTAGCAAAGCCTTACCTGGGCAGACTTGCCCTGGCATGAGGACTTCTGATCAGAATAGGTTCAGTGCTGAATAAATGAACAGACGTGTGTTTAAGTGCATTTGTTGCTGTGGAACCAAACAACGGTTACGGTAAACCAGGCATAGGCAAACTCGGTCCTCCAGATGTTTTGGGACTACAACTCCCATCATCCCAAGCTAACAGGACCAGTGGTCAGGGATGATGGGAATTGTAGTCTCAAAACATCTGGAGGGCCGAGTTTGCCTATGCCTGCGCTAAACCATGGCTTAGTGTGAAGTGCGTAAGCAGGAACATGCCTTAGCCAGCCTCACGCTCAGGTGCTCACCTCATCGCTTCCTCCCACATTGTTGCTGCTTGTTTCAGAAGCTGGCTTGGGGAAATCAACCCCCGTTATTGCCGAGTGCAGTTGCTGGTTTGGATGACACGGGAGGCTGTGGTTAACCAAAAGGGGTAGTGGAGACCTGCAAATTCTCGGTTCTGCCAGAGGGATACTTGAGCCAGTAGCTCACTTGAGCCCAAGCAAAACAGGGTCCTGGGCCCATCCTGCCACTCATTTCCTGGCTTATATCTTGCTTTCAGAGAACCTCGGCTCACCATTATGTGCAAAATGCAGGTTGTGGGTTACAGCAAATGATGGTTTGTTGCTAAAGAAGCCAACTTGCAAGCTTAACTATTGCTCGTCATAATTTACAATTCCCCCTTCAAATATAATGCTAAGCCCAAGATCTTTTCTGAAAGCAAACTTTAATGGAGCAGAGATCACCTGGCCATGGGAGGAGGATGGGGTTCTGAGCGCCGACTTCATTTGGCCTCATGGAAGCCAGATGAATGAATGCCATCCTGGCATTAATCATTTCCAGCCTTGTTGACATGAGAAGAACAAATCCTCAGTGGCACAGCATATTACAGAGGGATAATAAATTTTGGAAATAGTTGATACATCCACACACACAGGAGCAGCAGGCTCACAGTGTAAAAGTACTGTTTGCTAACTGGAATAAAGGCTAAATGTTCCATGGTAGCAGCTGGGATGTAGGGACAGCTTGGACGTTCCATAGTGAGACAGAGCTCCAAAATAGGATTGCCATTCACCTGTGCATTTACTAACAGAATATGACAGAGGGCATGACTTCATAAAATAGCGCATAGCGCTAATCTAGTTCGATGTGAGCCAGAAGAGGGGAGCAGTGTGGCTGCCGGAGCAGTGGGTGACTCAGCCCAAACAGTTTGGGGATTTTGACCAGGACAGTGAGGTCAGCTGTGCCCACTTGCTCATGGGCTTCTGCAGTGGCAATACCTTTCTCTGTCCTGGTTAAAGTTGCACAGAGTAGTGCTCTGGCACTTGCAATGTCATGTACATCTTGGAGGCTGAGCTGCAGGTTTGTGGCTTCTGCTAGTCCGGAACATAAGTGAGGGCTCAGCCCAGATTGGAGGCTCCTCATCCACCTCCTTCCTCTTCCCTGAAGAAAGGCAGAAAAAGCATAGCCTTGCTTTAAGCCTATATGCATTAAGTTTTGATATTTCCCTAATAGTGAGCGAGGCTGCTGAGTGCCAACAAATGGAGGCCAAAGCAGACTCCTGTGAAAGAACCTAGGAAGGTTAAAAAGACAAGCTGTTAAAAGACTTAAAGCAGATTTATTACTTGCTGTATCAATTAGAGTCCCACTTCTAAGATGCGCCTTTGTAAGCAGTGCTACACAGTGGGGAGAGCTGTACGCAGCTGGTCGCTGTAAAAACTGTTGCCAGTTGGAGAGGGAGGGCACCGTGTGGGTGACACCCCAAAACTAAGGCTCATGCAGCTTCCAACCCATCAGAAACTGCAGGAGCCCTGAATCTGCTCATTTCTTTGTCAAACTCAAAAAATGGATATAAAACGGCTCTTTAATCATGGATAGCACTGGGGCACAACTCCCTCCACCCTGGCCACCGGCTCTTCTGGCTGGAGTCAAGATGAGCTGGAATCCACCGGGGAGCCCGGAGGCTTCCTTCTGAGTGCAGGATCCGCAGCCGGTGGGATGGGGGAATCGAGGCGCTCTCCCTGCCTCGACGGGTGTCTGCGAGGCGGGGGCTGCAGGTCCCCTCTCCGCCACGGCGCTCTTTCGGCGCTAAACCGCCCGTGCGCCTCGGAAGCGAAGCCGCTGCTCCCTCCGCCTGTCCCTCCCTCGAGCAGCTTCCTCTTCCCCTTCCGGAGCGCGGCGCGCCAGCAGCTGAAGCAGCCATGCCGCAGGACCACCGCCGGGTGCCGGGGCCGGAGGAGTCCCAGACGCCGCTGCTCTTCGCGCCCGTCGAGGCGCCGGAGGTTCCACCCCGGGACCCGTCGGCGCTGCAGCCGCTCTTCGCCCGCGCGGGGCTGCTGAGCCAGGCCAAGGGCTCGGCCTACGTGGAACTCCACGGCGGCACCAAAGTGCTGTGCTCCGTGGCCGGGCCGCGCGAAGCCGGCGGCGGGGCGGGCGCGGCGGCTCCGGGCGAGCCTCGCGGGCGGCTGGTGTGCGAGTTCCGACGGGCGCCCTTCTCGGGGCGCGGGGCGCGCATCCGCCCCAGCGAGCGGGAGCCCGAGCTGGCGCTGGCGCTGCAGGAGGCACTGGAGCCGGCCGTGCGCCTGGCGCGCTACCCGCGGGCACAGCTGGAGGTGAGCGCGCTGCTGCTGCAGGACGGCGGCTCGGCGCTGGCGGCCGCGCTGTGCGCCGCGGGGCTGGCCCTGGCCGACGCCGGAGTGGAGCTCTACGACCTGGTGGCGGCGTGCGCGCTGTGCCGGGCGCCGGGGGGAGAGTGGCGCCTGCAGCCCAGCGAGCCCGAGGAGCGCGCCGCCGACGCGCGCCTCACCGTGGCGCTCCTGCCCTCGCTCAACCAGGTGGCCGGGCTGCTGGGCAGCGGCGAGGGAGGGCCCCCCGACAGCTGGGCACAAGCCGTGCGCCTCGGCCTCGACGGATGCCAGCGCCTCTACCCGCTGCTCCGACAGAGCCTCCTGCGCGCTGCCAAGCGCAGACCCGCACCGGGCACCCAAGCGCCGACCGACACAGACACGGCCCAGCCTCCCGCCGCCACCGCCTGAACTCCGGGAACTTCTCGGGCCTCGCCTCGCCGGACTCCTCTTCCGATGTCTCTTTGGGCTTTGGCTGCATCGTGGTTTTGGATCCGGGATCTGAGCGTGGTTTACCCGACCTAGGTGAAGTTGCCTGGCCTCCTCCTTGGCGAGGAACCGCAACCACGGAGGGCCCAGTCGCGGTCCAGGGAAGGCGAGCCCGACCCCTTTTCACATCCACACGAGACAATCTCTGCAGCTCCGCGCTCTTTGCGAGGGAAACTTCGACGGAGAGGGAGAGAGACTTCCGAAAGTCAGGCCCAGAAAGCTAGTTTATAAAACGTGCCGGGAATTATTGCTCTGTGTTGTTTTCAACCAGTTCCTGGGATTTGGGAGGAAAAAAATCTGCTTTAAATATTGTAAATATATGATGTGTGTGTGCATGTGCGCACAGTCTGAGTCTCAAGAAAAACAAAAAAGGGTTATTGGCTGCTGGTTGAATCCGAAGTTCTACCGTGGTCTGAGTTTTCAAATTGCTATGATTATCAGTTTGGGGTAGGAATCTGCATTTATTCATTAGTCCAGTGTTGTTGGCAGCTATGTTTGCTTTCAAAATTCCAAAGTTTAAAAATATTACACTTTGAAAATGTCAAGGAACAAAATCGTTTAATCCACACATCCTGCTTCTTAACCTGCTTTCTTGGAAAGTCACCTTCATTTCAAAGGAGTTTCCTTCCAAATCAGTGTGCTTTGCATTGAGGCAATTATCAATAAGCTGACATCATTCTCTGCATTCTTCCCCACTTCCCTGAAACTCCTTGCTTTAAAACAAAAAAACAAAAAATCAGCATTTTCTCTTAGGAAATACGGCAAGTTTCTTTTTTTGTATTGCTAAATGTTTGTTGCTGAAATTACTCTGTTTTTCAACTTTGGGTCCTCATATATTATTGGGACCACAAGTCCCATCATCTCATCTGTTAATCTGGATAAGGATGATGGGAAGTTTAGCTCAACATTTGGGGACTAAAGGCAGAACACTGTATCGGACTATTTCATTATGTGAAATCTCCTTTTGCAGACGCGTGGTGTAATAAATTGTGTGTGACCTCCCTTGTTAAAAGGTCAACCTCAAATGGGCATCAACCTCAAATGGTTTCTTCCTGCAGAGGTGATTGAAGTGAGCCAGTAACTGGTAATGGGGTCAAGGTGGATGTAGAGTGATTAGCTAATTTGGCAGCGAGTTGCCGGTTGACTATTCAGTGGCCACTTCCAGCACAATCTGCTTCTGTCATGGACTCATTAATACTTGGTCTGATTTACTAGGACCTACTAGTATCTTGTGATATGCAAGGCTTGAGAACTTGTTCTTCATGGAGAGTTTATTTGATACTTGTAATAAAGTCTCTTTTTATAATTAAAATACACTATTTTGCATAACTTAAGGCTTTTTGGTTTTCATGTCTTCTCCCTCTTACTATCACTGTGGAGTTGATGCAGTCGTCTTCAACAGTTTCAAATTCGGGAACCACTTTCAAGCCAAACCAACATTTGGGAGCCCGTGTCTTGTTTTCTTGCCATGTATTTGCATGGTGGGAATGCTGCTGTTGTGATCAGGTTTAGATCAGACCGTAGCTCAGCATTGAGTCCCAGGCCACCAGTTGAATTCTACTAGTGTAGTGTGTATTTATGGACTCCAGCATTTACTAGAGTGTCAACAAATGGAGTAAACTGGGAAAAGGAAGAGTGAAAATGAGCTACTCTGTAAAATCTGGAATAGCACAAAAGGTGCCCACAAAACTAGATTAGCGTTCAGGTTAGCATAGCCAGAAATAATCTCTGGCACTGACATAAGCATTGATATATTTAGGTTTAAAGTGAGGTCACATGCATATCTTTTGCTGGTCCGGTGCAACAATGCCCTGAAAAAATGGTTACTGGGTTGTTGTTGTTTAGTCGTGTCCGACTCTTCATGACCCCATGGACCAGAGCACGCCAGACATTCCTGTCTTCCACTGCCTCCCACAGTTTGGTCAAACTCATGCTGGTAGCTTCGAGAACACTATCCAACCATCTCGTCCTTTGTCGTCCCCTTCTCCTTGTGCCCTCCATCTTTCCCAACATCAGGGTCTTTTCCAGGGAGTCTTCTCTTCTCATGAGGTGGCCAAAGTATTGGAGCCTCAGCTTCAGGATCTGTCCTTCCAGTGAGCACTCAGGGCTGATTTCCTTAAGAATGGATAGGTTTGATCTTCTTGCAGTCCATGGGACTCTCAAGAGTCTCCTCCAGCACCATCATTCATTATGCTGAATTATGGTTACTGGGTTAAGTACATTATATAACCATGCATCTTGTGGACGTGCCATCTCTTAAGAAGATTGTCTGAACTCAAGAGGAGCTCCTGTACGAACCTCATGGGCAATGCACATGCCCAGTGCTACTATAGAAGACTGAGAAGGCCGGCCAATTGCCAGTTTTCAGACCAGTGGATTTTACAAGTTCAAAAACGGGTCAGCAAACATTTTCAGGAGGGGGCCGGTCCACTGTCCCTCAGACCTTGTGGGGGACCAGACTATATTTTTTTGGGGGGGGGAGGAATTCCTATGCCCCACAAATAACCCAAAGATGCATTTTAAATGAAAGGGCACATTCAACTCATGTAAAAACACGCTGATTCCCGGACCGTCTGCGGGCCGGATTGAGAAGGCAAATGGGCCACATCCAGCCCCCAGGCCTTAGTTTGCCTACCCATGTTCAAAAATATTTGCAAAATGTACTTGCAGTAATCACTCCTGTCTTTGTTGTTCAGTGGTGCAATAAAGCAGCAGCTAGCCATCTACACAAGGGACATTTATGGTTTTGCAGAATATTTCTTCCCCCTCCCTGCATCATCATAGTAATAGAAATCAGGGTCAGCTGATGGCACTGACAGAAAGTGAAGCACTGCTGGGAGCCACAAACACACCTTTAGAAGGGATTAAGTCCTATATGGAGGAAAAGCCTACCAGTGACAACTAGCCACAATGGCTGCATGCCACCTCCAAGGTCCAAGGCCTCTAAACAGATGCCTCTAAACATCGGTTCCTGCTGGGAAACTCCTCAGGAGAAGGCTTTGGTTATCACCTGGGCTTTCCAAAAGCACCCAACCAGCTTCTGTGGCAAACAGGATGCTGGATTAGACCTGCAATGGGAATCTTTCAGCCCTCCAGATGTTTGGCTGAAGTTCTCCATCATCCCTGACTATTGGGCATGCGGGTCCAGGCTGATGGAAGCTGGGAGAACAACATCTGGAGCGCTACAGATTTCCCATCCCTGGATTGGATGGACTTTGTGTCTGATCCCACAGGACTTCTCTTCTGAGTCTAGAGCAGCCTTTCCTAACCTGGTGGCCTCTGGATGTTTCGGACTACAACTCCTCAGCCCTAAGCCAAATTGAGCAATGGTCAGGGATGATGGGAGTTGCAGTCCAGCAACATCTGGGGGGCTGGGGACTCCTTTGCCCACATACTTGGGAGGAAGCCCCACTGAAGCTCATGGGATGTACTTCTGAGCAGACACGTCAGGCTCAGAAATGATAAAAGGCAGCCATCAATCTGGTCTGGCACATGGTAAATCCGTAGCTAAGACAGGCAGCAAGCAACACATCATTATCAGTAGGAGATGGCAACTGCTTTATTTTTTTGTTTAATGCTGAGCTGGGCAAGTGCGAAGTTGGGACTGCCTGCTTTGCCCACCCGTCTCCCACATTGTTAATTTTCACAACAAAGAACACCAAGCTGCTTCTCCCTCGAACGCGCCACAGGAGTCTCTCTCTGCCAGGCCAGAAAAAGGTGCGAGGGAGACCGTGGTGGGCCTCTCGGCCTCTGCACCAGCCCTGACGGCAGGGAACTGACGCCGGACGCAGCACCGGCCAGAGGCATCGGAAGGAATACAAAACACAGGAAGGAAACGCCGGGCAAAGGGGTTGGGGGCACTCCAGGTCCTCTTACTGGCTGCCTTCCAGGTCCAACGTGTGATTCCTTGCCTGCAATGAAAGAAGAGGCTTTGTCAGCCTCGTCCCTGAGGCATAACTCCGCATTTTCTCTGTTGATTCCTCAGCCCCAATCTGCGCTGCATATATTTAAAGCAGAGTTGAAGCACTTTAGATGGGCACAGCTCCCCCCGCCAAATAATCCTGGGAACTGCAGTTTGATAAGGGTGCTGAGAGTCAATAGGAGGCACCACCTGTTCATCTCGGGGAGCTACAATTCCCAGAGTTCCCTGAGAAAAGCAGGAATGGTTGCTAAACTCCTCTGAAGAATTTGGGCCCCTGATGTTTGCTCTACAAGTCTCCCCCTCCCCATGTCCCTCTGGCCATCTTGCCTCTATAATAGGCACAGTCCCTCCAAGTCACATGAAAACACAACATTGATCAAACCAAAACCATTCAAATACTCAACTTTGATGATGGCCGTGACCTGACCTTTGTGCAACTTGTGGAGTTAGTGGGCTTCCAATAGCCTGAGAGAGCTCCTAGCAGCTCTCCCACCCCAGAGCTTGCAAGGTGTGTGTGTGTCTTGGGGCACATAATGAGATGCAAAGCTACAGCCCTTGCTTAATGGTGCAGATGCAGGCAAGGCGGAAAAGCTTAGGAAACGGTGCAGCCTTGCTTTGCACAAAAAGGCAGAGGGGGAAGGCTCAGTGGGCTCTTGCAAGAGACAATCCTGAGAGACCCCGGTAGCTTTTTCTGCATAAGGTATCACCTTGACCATTGACGCTCTGGACAGGTGCAGTTTGCAATGCTGTAGCAATAAAATGCAGTACTGTATCTGCATGGTATCACACACACAAAAACGCATTGCGTTCCCAAATTTCCACTGAAGAGGGAGAGAGAGAGCTGCAGCCTCACGGTTGCTCCCCTTCTTGCTATTCCGCCCTCGGCGCTGCCACTCACCGCCTCTTCGGTGTCTGTGCTCTCCTCTGCACTGTCCACCTCTGGCAGAGCAGCCCGGCCATCCTGCACGGGGCCCTCCTTCCTCCGGGTGGTCTCCCCTGCTGAGTAGGAGGCCTCTGTGCTGGCGGCTGCTTTCTTCTTGACCTCCTTGGAGCCTGAGGAATCAGACAAAGCAGGCAAGCTGGCCACATCACACCACCTTACCCATTCATCACACTTTTCCATATCCCCTTTTTCCTGGCGGCGGGTGCCATTGGTGGTGCTCCCAGGCAGTCTCCCACCTAGGCACTGAGCCTAGGTTTGCTATGCTCCGAGCACAATTCAAAGTGTTGATGCTGACCTTTAAAGCCCTGAATGGCCTCGGTCCAGTATACCTGAAGGAGAGTCTCCACCCCCCACTGTTCTGCCCAGACGCTGAGGTCCAGTGCCGAGGGCCTTCTGGCGGTTCCCTCGCTGTGAGAAGCCAAGTTACAGGGAACCAGGCAGAGGGACTTCTCGGTAGTGGCACCCGCCCTGTGGAACGCCCTCCCACCAGATGTTAAAGAGAAAAACAACTACCAGACTTTTAGAAGACATCTGAAGGCAGCCCTGTTTAGGGAAGCTTTTAATGTATAGTAGATTATTGTATTTTAATATTCTGTTGGAAGCCGCCCAGAGTGGCTGGGGAAACACAAACCTGCTGTAGACAAGGAAGCTACAATTTACAATTTCTGGTCAGTTTTGTGACCAGAGAATCTGATCTTTGCTTTGTGTGCATGTGTGCTTGTGCCTAAGACCTGCAACAAAATGCTGCTGTTCATCCTCACAGCTCCTCAACACTCACGCGCCTCACCTGTGGGCTGCTCCCGTCGCTGGTCCATCCGGTCGAGGCTCTCCAGCAAGCTGTCCACCTGAGCTTTAATCTGGCTTAGCTCTCCCTTGATGGAGTGCAGCTCCTCTGCTCGCACTGGAAGGGAAAGACAGCATGAGCGGCCCAAACCACGTTACTGACACCCCGCAGAAACCGACGCGGGTGGGGAGGGGTTCACACCAGCTGTTCACTGGTTCTGTCACTGGGAGGCTGTGGGGGGAGACTACAAGTTGTGTTCAAGTGCGTGGATCAAAACTGCGGTCAGCTGGCTGCTCTCCTTAGCTCATGGAAGCTGTGGCGGGCAAGGAGCTCCTATTTACAAATCAAAAGGGCCTTGGCACATGCATGGATACAAAGGTGCCTATGAAGTGTTGTTCTTTTTTGAACTCAGAGCCCAAACGAAGTACCGTATTGGCCCAAATATAAGCCGCACCTACAAATAAGCCACTTCTTTAAAATTCAAGGGTGGGGGGAGAAAAAAAGACAATACCCGAATATAAGCTGCTCCCTTAAAATTGTGTCTTGTGCTGGTGGTCCTAGGAGCTACACGCTGTAGTGGCGCCCGCCATCTTGCCTCACTTGTCTCGCAAAAGTCAATTTTTGTAAGGTCGCGAATTTAAGCCACACTTTAACTTTTCATGGTCGGAATTTGGGAAAAAAGTGTGGCTTATATTCAGGCCAATATAGTAACGTGTTTCTGCGAGAAACATATCAGGACGAGATAAATGGAAACAAAACCACAGAACCTGTTACCCCAAAGACTGGCTGCTGAGTGCAAAACAACACATGAAATTCCTTTCGTTCCCCATCTCCCTGACTACTGCTTCCCACTTCACTGCCTGCTTTACACCCTTCCACGAGACTCCCTGCTCTTCAGCTTTGCTCCCTTTTAGACCCACTTCCTAGCCCACAGGCCACCCAGGTGCTTGTCAGTGTGGGATTTTAGTCACATCCAAACAGACTACTTTTCCGTCCCTCAGACAGTCTGGACTGCAAACATTCTTTGACAGGCTCGTTCACTATCGGCGCTAAATGCTGAGAGTGCTCCTGGTACCCGGGACACCAGGCCCTCTTTGCCCCAAAGTGCTTACACTTTGTTCGGCCCGCTGTGGAGCCGCTGCTGCCCCTCAGCCCTGCGTGGGGACCCAAGCTGGCCTTGCCCCCGGCCCCCAAGTGGCTTCTCCTGGCCTTGACCGGGATGTGACTGATGAGCGGGGGAATCTTCTGGTACTCGTAGACCCTGCAGGAAACGAGAGCAAGAGGGTCAGTTGCAGAATCCCCTTGAAACCACAGCTCAATTGTGGGCGGGGGGGGGGAGGGTTGTTGCTGAGGTCCAAGGATATGGTGGGGGAAACCCACTCCCACCCATTATGTTGATGGGCCGGCAATGAGGGAGGGAGAGCAAAGCCCCAAAACGCACCTGTAGGGCAAATCCTCTTTATAGAGCTCATAGTCCAGGTCGCAGGTGCTGCTGCAGACAGGAGAAGAAAAGGTAATTCGGCGCCATTTCATGCTTCTCAACATCCTCCGCTGCACCACGAGACAGGCGCATGGAAAACTGCCTTTGTATTTTTCATTGTTAAGTAAATCCCCAAATATTTTGCTTTTTTCACTCTCTGCAATCCGATTGCTTCTTCTAAATCCTTTTTGCTCAGATTATCCATATTTTTAACCATCATTTTTGTTTTTTCTTTATTTAATCTAAATCCTGCCACTTTCCAAATTCTTCCATTTTCTCTAAAAGTTTCTTTGTACTATTAATTGGATTTTCCACCATCACAATCATATCATCTGTAAATGCCCTGATTTTATAAACATTTTTCCCTAGTGTTATGCCTTTTATTTCCTCCACTCCTGGCCCAGAGATGGGAAGCCTGGGGGGGGGGGGAAGCAATTATCCCTGGGCTCCAGCTCTTATCAGTCCCAGCCAACAAGGCCAATAGCTAAAAATGATGGGAGTTGGGTGTTCCTGTACTGTTTGAAGGGCCACAGGCACCTCACCCCCACTCTAACCACTGCATCACGCTGCCGCTCCATTTCTACACTGCCTTTCTGCCGTCAGCAAGGCGCCTTGCGACAATTTTTGCTAGAAACAAGACTTGTGTTGCCGCATGCATCTCAAATGTTGACCTGCCACAGGAGGCAGCCCTATCAACTCCTCTGGTGCTTCGGCTTGAATAAAGGAAGGTTGCAAAACGGGAAGTAAATCTGGGTTTTGTAACTAGTCAGCATGACAGGAGTCTATATGTGGTAGCATATTTAGCATGCCAAATCATGCATGGTGCAAGCTCCCCTGCGCAGATTTTAGGCATTCAAGTGTATATTCATTTTCCAGTTTATACTGGCCCTGGTGCACCTGAGACTAAAGAGGAGAAAGGTTAGTAATGCTTTAGTTGCAGGGGTGCCAGCAAACCCCCACCCCTTGACTTCAGTTGTGATTGGGGGGTTGGACTAGATGAGCCTTGGGGGTCCCTTCCAACTCTAAAATCCTACGATTCTGTCTCTTTTGTTTGCTCCCTCAGCTACTGTTCCAGAGGAACACTACAGAAGCCATGATTTGGCTAAAACTGGAGGGATCGGGGTGGGAGAGGGGGTTGAGTTTGCAGATTTATTTAAGCCACTTTGCCTTTTCTCCAATAATTTGAGCACTGGAGGAGGTAGCCAGAAGGGAAGGGGGGGCAGAAGAACGAAAGCAAAACAACCAGATCCTAAACAGTTATTGCAATATGTCACATGTTACGTAATTATATTCTATATTAAAACGTATATTTATGCCATTTGAAAGTGAGTGCCTGCCACTTATCCTTTTCCCCCCAGAGCATTTGTGGTCGCTGGAAGGTAGGGGCTGGTTTACTCCTTTTATTCCAGTAGAATCCGGCCTGCAGGATTTTCCTTCTGTTCCCACAAGTAAAAGAGCCAGGGGAGTTTTCTTTTCTTTTAAAAAGTTGAAGGTAGGGCAACCTTAAGCACCCAGCACCTCCCTTTTGGCTATGAGCTCTGCTGGCCTATGGGGAAGAAACAGGCCCAGGAGCCTCTTCCAGACACTGGAAGGGGCAAGAACATCCTCCAGGACCCCTAACCAGGGAAGACAGGGCGGTCCCTGCCCCCCCCACCCCCGAGAGGAGGCTCCAGCTCCTAAACCCCCTGACTGCTGATGGGAGTTGTAGTTTCACAACACCCGGCCTGCCCTTTGGCCAAAGTGTGGGGAGTGAGATTGGGTCAAGGCTTCTTTCAGGGAGAAACGCGCTCTATCCGGAGTGGAAGAATCAGCCCAGACCCCCACCCTCCACCCCCTGCTGATCTTCCATCAGAGATTCTTGATTTTACATTTCACGGATGGTGGTTTCTGTGTGCCAGCTGCCTACCCTTCAGGTCCAAATGGAAAGGGGTGGAGGGGGGAAGGCTGTCAGCAGGAACGCCTCCCCTGAAGGAAGGCGCTGACGCGCCTGTAATAAATCTCATGCCACATGAGCAAGCGAAAGAATGGGGAAGGAACGCTGTGGCGAAGCCCCTATGGGCTGATCTGGCCCACCCCAAAGCGTGGGGCTCTGGGCCCTTTCATCTCCTGCATGACATTTTTTTAACGGGGTGTGTGTGTGGCTTTTCTCTGGACTACATTGCAAGCCGCACCTGCCAACATTCCCTCTTCCCGACGCGACTATTAAAAGGCACACGAGTCCCGAACGGTGTACGGCTGTGGCTTCGTTTCCCAGGAAACCAGCTAGGCCGTTCCTGTCCCCCCCCCGGACGGAGCGGGAATCTTCCATTTACCTGCCCTCATCTTGGCCCAGTGTTCCTGCCCAGCTTCTCCCACGCAAGATACTTTGCCCAAGAGGAAAGCCTGCACAAATCCGCTCGTTTGATCCAGGAAAGGGTCCAGAATCAAGGGGTGGGGTGGGGTGGGGGGTGAGACCCCCTTATTTCCAACTCCCTCTGGCATTCAGGGGTGTGTGTGTGTGTGTCGAATTCTATCTACAGAGCCAGAAAGTGATTGCCATCCCACAAGGGAGTGCGTGGGAGCCAAGTTGCCAGACATCGGCGGGAATGTTTTGCAGAATAATTGAAAAAAAATTCAGCTCCGCTTCCTCTCGGAAGCCTCCCCCTCGCTGTGCATCTGCACTGTCAATCTCTGTAGTGGCTGCCTCGATGCCAGGAGATTGTTTTGTGCAGCTTTTCTCTGCCTGTCCACTCGGGAAATCTCCCTACCACAGCAGCAGCCATGTCCCAGGCGTGATGGCTTGTCCATCTCATAAAGGAAGGGCTCTGGCATTGGCCAAACTGGCTCTGGAAGGTGGCGGGGGGGGGGGCGTGGAGCCTCCCCTACACCCTTTGGCCCAACCACACAAGGTGAACAGGACGGCCATCATTCCCCCTCACTGCAAGAAGTTACAGGGAACCAGGCAGAGGGCCTTCTCGGCAGTGGTGCCCTCCCTATGGAATACCCTCCTTTCAGATGTCAAGGAGATAAGGAGCTACACAACTCTTAAAAGACATCTGAAGGCAGCCCTGTATCGGGAAGCTTTTAATGTTTGATGTTTTGTTATGTTTTTATATGGGCTGGAAACTGCCCAGATGGGTGGGTATAAATTATTATTATTATTATTATTATTATTATTATTATTATTATTAAAGAATTCTGCAGCTACATGCCCCGTGTGGCAAAAGGACTCTTTCTATCCTATGATTCTACACATACAGAGGTCTTTTTTTAAAAAAAAAAATGCCTAGGGGAATGTCAACAGCCAGTTGCGGCCACCATTATTTTATTCTGAGACTGCTCACTGCAGAATGGGGCAGGTAATGGGGAGAAGTTCTCCTGGGGTGCCTTGGTAGTCATCTTATTGTATAGCCAGCCCTGCAAGTCTCAAACACTGCTGTCCTCTGGTTGCTGCTACTTGACCCATGTTTTGCAGATTAAAAGAATTTTTTAAATTGTTTTATAAGGAACCCCAAAAAATTCCAGAGCAGAACCAGCAGGACTGACACCGGTAGAAGGGGCGGCTAGTCGTCCCTTCCCCATAACTAGCAGAATCATAAGAACTTGCACAAAATAAACCAGCACATTTGCACGGCTAATTTCGTACAGGCCACAGAATGCACAGAATGCGTGTGTCGTTATCTTTAGGGAGAATACACAGACCCTGGCATATGGATGGCCTGAGCTTTGGTAGGCAAGAACCTAAGTGATGGAGGATGCCTCATGAAGGCCTGCGAAGGCGAAGGCCATAATAAAACCTATTGCTTTCCTGTGGTTGCTCCTCTCCTCTTTCACAGGCTCTTTGTATGCAACGGGGCAGATCCTGGATCTCAGCCAGTGCCAAACCCAGGCAGGGGCCAAATGGTGGAGGAGGAGAAGGCCTGCGAACCAGGGAGGGTGCTCAGCTCACGGGCCTATTTCTCTGGGCTGCAGGACAAAGGGAGCTATAGGGTTTCAGAGGGATTGAAGAATGGCTCACGCCGGCCGGCAATAGCAACACCCCTCCTTTTAAAGGCACGGTGAGACGACACATTGGCAGCCACAAGGGGAGCCGAAGCCAGGAATTTGGGAAAAGCTGTTGCGTAGCAGCTATTGTTTGCCCCTCCAAGTTATTTTGGGAGGCTTTGTTCAGTCCTTTTGTTTTCCAAGTTTCCATCTGTGGGTTCAGCAACGCTGGTTCTTACTCCTGTGACCACAGGCCTGCAAGGCCACAATCCTGGGGGTGGGTGGGTGGAATTGCCTCAGTTCCCTCCAGCGTTTGCTCTCCTCCAGACCCCACTGATTTCCCCTAGGCACATCTTGAGGACACCTCTTCCCAGAGCAGTCTCACCCAGCACACAGCAAATCGGTACCAGACGGCCACCATTTTAAAATTTCCAACCATGTCCTAAAGCAGCCTTATGGCGGATGTTCTGTGGCATTGTGGGAAATTTAAGATGGCCGCTTGCAGCCACTTGTGCAAGGGCTCCAGCACAGGGGTCAGCATCAGTTAGGGGAGCTTGGGCTTACTAGGAAACTGTCCTTTACGCCCTCAGTTAAACGACAATTCCCAGGATTTATAGCAGTTACATTTAACCTCCTCCGTCAAAACAACTCCTGAATTTCTGAGTCCAAGAGATGGAGAGAAAAGCTGTCCTAGTGGGCTGCTCTCCCCTAGAAGGAATAGGTCAATAGCTTGGGGGTGTTCCTGGATTTGGCCTTCTCACTGGAGGCTAGGATGACTTCATTGACTAGGATTGTATTTATAAAAGTAAATAAATAGGAGTGCCTTTTACCAGCTCCATCCGGTTTGCTGGTTTTGGACAAAGACACCTTGACCACAGTAGTCCATGTTCTGGTAACTTCCTGACTGCCATACTACAAGGTGCTCTACATGGGGCTGCCCTTGAAGACAACTCAGAAGCTTCAAATGATCCAAAATGCAGTGGCAAAATT
Organism: Podarcis gaigeae; assembly: GCF_964106915.1. Classification (NCBI taxonomy): domain Eukaryota; kingdom Metazoa; phylum Chordata; class Lepidosauria; order Squamata; family Lacertidae; genus Podarcis; species Podarcis gaigeae. Next base: position 28,907,026 of record NC_139684.1, read on the forward strand.
ACTGGCTGGGGTTCCGCTTATAACAGACACGACTCCTGTTATAATTGCCAGTTCATTTCCATGGCCAATTCAAGGAGCTCACACTGGTGTTTAAAACCATGAACGGCTAAGGCCACAAATATATGAAAGCTTGCCTCCCTTCCCTACAGACCCTCTCAGGTGTTAAGATCAGGCAGAGGGGTCTCTCTCTCTTTCTCTTTCAGGGCTGGGCTTCCTCAGCTTTGGCAATGCGTAAGTGGCCACCCAACCGTTTCCCGAGTCTGCTTCCAGACAGGTGTTTGGGATGTATTTTTGCAGCATCTGCACAACTGTGTTGGCATCAAAACGCCATCTCTTATCCCCCGCCCATTTACCCTTTCTGCAGGGGAAATCCAATCATCACAACAAATCCTGTTGCTAGCAACTCATCTGAGATATCTCAACAGCCCGCTCGCAATTTTTTTGCGCTAAGATGCACCGAGAGCCTCTCAGGGCTATGAAGCAGGTTAACAATTGTTCTAAATTAATAATAAAACCAACCCCATCCCTGTCTGGGAGCACCACTAACCACCTGTTCTGTCTTGCCTTTGCCCTGGAGCAGATTCTGTCCTGGAGCTGCTCATGTCACAGCTCCTTCACACAGGGAGATCAGGCAGAGATTATGACTGGATAACCAGTACCGGATCCCACCAGAATCTAAGAGGGCGGGAAAAGAGTCTTGCAGTCACTGCCTCCCTCCACCCCCACCCCCACGACTTCCTCTTCTCAACAGCTACAACCAAACAATTTCCATTACCAGCCATATAAATAAATAAATGCAAAAAAAAAACCCAACAAGCCACCCTTCTGCCTAATCCCAGGGTTATAATCTGTTTTCTTGGCAGCAGAATACCCTCCACGTGAGGATCTAGATAAAGCAAAGCAGCGATAGAAGAGCACAGTGCTCATCCCTCTCACTACAGCCCTGGAAAATAAGAAACTGAATGCAGAGCATGCCTGTGAAACAGGGTGGCACTGAAAAGAAAGCAGAATAGCAGCCAAGCCAGGTTAGTGGCTTTGGGGGTGGGGTTTCCACAACCGCAATGTTACCATAGAAAAAACCCTCCCCCTGGATTCTGCCTGAGAGAAAACTGGGAGTTGAAGCAAAGCTACAAATACGTTTCCCGCATGGACTGCAAGAAGATCAAACATATCCATTCTTAAGGAAATCAGCCCTGAGTGCTCACTGGAAGGACAGATCGTGAAGCTGAGGCTCCAATACTTTGTCCACCTCATGAGAAGACTCCCTGGAAAAGACCCTGCTGTTGGGAAAGATGGAGGGCACAAGGAGAAGAGGACGACAGAGGACGAGATGGTTGGACAGTGTTCTCGAAGCTACAAACATGAGTCTGACCAAACTGCGGGAGGCAGTGGAAGACAGGAGTGCCTGGCATGCTCTGGTCCATGGGGTCACGAAGAGTCGGACACAACTAAACAACTAAACAACAACAACAACAACCATTTGATTGTCCCATTCTGGAGCAGCGGAAGCTTCCGAACAGTTTGCAAGAGCAGCCCCACTTATCACTTACTGCAGTAGTCAAGCCTGCACCTATCCCTTGGGCTTCCATGCTCCCCCTTCCTAGCACTGCCTCCAGCTTTGCATGTCATGAGCTAAAGAAGGAGAAAAAGCAATCCATCTGAGGGCAGCTGGAGTCCAGTTGCAAGAGGCACAGAAATATAGCAAGCAGCACATTTCTCGGCCAGAGGATAAGCAGTGGCTGGAAACTTGCAGTTACCAGAGCATGAGGAGCTGTGGCAAAAACCATCTGCCAGCAACTTGGGTGCAAAAAGCAGCAGCAACGCCTCCTGACTGGAGCCAAGCAGCCACTCTAGACCAAGTAGAAGCTTTTCTGAAATACCCACAACGTCCCAACATCATGTCTGGACATTGTGGGGAATTTTAAATGGCAGCTTGTCAGCACCCAGTGGAGGAGGCTTGAGAAGCGCATCAGTGCTCAAATCCCCACTCAGTCATGACGCTCACCTAAGGGGCCAGTCACCGCCTCTTCACTTAATCTACCTCACAGAGTTGTTGTGGGGGATTAAAGGAGGTTGGGGAGAACTATGTACACCATCTTAAACATCTTGGGACGGGGGAAGGTGGAACACGAAGGCAACAAGTGCAAATAAATAAAAATAAATAGTTCAGCACCAGCAACCAGGAATTCCATGCCAGGGGGTGCCCTGGAACTCAACCCAGGCAGTAAGTGGGTTGGAGAAGGAGATTCTCAGGGCCATTTCCGAGGGGCGGGCACCATGACCAGGTCATAAGCAACTGGTACACCCTGAGTATTGACCTTGCTGGCAGGGGCTGATGGGAGCTGGAGTCCAACGACTCCTGGAGGGCCGCACAGATTGCCCTTCCCTGCCTTTACACAGTAAACGGGACATTGCACAGCCGGATCCAATCCGTGGTGACAAAAGACTCACGGGTACAGGCCTCCGCTGTGTTGCCTCTTCTGGCTTGGCCTGGCGTGGCTCAGTTTAGGCTCCCGGGCCATGTCGAGATCTAGAGAAAGAGGAAGACCATGAGAGAGAAACCCCAGGGCAAGAAGGAGGCTTGAAGCCCAGGAGGGGGCAGGCTGAATGGAGGCCGCTGTCACTCCAGAAGGGACCCCCTAACAAAGTCCAAGGCTGACCCCCCTCCGACAGGGCAGATCCTTAGAATATCTCACAGGGATATAAACCAGCTTAGATTTTTCAGGTTTGTGTACAGACAAAAGTAGTCTCTATACTGTAAATACAAGGAACTGAAATGCATTATTATAATTATTATTAGGTATTATTAATTTATTTATTACTCACCCTAAGGGTAGGTTACAGCGCTAAAAACTATACAGTATTAAAAACAACTAAAGCAACTTAATGGTGTCAGCAGAGGCAATGTCCCAGCATGGGGGGGTGACCAAAGAGATGCCCCCCCAGCCTCCCCATTCATTTACACAATCTGTCTACAAGGCAAATCAGAGCGGCATCTCATTATTGTCCTTTACTTGGCAGGACAGCAGGGAATAAAAAGACTTGCCTGCTCAACTGCATCTTAATGCTATAACCAAGTTGAAAAATTAATTAGAACACCATGTTAAGTGTTTACATTTTTTGCCACTGGACTCTTGCCACACCTCTGAGGCTGGGCATGTGCTCCCTGGGCCTGACACCTCCAATTCCAGGGCACCATCAAAGGCCCAGCATCAGGGGGACTTGAGCCGGAGCCCTTGGGCAACTGGCATGCTGGACCCAGGCATCCTGAGCCCCGTTTCCTGCAAGGCAGAGAGAGAAATGTGGGGAGGGGTCCCGACTTCCTCATCCCAGGGCAAGGATGCTTCCTCTTGGTCTGGCAAGGGAAAGTTTCCCAGAATCTGAAGAGGCCAAAGTCTCAGGATGGACATAGAGGCCAGCAAGGGCCGGGGAGGGGGGGGGGTCCAGTAACTCTTCTCGGTCCCACCCTCAAACGGCCTCCAAGTGCATCAACGCCCGGTCCCATGGCAGCTCCCCGCCTGGGGGGTTCATCATAGAAGCCCCAGCCGAGACCCCGCCAAGTTGCCCTAGCCACCTCTTGCGCTGCAGGCCTCAAAAAAATAGAAATGCCAATTTCTCTCTTTCTTTTTTTAAAGAGAGAGCTCTCGTCAATCCTCATCCAACTTTCTTCCCACCCAGAGTTGGGCCCAGCAAAGATGTCTCTGAAGGATTCGGAAGCGACCCTCCCCCCTTTGCTTCGTTCTGCAATCAAGAGGCGCAAAGCAAATGGAAGGGCGCGCGCGTGCGCCCCTCCTGCGCAGCGAAATCAAAGGAGGCGGCATGGGGCTTTTGATGGGGACCCAGCGGATACACCCTCCTCTCTCTCCCCCCCCCCGCTTCCCCCTTCCTCTTTCATTGCTTCCGGGCGGTGGAGCCCCCGCTCCTAGTCCCCTTTTTGGGAGGAGGGCGACTCCCCCCCCCACTCCCAAGTACGCAACCCGGGGGTGAGGCGGGGGTTATGGAAGGGGGGGAAACAAACACACACACGAGCGGTACTCACAGCGCCAGCCCCCTTCACGGCTGCCGAAGAGGGTCATGCCACCCCCAAAGGGGGGAGGGGAGGAAAAGGGGGGGAGCCCCACGCCCGGCCTGCCCAGCAGCGAGGAAGGGACGCCTTTCTCTCTCTCCTACGAGCCCCCAGCAAGGTGGTTGCAGCAGCAGCAGCAGCAGCAGCAGCCTAAGCGCTCTTGGCTAAAGAAAGGAGGGTCTCTATCTGCCTCCCTCCCTCCCCAGCCTGAATGTCGGCCGGGAGGAACGTACCATCTGCCCTGGTGAAGGGGGGGAGACGAAGCAGGAGGGAACGAACCATCTCCGCCACCCGGCGGGGGGGGCGTTGTGGGATGGGAGGGGCTGAGCTCCCACATAGACACACGCCTCTGCTTCTTGAGCTACCAGGGGGCTATTGCCTTGCGGGGGGGGCGCCTTGCATGCTACAGTCCCCTCCCCTCCCCCCGCGCAAGGAAATGGTGGGGGAGGTGGGCGCCCCCGGCTCTTCCGCGGCGCATGCGCGAAACTGCAATAACCCCCCCCCCTACCGAAGAAGAGTAGCTGCCCAAGGTGGTGGTCGTGGGACTGCGTGGAGTAACATCTTCGGGCGCCAAGGGAATAAGCAGGAGCCCACCCCCACCCCCCGTTTTCTAAGCCGTGGGACTGCCCCCCCCCCACTCTGCAGAGCAACCTCAGGCCATTCAGCCCAGGGACTGAGGCTGCTTCTATTGAAAGCACTTTCTTTGGCCCCCATCTAAGAATCCTGGGAACTGTAGTTTATTAAGGGTGCTGAGAATTGTGGCTGGGGGACGACGATAGCGTCCTGGGTTCTCCCCCCCTCCCCCCAGACGGGAAACTGTGCATTAAATGTATGGTGCCTACGCAGCCTAACATGGGGGAGGAACCTTTTGCACTCTGAGGGCCGCATTTTACAGGCAACCTTCCAGGGGCCACATCCCACTGTCTCATGCACACACACACACATACACACTACTTCTGTATCAAGAGTTCAAAGACATGCTTGTTACAAGAATTTTTAGGGCTTATATGTATATATAACAAATGTTCATAAATGTGCAAGCAAACACATATATAAATTTATAAACCACATGTCCAAAACCCACAGGAAAAGTCCAAAAGCCATTTTGACTCTTTCAGTCACCTCAAATATTTCTCTACAAGGTTGAAGGAAATGCAGAAACCTCCCCATTGTCTCTGTCCTCACAAATCCTGCCTTAAGTGCACATTTAAGGTGTGAATAGGCTCAGGAATTAAGTACTATCATTACAAAAGAATGGCCAGGCTCCCCAGGTAATCCAGTCAAGTAACCATTAACAGGTAACCTGGCAGACAAGGGTAAAAACAACGCACTCAAATTTCTGTTGTAGACCGCCTTTTCTGTGATGTAGGTACTACGTATCTGGGGGGTGGTCTTGGGCTACACCCCTTCTGTGATGTATGTATGATATTTCTGGGGGTGGTCTTGGACTCCAGGGCGGGAAATTTAAAATGTCTATATAAGGGCTTGCACACATGGCTCAGGGTCCTCCTCCTCTCTCCTGCGTGTGGGGGAGCACCCTGTTGCAACAGTTAATAAAGACCAGGCTGCTTTGCTTCTCAATATTCTCTGGTTGGCTTCTGTTATTTTCTCCTACCGATAGAGAACCTACGAAAGGACTCTATATGGGCTCTTGGTACCGCGTAGGGGAAAAGGAGCAGTGTTTTTTTTACTTATATCATGCCCTAGTCAGGGAAAATAACACTAGAGGAAGGTGGAAAGCAAGGCCAGGGATGGGGTGTGGCTTAAGGAGAGTCACAGGGGCCAGGCCCAGAGACCTGGAGGGCTGCATTTGAGCCCTGGGTCTGAGGTTCCCCATCTCTGGTCTAAAATGTATCTAATTTGTGGAATATAAATGTAATAAAACAATATTTATAAATGCATAAATAACAGGTGTAGTTCCATGAGAAAGGGTTGGGGATCACAAATAATATTTTTCCCCTTTCGCAACATCTTGCTAAACTACAGTTCCCATGATACTGCGGGGGGGGGGGTGAGTTGTGACAATTAACCCTGGTATAGAAGCAGCAGAATCTGGAGGTGCTGGTATTCAGGGTTTATTTTAGGGGGAGGGGCATTACCGAGCTATCTGTGACGTGATTGGTCAGTTAAGTATTTTTAATTATTTACTTGAAATTGGGGGCGGGGCAACTGCCTGCCCTGCTACCCTATGACTATGCCCATAGAGCAAGTTTGTGGGTGGCCAAATTTTGCTCAAAATGTGCCACTCCTGGGCCCCTAAACTTCTTGCAGTTCTGGGGAAACAGTTCCAAGATGGTGCTGCTGGGAAGATTTCCTAACTAGGTGCTAACACCATCGAGATTTGTGTTGTTTAATAGTAACTTCATGTGGCCTGTGCAAGTTAAATGGGAACGCAGAAAGCTGCAAGCACAATGTAAACTGTGTGGACGAGCCAAGTGCACTAGGAGAAAGGCAGGGAGCAAATGTTGCTAACTAAGCATGAATAACATTCGTTTTGAGGTTTTCTAATTCCCCCTCCTTCTCCTCCCCAAGCCTCTTCACATCCAGCTGTCTCTCCAGCACCCTCACAGGAGGCAATTTGCAACATGTCACACACACACACACACACACACACAGAGCTCCCAACCCCTTTGCAAATGGAGTGTGTGCTGCAGCCATGCTTTGCTTAGGAGGCAGAGGTGTCAAGCGAGAGGGGGGAGGAAAAGCAAAAGAGAGATAAGAGGGAAATTGAAAATCACTGGCAATTTGCAACTGGGGGGACAGGCAGTAGCTGGGGCTGTGCATCCATCTTCATAAGGAGTTCTCAGGATTACTGTAGGAAAGCATCAGTCACCCACACTAGGCCAGGCTCTGAGCTTTATTAGCAGGAAGAGAAAGCCTGGTAGGGGTTAGTAGGGATGGGGCACAGTATCCCCCCCCCCCCCTCTTAACAACAAAGGATGCGAATTCAGGCCCAGGTTATGAATCCGCCTGTGTACACACACCATACCTTTAGGGCACATTTAAAGCCCACAACGTCCCCAAAGAATCTTGGCTGTGGTAGCTTCCCCCTCACATAGCTACAGTTCCCAGCCCCCCTGGCAAACTAAAGTTCCCAAGATTCTTTGAGGGAGGTCATTCGCTTTAAACTGGAGTTGTCTTCCAATAGAGGACTGCTTTAAGTACTGCTAGTATATGGATACTGAGCTAAAAGATGCTGATCAAAATGTACACCATGTATATTATTAGATCAGACCTTTGTGGTTTCCAAGGGACTCCTTTTTGGAAAGCGCTAAACTAGATTTAAAAGCCTGATCTTCAGAATTAAAAAGTGGGGTGTGGGGGCGAGAAGCATTTCCTTTGATTTCTTTTTATACTTTATGGAGCCTGAGCTCAGACAGCACAGGCAAGCAAGCAATTAAACAGGGATTTGAGCCTGTAGCATGCACACTTAATATACCTGCTGACAACTCAGCATATACAGCCACTTGGCTAGCTGGGGGGTGGGGAATGGGGGCCCATGACACAGCAAGGTGCCTTATTGCAAGTCAGGCTCTTGGTCCATCTTTCCCATTCTCACCTGGAGTTGCCAGGGATTGAACTCAGTAACTTCATAATGCAAAGGGCATGGCTTACCATGGAATCAGGCTTACTACCAATTTATAAGCCAGGCCTGTTGCTGTCCCTTTAACCCACAGTTTGATCTGCAGAAGTTAGCAGGTGATCCCATTTACCTCCAGGCCCTCAGAAGTTCCACTTGCTGATTTCTAACGATTAAACGACTTTTTAAAAAAAAAAACTGAAATTACATAATAACATTACATTAGTATGTATAGTCGGGGGGGGGGGGGAGATTACAAAACAATGACAGTTCAATTCTATACAATACTATTCACCATACATTCATTGCAAATATACTTAAGACTTCCCACCCACCCCAATGCCTTTAATTTTTCTGTTTTCCTATTAAACATATAATTGTAACTTTAATTATACAGTCTTATAGTTTCTTACTGCTTTTGAAACCTTTTACTTTATAATTCATACTGTATGTACAGAAATGATCCAAACACTGTCATAGACACTGTACCGCAGTTGTATTTCATCAAATAGTTCTTTAACATGTCCCATTTTTGGACAAAGTCCTGATTTACATTACCTCTCAGCCTATTCGTCATTTGAGCCATTTCGGCAAATTCTACCAGTTTGTTCTGCCACTCAGTTTTTGAAGGAACCCTCTTCCCCCTTCCAGTTTTGTGCAGTTAGAATTCTTGCTGCTACGGTTGCACACAGAAAGTTTTCTTCCACATTTTTTGGGTATTCTCTCCCTACAATCCCAAACAGGAAGGCCTCAGATTTTTTTGGAAATGTCCTTACATATTTTTTTAGTTTGTCGTATATAATATTCCATAACTCTTTACTTTTGGGGCAGGTCTACCACATATGGATCAGACAGGCTTTTTCTCCCTGGTCAGTTGACCAAACCACCGACTTCCCCACTGGCTGCTGAAATGGCCACCTTCCTGTGGATGTTCCCACATAGGGGTAGGCAAGTGACTCTCCAAAAAAGAGTCATTTTCTAAGAACATAAGAAGATGCCCTGTAGATGCCAAAGGGGACCCATCTAATTCCAACATCCTTGTCTCACAGTGGTCCATTCAGAGGCCACCAAAGAGAAACCCACAAGCACAAGAGCACTCTCTCCTCCTGTCGCTTCCATCAACTGTTACTCAGAAGCAATGCTGTCTCTGGCTGTGGAAGCAGAATTGCTTCTGCGCTGGCGATCACTCGTAGCCGAGTAAGATTGTCTTCCATAAACACGGTTTTAACAGTGAGTCCATAAGTGACTGTGGAGGCCAGTTCTGGATCCACACATCCTTCCACAGTGGGGACATAGGTTTCCTGGCAGAAGTTGATCATGGTGAGTGTTTGCCAAGCGTGCCTTCCTCTTTGCATGTTTCCCCCTTTCTTCCTGAGTTTGAGCGTCTTCAAAGCCCATGACACCTTTGGTAAAGGCTGTTCTCCAACTGGAGCACTCGCAGGCCAGACTTTCCCAGTTGTCTGTGCTTAAAGGTAAAGGTAAAGGGACCCCTGACCGTTAGGTCCAGTCATGGATGACCCTAGGGTTGTGGCGCTTATCTCGCTTTACTGGCTGAGGGAGCCGGCGTACAGCTTCCAGGTCATGTGGCAAGCATGACTAAGCCGCTTCTGACAAACCAGAGCAGCGCACGGAAACGCCATTTACCTTCCCACCACAGTGGTACCTATTTATCTACTTGCACTTTTGACGTGCTTTCGAACTGCTAGGTTGGCAGGAGCTGGGACCGAGCAACAGGAGCTCACCCCATCACAGGGATTCGAACTGCTGACCTTCTGATAGGCAAGCCCAAGAGGCTCAGTGGTTTAGACCACAGTGCTACCCGTGTCCCGTGTCTGTGTTTACACTACACTTTTTTAGATTTGCCTTGAGAGAGTCTTTAAACCTCTTTTGTTGACCACCAGCATTACACTTTCCATTTTTAAGTTTGGAGTAGAGTAGCTGCTTTAGTAGTTGCTTTTGGAAAGAGAGCATAGCTGTCATGGCTAGTGTGTGATGAGAGAGAGAGAAAAGCACCCCTGTTCTCTTTTTGTGGGTGTAATATTGATTGTGGAACTCTCCCTGTTGTCCTGAGAAACATCCTGTGGAAAACCTTTCTCCAGATGGCAGGCCAGATCCTGAGGTCGCTCAGCTCCCATGGGCCATTTCAACCAGGTGACAAGTCTTCTCTTTGCAGGAAGGGTCTGAAAGCAGAGCACCTGGGCAAGGAAAGAGGGCTTGGCAGGGTCTGCCAATCAGCTGATGGAGCCTCATCTTTACCCGTTGCCAGGTGTAGGGCAGGAGGGGAATAGCTTGAGGAAAACAGCCTCAGGGGCCAAATGAGTCCCCCATCATGCAAACGTTGTAGACATATGCAGCCCCATCCACCTTGATTCCCAGTGCCAGGAATCCAGCGCAGCCAGGCACTGAGCCGCCCTGCCCAGCTGCTGCTTTAAACCTCTCACCACTACTTATTGCCATGGGGACGAGGAAGAATTAGTTTCTGAACAGCAGCATTATCACCCTGTCAGTATGGAGAGAGAAAGCTGGGAGAGTTTGGTTGGCAGATGGGGAGGACGAATGGGGTGAGGCACTAAAAGGAGGAAAGGCTGATGGACTGAAGGAGCTCAGCGATCTTAGGCTGGATCTGTGAGGAACCCCGGACAGTCAGGGTAGAGACAATACTGAGCTAGATAGACGGATGGATAGACTTAGCATAAAACATCTCCCTGTGTTCCTGAGTAAGGACACATTCCAGCCAGGCAAAAACTCCCAAGGAAGGTGTGAAGTTGAGCTGGTGAGGGGTGGGGCCAGGGGAGTGTCCCAAGGGCCAGACAGAAAAGCATTGAGGGCCACATTTGATCCTTGGTCGTTAGGTTCCTTGCTTTAGTGGTGCAAGATATATTCCAAATTAAATTGCAAACAACCACAACAATATTGTTTGAGAGTAACTTGTTATGAAAATAAGTTCCTTCTAGCATGGGAGAGGTGATCTGAGGCTAGCTTTGCCGTTTCCAGATGACCATAATAATTAATTGTTTAAGGACCTACTGATCTGCCGCTAGATAAATAACAACACAGTATTGGAAAACAGCTTCTAGCTGAACGCCACAGGGACCTGGTGGGAGAGGCTATGGAATGCAGCCCTTAAAGAGAAATTAATTAAGCATCTCAGAGCACTTGGGAACTAAAAAAATGATTTTGAAACTGTATGGCCCATGTTTATTCAGAACACCAGAAAGGACAATGTGGCCTTCTCACCACCAGCTACCCCCAGCTCACTCTGGGACAACCTGTTAAGACAGAGACTTAACCAATGTAATAAACTCTAACTCTAAACTATTTACAAACTTGCTTCATGTTTGACTGCAGTATTTACATTGTATGTCCATGGAATGTTTCTTGCAGGGGGCGTTATATGGGGATTGTTAATTTTGTGTATTTTCAGAAACTGAAAAATAAAGTTAATAATAAGTTTTTAAAAGTTATGTGTTATCTGAAAAGCTGGCAGGTGGAGGATCCCCCGAGTTCAATTTAAATAATGAATATTTTTTTTTAAAAAAAGAGTGTTAGATTTTGCATCTGACACTTCACTGGTTCTACCACGAGGTGTCACGATGATGCCGTGTATTAATTCTGCTGAGCTGCCTCTATAGCAGCAGGGCTATAAAAGGAATTCTCAGGCTTCTTTTCCCCCCTTCTGGAAGCAAGTGGGACTGAGCACCTTGCTAAATGGAAAAGTTGGAGAGTGAATTGGACTGTGTTCCAGGGAGCTGGGAAACCACAGCCAGGCCTCCCAATAGCTCTGACATGTGACTCTTAATCTCAAGAGTTGTGGGTTCAAGCCCCATGTTGGGTGAGTGATTCCTGCATTGAAGGGGTTTGGACTAGATGAATCTCATGGTTTCTTCCAATTCTACATTTCTATGTCTCTATGAATACAGCTGCTGTGAGGTGGGTCGTGCTGAGATCTGCTGAGCAAACCCTGAGCATCTTGATTACATAGTCCCACCTTCATCCTAATGGACCAGCCTCCAATAGGGAGGGAAACCTACTGGAAACAGTATCTTTCCTGTGTTGGTACCCAGATTATGGAGCATCCTTCCCAGGTGGTTGCAGACCATACAAGGTTCTCTCTGGCTTTGCACTGATGTTTTCAAACTCTGCAAATTAATGATGTTCTTACCACTGCTTTTATTTTCACAAGTCACGTGGATTTATGCTTTATGAATCAGGTGACCAGAAATAAATTTACCAAAAATGAGGTTAGCGTTGCCAACTGGCCATGAGATAATAACAAAAGACACTTTACTCCTCCCTGGTCATTCTGCTGCCACACCCAGCTAAACTGTAATTTGATTTAGTGTGTTCATGACTTAGAGGACACACCCTACTCTTCTGATTGTAAATTGTCTTAATTACATTGCATTTGTGTATGGTTTATCACCACCAGCCCAGGGACCTTATTTATTTATTTGTTACATTCACATCCTGCCCTGCCTCTCAAAGGAGCAGCAAACAACAAGCAATGAAACAATAAAAAGCACTTTTAAAACTACCCCCCATACAGGTGGGAAAGAGGCTTATTGGAAAAGGAAGGACTTGATTGGTGCCAAAAAGAGAACAGAGACGGCACCTGTATAATATTCAAGCTTATAAAGGCTGTTAAGTTGTGGGTGAACATATCAGACGACACAGCAATTCTTCAAACAGCTCTGTTTCTTCACAGGCCAGAACAGAACTGAACTGACTGAAGGGTTCAGTCAGCCTGCTTATATAGAGCTCCACTACAACGCAACAGTAACCACTTTCTGTAACTATCCAATAACTGAACGTCACTTTCAATCCCTTATTTGCATATGTGGACCTGAGTGAAAACTATCTACAATATCCCCCTGCTGGTCCAGCGTGAGAACTTCAGTACATAACAAATTCCATCTCCAACTCCTTGAAAGATTCCATCAATGGTGTTTCTGAAAAATTTTACACATCACTTGGGAAGACAGGCAAACTAATGCCAGTGTACTGGAAGAAGCAATGATCACCAGTGTTGAAGCAATTATTTTTCAACATCAACTTTGTTGGACTGGTCATGTTGTGCGGATGCCTGATTGTCGTCTTCCAAAGCGACTACTCTATTCCAAACTTAAAAATGGAAAGCATAATGCTGGTGGTCAGCAAAAGAGGTTTAAAGACTGTCTCAAGGTAAATCTAAAAAATGAAGTATAAACAAACACCGACAGCTGCGAAACGCTAGCCTGCAAGCGCTCCAATTGGAGAACAGTCTCTTCCAGCTCAAACTCAGGACGAAAGGGAGAAACACACTAAGAGGAAAATACGCTTGGCAAACCCTCACCGTGATCAACTCCCACCCAGAAATCTATGTCCCCACTGTGGAAGGATGTGTGGATCCAGAATTGGCTTCCACAGTCACTGTTAAGACCGTGTTCATGGAAGACAATCTTACTTGCTACAAGTGATCTCCAAAGAAGAAGAAGATTCAAGTAGAAAACATTCCAGAGGGCAAAGGTCTCACAACACTAAAAGCCCAATACCTGCACTGTGTAGAAGGAACCTCCCGATGAGAGGTGCCCGCAGGAGGTCCTCATCTGTGGAGTGTGGTATATAACTGGATGTATAACAGGTGAGGCGATATTTCAGGTTCCCCAGCCCCAAGCTGTATAGGGCTTTATGCACTAAAACCAGCACCTTAAACTTAGCCCGGTAGCTAACTGGCAGACAGTGTCAATTATACTGAAGGGCAGTTAAGAAATCCAAACAATTATAATAATTCCCCTGGGGAAATGGCAAGCTGTGAAACAGGACGGGGGATCTCCCAGTCCTCAGATGTTGCTGGACTACAAATCCCATCAGCACCCTGAGCATTGGGTGCACTGGCTGAGTCTGATGGGAGTTGGAGTCCAATAACTTCTGGAAGGCAACACAGAAGCCCAGGTTGGGCAGTTCATACATGGCACAGCAGCAAAGCAAACTGCCGAGGCGAAAATCATCCACTAGCCAGGGTCCCCTCTAGGAGCCACAGGTCCACACAGTCATGCAGCAGAGTTGCGGTTTGTCCGAGTGGGATGGGGGAACCAGGCTAGGATGCGTCACGTGGCTTGTGCCCTGACCTTGGCGGTTTCCAGAGATCTTTTGGTTTGAAGCGAGATTCGCCAGCAGGCCTTCTTCAGATTTATGGGCAGTATGTTACGTTATCCTTCACCTTTCTTTGAAAACAAACAGCAAGACAGAAACATGAGAAAACAAGATGTAGAAGAAGGCTGCAAAGGAGGAGGGTGGGGAAAAACAAGGGATTAAGAATGTGTTTGTCTTGTGTAACAGTCTGAGTAGAGAATCACAGAACTGTAGGGCTGGAAGGGATCCTCAAGGGTCATCAAGTCCCACCCATTGCAATATTATTATTATTATTATTATTATTATTATTATTATTATTATTATTATTATTCTGCCTATACCCACAGGTGGAGGACACTCTTGAGAGTCCCATGGACTGCAAGAAGATCAAACCTATCCACTCTGAAGGAAATCAGCTCTGAATGCCCACTGGAAGGACAGATCCTGAAGCTGAGGCTCCAATACTTTGGCCACCTCATGAGAAGAGAAGACTCCCTGGAAAAGACCCTGATGTTGGGAAAGATGGAGGGCACAAGGGGAAGGGGATGACAAGGGATGAGATGGTTGGACAGTGTTCTCGAAGCTACCAGCATGAGTTTGACCAAACTGCGGGAGGCAGTGGAAGACAGGAGTCACAAAGAGTTGGACACGACTAAACGACAAAACACCCACAGGTCTCAGAGTGATTTGCAACATAAAATCACCACAGCTAAATGTAGGAATAGGAGAAGAGCTTCAGATCAGGGGTACAGAAGGGGATCAGGAAAGGCTGAAGCCATTGGCTATATTTAGAAGACACATTTATTATTCTTATGTGTCACCCCAATCTCTAAGCAGCGAGAGACTCCTGCACTTACCAAGCATTCGCCTTCCTTGGAATGAGGGGCAGCGGAGACTGTGATGTCTTAAGGCTATTTGGTTTTATTTACACACATATATATGACCTGATGGATGGGCTCACAGTACAAGCTGATCTTGCTTCCCCCGTTAGAGTTCCAGGGGGTCCCCAAATCTGTAGCACTGGATTCAGCCCAGAGAGCAAATTCAGGCTCTCTGTCTCCTTCCAGCTCCCAGCCCAGACTCAGCCTCAACTAGCCCTGGCATGCAGAGGCTCAATCTAGGAATGGGAGAGAAGCTGCCCTGGCATCTGAGGGAGCTGCTGCCAGTCTGTGTAGGTAGTACTGACATGGCCTGGATTGGAAGAAAGTCAGCTTCCTGCAACCCAGCAGAGTCCTTCCGATGTCCTTAGTCACAAACAACAAGGGGACTTGACTTAATAATTAAACAAGCAGGCCCCAAAAAGGCTGTTTATGTACATATATGCATTTCTGTACATTTCAATGTGTGAAAGAAAGCTAGGCTCAAAAGAGCAACCAGCAGCAGCCTTTTTGGGAAAGGAGCCCCTGGGCCAACCCCCTGCCCCCACCATTCTGCTCAGTTGCCATGGGGCTGTCCCCTCTCGGCAAAGAACTCTGGCTTTTTTGCTTACTAACATTTCGTCATTCATGGGGAACACAGGCTGCCTGGACTTGGCTGCCCAGAGGAAGTCGTTGCTCTGGAGAGCTGACTTTGGAGAGCAGCTGCTCTCTCTCTCTCTCTCTCTCTCTCTCTCTCTCTCTCTCTCTCTCTGCCTTCTGAATGCTGGCCTTACCCCCTCCTTCTTTTTTAAAAAAATAAAATTATTTAAAATATTAACTGAGCGTGTGGCCTTGCTAAAGGCAGGATGGAAGGCTGTTCAGCCCAATCCAAGCAGGCACCAAGCCCTAGAATCATAGAACTGTTGAGCTGGAAGGGACCCCAAGGGTCATCAAGTCCAAGCCCATGCAATGCAGGAATCACAACTAAAGCATCCATGGCAGATGCTTATAACCCTCCAAGGAAGGTGCGTCCACCACCTTCCGAGTGAGCTCGTTCCACAGTCAAACAGCTCTCACCATCAGAAAGTTAGTCGGAGTCTTATTTCTTACAACTTGAAGCCCTTTGTTAAGATACAGTTGTACATTTATCCACTCCATGTTTACAGTATCTCCAGGCTTTGTTTTGCACCTGGCACCTTAGTATCTTTGTGGCTTGAATGGTTACAAGCCTATCTCTATTCTAGTTATTATTCTAGTAAATTTGGTTTTATACTTATAAGCCAGTTTGTGGTGGTGTTGTTTTGTTGCATTATGATTACTGTCACCACATTTGATACTTTGTGTATATACTTCCTACCTTATTTAAACCACACTTGGCCCAGGGAGCTAATCAAACAGAGAACTGTTCTCTAAACTTGCCTGCCCTGATGCAGTGATGTTGAATTTCGGAACTCTTCCCACACCTGCACTCTCTGCATGTAGTTGTCAAATCAAAATGCTTCCCCTTTTTTGCCTGGGAATTCAGTAGTATTTAAGTGTCTGACGCTTAAATGGTTTGGATGGCTTTAAAAGAGGATTTGATCAATTCACAAAGTGGTGACTAGCCATGATGGATTCAGCCCAGAGAGCAAATTCTCTCTCTGCCTCCAGAGACAACACTGCTTCTGATGGAAACCACAGGAAGGAGAGAGGGTTCTTGTGCTTGAGTCCTGCTTGCTGGTTTCTCTTAGTCATCTAGTTGGCCACTGTGAGAACAGGATGCTGGAGTAGATGAGCCATTAGCCTGATCCAGAGGCTCTTCTTATTTAAGTTTGCTGCCTTTGGGATGATGTGCAGCTTAGAGAGGGGTTGGAGCAGTGTGCTGTAAGGGGTGCAGGCATGTTAAGGGTACCCAGCATCTGAGTATGGCTTGCTATTATGATGATGATGATGATGGTGATGATTATTATTATTTCTATCCAGCCCATCTGGTCCTGCAAGAAAAGATTCCTGTTCTACCATCCACCAGGATGCTCCATTCAGCTGTCCTGTTCTTCTAACACACACACACACACCCCTGTCACAGACCAATCAGCCAGGATTATGTGGCTCCAGAGCATTCTCAGCCCTTATTGGTGGAAAGCATTGCTAAAGATAAAATAATCAAGCATACAAAAGAATAAGCCCTGCTGAAACAGAGTCAGCATGGCTTCTGCAAAGGAAAGCCCTGCCTCACGTAACTATTAGAATTTTTGAAGAGTGTCAACAAGCATATAGATAGAGATGATTCTACTGACATGGTGTCCTTGAAGTTTTGAAACGTTTTTGACAAAGTACCTTACCAAGGACTCCTGAGTAAGCTTCACAGTCAAGGAATGAGAGAAGAGGTCCTCTTGTGGATCAGGAATTGGTTAAGTGGCATGAAGCAAAGGTTAGGAATAAACGGACAGTTCTCTGAATGGAGAGAAGTAGAAAGCAGAGTTGCCAAAGAATCCAGAAGGCTCTTCTTACATTCTTAAAGGTTTTTTTTTAATAGATTTATTTATTTATTTGTACTTCTGCAAACTTGCTAATATCTCCCACTTGGTTTTACGGGGTGGGTGGGTATTTTGACTGCCTGAGCCATCACATGCAGACTTGCCCATGAAAAGTAGAGGGGAAAGTGGTGTTCCACAATGAGATGTTGCTATTGCAAATGTTTCTGTTTGGGGGGGGGGGGTATCATTCAGACACCGAAGCAAAACCATCATCTAGTTTTGAATCCCCCTGAAGTCTTTTTCCAAGGTACTCAAGACAAATTACAATCACACTCTCAGTACATAATCTCAGTAAAAAAATAAAGATAAAACAATTTTAAAAATAACCCAATAATCTAAAACAGATTAAACGAAAACACAAATCCAGTCAGCAACAGCATCAGCAATTAAATCCTAAACTATTTCTCAACTGTGGAAAAGCCAGCCGAAATAAATTAAACCTCCTCTTTAACACGACCCTGTTGCTAGTCCACATGAAAGCTTGTTTCGGGTTGCCTACCAACATTGCTTAGTAATCAAGCTAAACCCCTTAAGAGCTTATTTTTCTACAAATAATAGAGGAATTTACTGCTGGCAGAGATGGGGGGGGGCAGGGGCAGGTTGCTTATTCAGGAAAGCAGCAGGCTAGGAGGGGAGGCTGACATTTCTCCCTTTTCTCTTGGCAAGTCGGTGGCAGCAGATACATTTATTTACTTTTTAATCATTTCTTATACACCCTCCATTTAAAGCAAGCTGCTTCTCTCAAGGAATCCCGAGAACTGTAGTTCACCCCTCATAGCACCTTTAACCAACTACAATCCCCAGGGTTCTTTTTTGGAGATGCTTCAAATGTAGGGGGCCTACTCAGCCAGAATTGGCTGTGGGGACAATATTTTTTCTCTCCACAAAGCCCTTCTCCCCATTGACAATCCTGACAAGACCATGTGCCAGCCCCCTGACCTTTCTCTTTCTCCTCCTCCTCCTCCCTGAGGCTCCCTGTTCAGCTGCCTTTTGAAGCTCCCCCATTCCAGCTGGGAGGCAAGGGGTGGGCCGTTGCAATGGGGCAAGGAGAGGTGGGGAGGGAAATAAATTGGAAACAGTTTACAATCTTGCCTATCAAAACTGAACTTTGCAAAGCTGGAAACTAACCAAAAAAAGCGGTCTGCCCCATTCCAAGCCGCCTTTCCCCTTCACTGGGTCCACTTTTTTGGAAGGCTTCCCGCAATGCCCACCCTCTGATTTTTTTCCTGAAAACTCTCGTGTGGAGAAAGCTGCCATCTGCGCGTGCGCAAGGGACACATCTCAAGCGGACACACCTCCGCAAAGGGCCGGCGCCCGGCGGATTTCAAGTTGGAGGGAAGCTGGTTGGAGGGGAAGCGCGTCAGACGGGGGGGGGGGGGATTTCTCAAGCGGCCACTGGATCTGCATGGGTCTCGACTAACCTCGCGGGCACTCGGCTTCAAGCACCGGCAGCAGGCCGACATAGCTGTCAACGTTTCCCCCTTTTTAAGGGAAATTCCCTTTTAAAAAGTTGACAGCTATGCAGATGGAGGAAGCGGCCGGGTGTCCACAGCCCAAGCAAGGCAGCTTCATTGCACCCAGTGGGCCTCGCCTCCTGGGATGGGGCTGTGATTTTCACCCATAGCAGAAGAATGCGCTCATCCCCCAGGATGTTAACGCTAAAGGTTGCCGGGAGAAATTTGCTCTTTTGTGACAAAAGTCCCTTACAGCTAAGGAGAGAGCGAGCGAGCGAGAGAGTGAGTCTCAGGACACTTTAAAAGACTAACAAACGTGTCATGGCAGAAGTTTCTCAATCAATCAATCAATCAATCAATCAATTAAGATCCTACGACCAGTATTCAAAAAAGAAACTGCCCAGATATATTTTGGCCGCTGTCGAAAGCATTCGTGTTCAGACATGCCTCCCCAGACGCTTAGAAAGTACCGTAGATGTGAATTTCAACCTGTTTTAGCATTTTAACTTTTTGTATGTTTTAAACTATTGTTGTAAATCTTTATTTGATTTCATTGTTTATTCCTTTTGCAAACCGTTTTTGAAGGGTTTATACACTCGAGCAGCGTATAAATTTTATGAAATAAAATTTCATAAAATTCATAAGTATCAAATAACACCAAACGAAACAAAACAGAGAGACCCGTAACAATAAAATGACTCGCGACAGTCTCCTGCTGCAGAACTCCAGGCACAGAAAGGAAAATGACAAGAATGCTGAGATTCGTCCCTGGAAGCAGCACAATGTTTAGCTCCCCACCCCATCAAAAAAAGAGAGAGGGAGGGAGGAGAACAGCATCAATTTGTCCCCGTGATCGTCCAGGTAAATTTTTGCTAACAGGGTTCAAGAAAAAACTTTGGTATGGAGCAATGTAGAAGAACGTGAGTTATCGAGTCAACTTCTCCTGATTCACAGGGACATTTAAAAAAAAAAATCCCCCCCCCCGAACTGCAGACGCCCCCCAAGAAAAGGCTCTGCGAGGTTTGGGGGCAGGTGCAGGGGAAGATCTAGGGCTGACGCGCTCTGCAAGTGAGCCGGTTATCTGAGGTTAAGGCCGAATCAGGACCGCGTCCAGCGTCTGCATTGCAAAGGTTCCTCGGCCAAGTCCCGTCCCGTCGGGACAAGGAGAACAGTATCTGAAGAAGTGTGCATGCACACGAAAGATCATACCAATAACAAACTTAGTTGGTCTCTAAGATGCTACTGGAAGGAATTTTTTTTATTTTGTATAGAATAAAAGAATGGTAGAGTTGGAAGGGATCTTGAGGATCATAAAGGTTCAGGTGGGTTTGAACAAGCGACAAAAGCATGTACCCTTTTTTTGGTACCACAAGAGAAGACGCGTGCGTGGGTTTTCCTGGGGGATTTGTCTCTCTAATGAAACAAAATCTCATTTTCCGACAGCTCCCAAGATCAGCTTTTGAGGGTTTATATTTTGTTCCTCGAGGAGTGCGTGCGTGTTGCGAGATTTGATCAATATGATTCATTTCCATGCCGCTTTCCAGCCAAATGAATCCCAATGCGGCTTACAAACGAGAACAGAAACATTAGAACATAATAGAACATCACAAATACACCAGGCATCCTATAGAATTATTATTATTATTAATTTATTTGTACCCCACCAGTCTGAATGGATTGCCACAGTCATCAGCCAAACAATTGCAATCTATAAAGCACTGTTAACAAAGCAACAACTGAAAAAAATAAGCCAAACATCCCGTTTAAAGCAATAGTGCATATGATTATATGTTTAACCAATCAACGCAGCATTTATAATCTATGCAACAATATTAACAAAATAGCAACCGAAAGATAAATTGTCAAGTTCCTACACCGTTCTCCCGACTCATAATCTTCCACTCGATTTAGCTCATTAAAATCTACATGCCCCTAATGCCCGTGGAAGCAACTCCCTTCTGGAGGTTCCTGGGGCTGCAGGTGGGGCAGCAAAGGAGAAACCAAGCATACCCCCATGGCAAACAGAGTCCCTCCCCCCCCTCGCCATACATAGAAAGTGACCCCCGCCAAGGGAAAAGCCCAATAGGCACGAGTCCAGTCCAACTTCCTACAGCCCAAGGCCAGCAGGACCAATGGTTGGAGCTGAGGGGAGCCAGAGTCCAGCAGCGCCTGGCGGGGCTTCCCTGGGCGCTTCCCTAGGAGCCCTTTGCCTGGCTGATCCCGGGCTGGCGAGGGATGCCGAGGCCGGTGGAGGGAGGGGATCCAAGCGGAGCCGAGCGCCCCCCGCCCCACCTCCTTCGCCTGCCCCTGCTGCTCGTACAGCCCCCCCCCCCAAAAGCGTCTCTGCACCCAGACGCGCCTGCATGGTCCGCGTGTGCGTGTGAATGTGTCTACACGCGTCTATCCTTTTCTCTCTCTTTCTCACTGGACGCGCAGACTTGGAAATCGGAGGGGGGTGGGTGGGTTACAAACAACACGACCTCCCCCGCCCCCCCGCCATCCCCGGGCCGAGCCACCTCGGGCGCCCCGGGCTCCTCTCCTCGCACGGCGCATGCGCCTCCCTCCCTCCCGCTCCCCGTTGCCCCCTCCCCCGCAGCTGGGCGGCAGAGCAGAGCGGAGGGCTCCGGCGGCGGCGGTGGCGGGGGAGGCGAGGCGATGGCCGGGGAGAACCAGCAGCGGAGCCTCCGCAAGAGCATCGCGGCGCAGCAGCAGCAGCCGGCCCCTCCCGCCCGGCAGGAGCAGCCGCAGCCCCCCGGGAAGACCCCCCAGCAGGGCGGCGGCGGAGGGAGCGGCAGCCGGGCGGAGGGCGCCGCCCCCCCGAGCAGCCCCGCCGGCGCCGCCGAGAAGGTCGCGCTCAAGAAGGAGATCGGGCTGGTCAGCGCCTGTGCCATCATCATAGGTCAGAGTTGGGGTGGGGGGAGAGAGAGGGGGTCGCCTCCCGGGGAAGGGGGCGTCGGGCAGAAACTCCGAGGAAAGTCTGTGCGGGAGGGACGGGGGCTCCTCGAGACTCTGCCCCCCCACCTTGAGATCTATCTTGGCTCAAAAAGTGGGGGTTTGTCGGGGGGGGGGGGAGTCGGAGGATCGCGCCCTGCAAAGCAGGGATCGGGTGCTCTCCTGCCCTTGGCTTTCTCCTGCGTTGTGGGGTGGGAATGGGGACCGGATCCGAGCTTCCTGGAGTAACGTCGGTGGCAGTGCCACGCTTCCGCAGATCCCGGGCACCTGCTTCGCGGCAAACGCCGCTGGCACCTGTAGCCTACCAGGTTGTTGGTGGGCATGTGTGAATCGTCGCTTTGCCGTCCGTATGGATTGTGGTTTTTGTCCGGCTTGCCTTCCCAAAAGCTCGCGGGGGGGGTCCTCGTTGCTGTTTCTCTGCCGCCCCCCATGCTGTCCTCACAACAGCCCTTTCTGGATGGTTTGAAAGGGAGGGAGAAGACTTCAGGCTGAGTTTGGAAGAGTGAGCTTCCTTGTGATTTGAACCCATGTCTCCTTGGCTTTAGTAAGTCTGACACTCTAACTACTATGCTACACTGCCTCTTTGGAGATCCGGTTTTGAAAGTGTCCAAGTGACAAAGTGCATTGTCCTGTGGACTTTTATCACCTGTGAGCAAGTGTGCCCTACTAATGTGCATTACTGGTCCACCTGCATTAAGAAGAAATCCCCATCCCATCCCAAAAGCAAACGCCACATTCAGTATATCTCGCCCCCCCCCCCAAAGCCCAGGACCACAGCAGGGAAGAAAAGGGTTAAATCCTCCTTCTATGTATGCCCTGATCCTATTAATTACCACACACCAGCTATTTGCTTTTTTAAATATAAAAAGAATCCTGAATTTTTGCATTTTCTTTAACCTGTGGTTTGGTCCTGAGGGATGCTGGCCGTTGTGGGAACTTTGGTGTCCCAGAGGAAGGAAAATCCAACTGCTTTTGTTGAGATGCCTCCCTCTACTACATCCAAAAGATAGGACAGGACTTCAAGAAATACACCAGGATCCCAAACTGGCGTCTCTTCTAATATATGCATCAAAACAGATTTAAAAACAAAACACCACAGCGTATAATTTTAAATCTATTCAAATCTCACAATTTTAATATAATTCAGTACTACTGAAGAAGTGGGTGGGGGTGCTAACTTGGATAAAATAGGGGGGGCAGGTAAGTGTCCGAATGACCTGCCCCACATAATCGATCACAAGATGCAGCACACACAAACCCCATTTGAATGACAATGCTATCAACTTTGGGGGACCCCTGGCCCCCTCAAATATTATATTGTGGGAAGCAGAAGGGACCTCGTCTCCTAGGAGCTGGCTCCTTTGCAAGTGGGGGCTTTTGAGGAATGGGATGAGGAAGAGAGAGGTCCATCCCCCCTCTTTCCTCCCTGGCCCCCCTCAATTCTTCATCCACTAGGTGCTGGGATCCAAGAGAGACCCAGTCCAAAGGGCTCTGGAGACACCATGCCAGGCTCTCTGGTGAGTCTTCTCAGCCAGCTGCAAGCTCAGGTCCAAAGCCAAACATCAGGCATCGGAAGCAGCTTTGTCTCAAATTCCAGTACAGATTCCCCCCCCCCCCATGAATATTATTTTTATTTTTATTTTAACAAAGTAATAATAATAAAAAAATAAAAATGTGCCCCCTACCCCCGAGACCATTCCATTGCAACTATCTAGCCTCCCAAAATTTCAACACCTCTTGCCAGGCCTCCCCAAACTCGGCCCTCCAGATGTTTTGGGACTACAACTGCCATCATCCCTAGCTACCAGGACCAGTGGTCAGGGATGATGGAAACTGTAGTCCCAAAACATCTGGAGGGCCGAGTTTGGGGGTGCCTGCCTCTTGCGATGGTTTGACCCCCTTCTGTTTTAACAAGATTCCAGCACAGTATTGTCCACTCTGACTGGCAGTGACTTTCCGGGGTCTCAGTCATGGGCTTTTCTCTTTCCCATCACTGGCCAGGGACCTTCTTCCTGCTGAGCAAAGGATAAAAGGGTCTGGAAACCAAGCCTTATGAGGGACAGTTGAAGATGTGGGATAGATTTAGCCTGGAAAATAAGAGGCAGAGAGAGGTTGGCATGATAGCCGTCTTCAAATATCCAAAGGGCTGTCACATGGAAGATGCAGCAAGCTTGTTTTCTGCTGCTCCAGAGTGGAGGACCATGAATGGATTCAAACTATGAGAAAGG
The DNA here is from genome assembly GCF_964106915.1 of Podarcis gaigeae. Taxonomy (NCBI): domain Eukaryota; kingdom Metazoa; phylum Chordata; class Lepidosauria; order Squamata; family Lacertidae; genus Podarcis; species Podarcis gaigeae. Next base: position 28,930,790 of record NC_139684.1, read on the forward strand.
AGATTGCAACAAAACCTTAAGGAGAACTTTCTGATAGTAAAAGCTGTTTAACAGTGGAACGGTCTCCTTCGTTGTAGGTTTTTGAATAGAGTTCTGGTGGCCATCAGTCAGGGATGCATAAGTTGTGATTCCTGAATTTCAGGCCATTGGACTAGATGATCCTCAGAGTCCCTTCCATCTCTACAATGCTATGATTCCATAATTCAACCACTGAGCTTGGTCCTTCCCACCTGTGGCCAAAGACTAGACGGGGATCAGTCTGTGTGGGTTTGTTTTCAACCCAGGAGCAGCTGCATCCAAGATGAAGCTGGTCCATTATGGGTTTGGGCCCAGAGCGTGGAGAAGGGAGCAAGCCCCCCACCCTCTGATCCCAGACTCCTTGCAATGGCCTCAAGCCTCCTGAGCTTGCAACAAGGACAGTGTGGTGTAATGGAGAAGAGTCATGCATTAGGACCGGGGAGACCCATGCTCAGAGCCCTGCTAGGTCACAAAGCTCACTGGGTGACATTGAGGGCCAGTCACACTCTATCAGCCCAACCTGCTTCATAGGGCTCTTTCGGAGGAAGTGGGGGGGGGGGGATAGGAAGCTGCCTTACACTGAGTCAAGATTGTTGGTCCATCTAGTGCTGTATTGTCTACACTGGCTGGCAGCAGCTCTCCAGAGTTTCGGGCAAGGAGTCTCTCTCAGGCGTCCCTGAATATATGCCCCAACAATATAGACTTGCATGCAGGACCATTGCCCTGGCTCCAGTACACTCTCACCACTGCTGCATGAAGCTGAAGACCCATGGGTGCTAGCCACAATCCATAGACAATCTGTAGTTTCTTGAGGAATACTCCTGATGGATTTGTTTCCCCAGTTTGGACAGTTGTTGGGCATGTGCAGATGATGGCTTCCTTAAATAGGAATTTGTGGGGGTTGTTGCAGGCATGGGGAAAGGAGTCAGGTAATGTGCATCGAAGGAAGATTCTCTGGTGCGCAAAGGAGACTTGAAGTGCAGGGCAGGGGGAGGGAAAAGGACTTTGCTGTGTTTTAAGCTGCCAGGGTGGGTATAGCTTAACTGTTGGTTTGGAAAGGAGTTTGCAAAGTGATGGGTGATACTAGATTAAGATCTCTGACAGGTGGGCCTACCGTTCCTGCTTGGTCAGAGCCTGGGGGTGGAGTGGAATTTAAACCAAACGTGTCCTCTAAAAGTTCAGGAGACCAAAGGAGTCTTTGCTGTGTGCTGGAAGCCTATCAGTGCTGTGGCCCCTTGTGCCTCCAAGGCAAGGGAGCTGCACAACTGGGGTGCTGCCACTGAAAAGGCCCTGCTCCAGAGTATATGGAAATTTTATGCAAGTTGGCCCGTTTTGCTCTCTGTTGTGGCAATACCTTCCCGCTCTTTGAGGATGCTTAAGTTCTGTGGGTGTGTTCTGAATTGAACCCTCATAGGGCTTGTGTCGGCAGCAAAAGCTCTGTTTTCTGATACATCGAAAGCAGACATTGCATGGTTTGTGGGGAAACTCATGTTTTCTGCAGACCATAGTTTTTCCGGATCATATGTGGCACGGTATGGTTCACCACACACTGGGAAGGAAAGATGTACGAGAGTGTAAGGGAGAGTTGTGTGAACACAATGTTCATTCACATGCCACAAAACATCTGGAGTAAGCTGGTGTCTCCCTCTGTGCTGTGAGAAGTTCCAGTGTCTCATTTCTCAGATTATCCACTGGTGATGATATACCATACTCTTAAAAGCAGAAGAGACCCAGGAATAGTCCAGACCTTGGTCATTTGGGAACCCTACCTGTAACATGCAAACCCAGGAAAGCGTGGTCTGGGTCATATGATTGCTTCACATAAATTGCCCACTGTTGCGGACTGCATAGGCTGAGCTATGGCTGGATGTGGTTCAGGGTCTGCCGAGACTCCGAGTCTTTAGTATATCCTCTCGTCCTTAAAACGTCCTTTTTCTTAAAACGCCCTTTTTTGCTCCCATTAGGACCAAAAGCTTTTAAGCAGCAGCTTAGGGAAAGCAGGGCTTCTGCATCATCCGAGGGAGGGAAATTAACAACAGGACTGGGGCCTATCAGGAATAGGAATCATCACCATCACTGCCATCTCTTTGAGTGACAGGAGCTTCCTGGGGTTTCTAGCAGAGGTAGGGATGGGGCAGAGATTTTGATTCAGTTTGCTTTGAACAGCATATCTAGGAAAGCAACATGAGAACCAAAACACAGTCAGGCTGTGAAAATAAATTAGAAAGATGCAGTCTAAGAGGGGGTGTTGCTTGCAAAAATGGGTACGTCAGTCAAAACTGCAGACCAGAATGTGTCTGTGCTGAGAAGTTTGAACTGAAATGCAGGGGGAGAGTCTTTCCTATCTCTTGCTACCTGACACCACCACCACCCCCTTTAAGGGCAGGGGAGGAGGTAATGGCAGAAGCCAGGGATTGAACCCGGGACTTTTCACTGATGAAGTATGTGCCCCACCAAGGAGCTAGCGCTGCTGCCTTGAAAGAAACCCTCGCAAAAACCTTCCTGACTAGCAGCTCACCTCTGAGGTCCCAAAACCAGCCACACAGAAAGGAAAAGAACAAGGAGCTCTAATTAAGAGTTTCCTGGCAAGGGGAAAGGGGGAAAACAAACCAACATACATCACCATTTTCCTAATTGAGTCCCCGGAGGACACAGAAAACCATTTTTCTTGTCCATCCATGTGCCTTCCTGCCACAGCTGATCTTCGTCCAACATCAAAGACCCTCATCCTGGGTACAAAACCAAGGGGAGGGAGGGAGAAAGGAGTAGCCACCAACATATTCAGGGGAAGAATGAAGTGGTTTCTGATGGCGAGGAACAGGTTGACCTGCCCATGTCACTTTCCTCTTCCTCTGTGTGGGACACAATGGCATTCAGTCCTGGGAATATTAATTATGACCCCCTTTTTTGTTGCTCATTCAAAATATAGTTAACACCGCTGTGTCAGGGTATGGAGATATTTTGCATGGGGGAAACCGAGCGCAACCCAAGGTGATGTGTGGAGATGTGTGTGATATTAGTATTATGATTAATAAAGATGGCTGCCTGCCACGGATGCTTTTGTTTTTCATTCCTGGATTGCAGCGGGTTGGACTAGATGACCCTCGGGGTCCCTTCCAACACTACAATGCTTTGATTTGAATAACAATATTATTATCAGGCACGTCAGAAAAGAGGGAGGGCAATCCGATGAACCCTGCTTCCTGGCTTACTATTTAATGGAGGCAACTGAAGGAATAAATAAGAGCACAATTTGTTATCTTTCTGTCGCAGGGAAGCCAGGCATCTTTTCTGACAGAGGTGTTTTTCTTGAGAGCTTGACAGAGCATAGTGGTTACAATCGTAAGCTTTGTAGCCCAGCAAGGCTCTGAGCTAAATTGTGCCTCAAATATGGACTTAGGAGGTGACTCAGTGCATGCCAGAATCTCTCAGTTTCACCTCCCTCTCCAGAAACACAGCAAAATGGGAATACAGTAATAATACTGACATACCCACCCCTTCATTTTAAGTCTGTTTCCTATTTTTTTCAAAAAAGGGAACCAATGAGATATGGATTTTTGCATTTTTTAAAAAGTTTGTTCATAAAAGAAAACATCGACAACAAACAGTGTAACGATCTAGATGACTTCCAAGAGCATTTTTGTAGGACAGCTTACAGCTGTGTGAACTTGCCATCACTTGTGCAATGCAGTGAAAATCTAGCTCAGATCGACTCGGTTCATATATCACACTAAACCATAGTTTGCTCTAACCGTAGTTTAGAACCCAAGCAAGCCATGACTTGAGGTTCCAAACATACATGGTTGAGAGTTTCTTGTCTCCTTTGATTCCCCATCCGCTCAGCAATTTCGTTCCTCTGACACAGGCAAGCCTCTTGGAGGGGAAACAAGCACCATAATTTTGGTTTGCCAATTTGCACATCTAATGAAGCTGAGTGTTGGGGAGATTCGGTTGCTGGAAATCACAGGAGGGGAGAAGCCTCTTGTGCTCAAATCTCACTTGCTGGTTTCCCACTGCGAGAACAGGATGCTGGCCATTAGCACAACCCAGTGGGCTCTTCTTCTGTTTTTATGACATTAAGCTAAACCATCATCACAAACCATGGTTTAAAGACACACACACTCCCGCCAAGCCTAGTTAGTGATGCTGGTCTGCTGGCACACCACAATTTGCCTGTACCTGACAGAGCATGAGTTCTTTCCGCTTTTTCAGTGGATGTTCATAGGGATTGTGAGAGCAGTCCCTACTTCCAACCAAGCATGAGCCAAACCCTGTGGTATATACATGGGGCTCTCTCCAAGTGTCTGGCTTCCCCCGCTTTTCAGAATTCTTTGTCGTACAGGCCCCTGCAATCCTCTCCCCCCCCCCCCTGCTCTGTACGGATCGGGTTCCACTTTGCAATTTTATTGATGGCTGGGGCTGATGGGAGTTGTAGTCCAAAACATCTGGACAGCACTAGATTGGCAACGGCAGCCATAGCTTGCTTTTCCCTGCTTTTGATTCCATACTTGATTTCATATTCAAAGTAGTTTTGCTTTGTGTACAGCAACCACTTAACATGTCTTCCACATCCATCCATGACTTCTAATGGAGACGAGGCTGTTTTGAAGTCCCTTTTCTTGTGTGGTGAAAGCGTCTCTATATTTTTCTTTCTTGGGGGTAGAGCATGAAACGTAGGAAGATGCCTTACACCAAATTAGACCACTGGTCCATCTAGCTGTATTGTTTTTAACACTCAATTGGGAGCCGCCCAGAGTGGCTGGGGAAACTCAGCCAGATGGGTGGGGTATAAATTATTATTATTATTATTATTATTATTATTATTACACTGACTGGCAGCAATGGCTCTCCAGGGTCTCAGCAGGGAACTGTCTCCCAGCCCCGCCTGGTGATACTGCTATTGGGAATTGAATTTAGGTGAATAGCAGGTGCTCTGTCACTGAGTGACAGCCATTCCAACAAACGTCCATAGCCATGTTTGTGTGTTGTGCTTAAATAGTACAAGAATATTAAACACGTGATGAAAAGATTACAGTACGTCCTAATGTTTCGTCTATAGAATCCAATAATGAAAATACGCATCAATATTGAATGGACAACTAATCAACGAGCCAACCTTTTCACTGGTCAGTTCTGACCTTTTATAAGTGAGGCCTTCGGGATAACTTGGTTGCTTTGCATTCTGCTCATTTATTACTTTTATTTATTCATTGCATATACAGTGGTACCTCAGGTTAAGTACTTAATTCGTTCCAGAGGTCCGCACTTAACCTGAAACTGTTCTTAACCTGAAGCACCACTTTAGCTAATGGGGCCTCCCGCTGTCGCTGTGCCACTGGAGCACGATTTCTGTTCTCAAAGTTCTTAACCTGAAGCACTATTTCTGGGTTAGCAGAGTCTGTAACCTGAAGCGTATGTAACCTGAAGTGTATGTAACCCGAGGTACCACTGTATGCACCACATTTTCCCCCAAGGAATGTATGGTTATCCCCTTCCTCCTTTAATCCCCAAAACAACCCCGCGAGGTAGATTAGGCTTGTAAATTATTCATAGCATGATAGCTCTGAGAAACTGGAAAGAAATTTGCTGCTCTTGTTGAGAGGATAAGACCACAATTTATTTATTTATTTACATGCCATTACTTTTACTTAATAATTGCTTTTATAATCCACCAAGGAGCTCAAAGTGGCCCCTCTCCATAGTACATGCCAGTAACCCTGCGCAGTAGGTTAGGCTGAGAAAGAATGACTAGCCAAAGGGCACCTGTGGGGAGATTTGAACCCTAGTCTTCACCTGGTCCTTGCCCAATGCTCTAACCACTATACTGCATTGCCTTTCAAGTTCAAACACCAGCTTGATCCCTGCAACTCCTTTTCAGAAAACACAAATACAACCCAGCGTGCTCCCTGCCTTGAGCTCTGAGACATCGGGCTCAAAGTCAGTATACACGTTCAGGACCACGTTCTGTGCTTCAATCTCACTTGCCCATTTTCAGGGATTCAGGAAAGGAGTAAGAGGCAACACAGGGCAATATTCTCCTTTATAGATGCTGAAATGAAAGGGAGTGCATACACTTGGAACCCCGTTCTAACGCTGAATGCAAATGTGGTGTGGTGGTTAGAGTGTTGAACCCAGGAGACCAGGGTTCAAATCTCTCCACAGTTGTGAAGACCTTGGTGTGACCTCAGGGGCCAGTCACTGCCTCTCAGCCTAACCTAATCTATCTTGCAGGTTTGTTGTGGAGATTAAATGAGGAGGAGGACAATATACACCATCATGAACACCTTGGAGGAAACGGAAGGATTTAAATGCAACAGATAAATAAATAAATTGCCATGGAGGTTAGGAAAGATGGGAAAATATAATATATTTGCTGCAGTCGGACCACACCCTAGTTTTAACACAGGTGGACATGAGTCTGAGGCTCATGTCCACCTGCCTGCCTCCTCCCCTTATCCAAACAGGCAAACTATGGTTTGCACTTGCCTGTCTCACAACCATGGTTTGTTGTTACGTCTGAATGCAGCCAGTGAGGCCTTTGCCTTGAAGACTAACAACTTAGCATGAAAAGGACCAGTTTGATACTCACCCCCCTCTGGTCCTAGCTTGTGGTCCTAGTTTAAAGGCATGCAGCAGCCTTAGCAAACCATTGGTTGCTGTGCTCGGATGCTAACTGCGAATGTTTCTCATTCCAACCCCTTACATGTGATGCAAGGGAGAAGCAATGAAGGGAGGGAACGGCAAATCTGAAAGAGTCATAGAATCATAGAACTGTAGAGTTGGAAGGGACCCCAAGGGTCATCTAGGCCAGCCCCCCCACAAAGCAGGAATCCTGCCCATAGCTGTTCCTGAGTAGGAGCTGACTCTTTGTGTCACATGACCTCTATGCAAAGTTGCCCATGCATGGTTTGATGTTATATCTGAAGGTAGCGTCAGTCTCCTTGCATGTATGTATATGCACACCAGATATAAGATGTAAACAACAAAACAAGTCAAGCAGACAAAAACTGGTGCAAAGGGCGCTTTGCTTGTGCTAGGAAATTAAGAGGTGAAGGCTAGCCCTTTAGATCACGATTTTATGTTACAGATGCTCACAATTTCTAAACCTTGAGATTTTGGACCAGACTTTCCTGGATGCAGTGTGCAATCTGAGCTGCTAAACTGTTGTTACCCATCATGGCTGCCCTGGCAAGTGTTACCTTCCGGCCTCCTCTCGTCTGGAATACAAATTGTCACCACGTAGATACTGCAACATCCATGGGTGTTTTCAGGAATTGAGGGCTTATCGGTTCCATTTCCTGGTTACAATATAATAGTTGTACATTGTTTGCTCCTGCAAATTTCCCAGGGTGAAATCCATATACGCCAGAAGTTCAAGACAAGGCCAGATTATTGCATAAGGCTCACTGCTGGCTGAGGAAGGAGGCAGGGCTGTGTGTTTCCTGGAGCACAGAAAACTTGCTGAATACGGTTTTAGCTGCAGAACTGCATTTCTTAAAAACACCAGGTTTCCCTTGAAGCAGTGCGGAAGCCCTCACTGGCTGCATTCACAGGTAACAGGAAGCCAGACTTTCCGGCAAATTGTGATTTCTTGTAAAGCAGCTGCAAGCTAGCCCCTGCTGCCAGATGGTGCCTGCTTTGCTCTTCCTTTGGCGCGAGTGGGATAAACCAACCATTGTGCCTTGGCTCCCCATTGAATCAAACCCAGGGACTGTGGTTTGTTTCTTCCTCACAGGCCACAATCGCTGGCCAACCTTGAGTAAAGGTTTGTTGCCAGCTGACGGAATGTGGCTTGCAAGGGAGCAACAAACTATGATCCCCGGTTTCGACATAGTAGGATGTTCCTCCCCACTCTTAACCCGGCAGAGCAGGGCACTTATACTAAGTGTCCTGGGAGGAAATCAATCCAGCAAATGTGGCTGTTGTTTCTGTCAATTTTTGACCTCACACCAAACCTTGATTCAGGAAGGTTTAGCTGTGGTTTAGTGTGCAGTCTTCATTGACAGGTGACAGTTTGCTTTGGCCACGAAACCAGAATTGAAAATCATTGTGTGAAGAAGGTTTAGACCATGGGTCAGCAAACTAAGGTCCACGGGCTGGATCAGGCCCAATTGCCTTCTGGATCCAGCCTGCAGATGGTCTGGGAAACGCCGTGTGGATCGCCAGAACGCGCACGTTCTTTCCCTCTCCCTCACATGGCGGTGGCACCTCCTCCCTCCCTCCCTCCCTCCCTCCTCTTGGCTTCTCCCTGCCCTGCCTAGAGGAGGAAGGGGGCTGGGCTTTGTTGGTGCCAGCTGCAGCACTCAAGCAGCCGCCATTTTAAGCAGCCCCTCTCCTGAGCCCTTTCGCGTGCCACTCATCGTCCCTCCGCTGCTGCCGCCGCCGCCAGCCCCTGCCACTCGCAAGACACAGGTAAGCAGCCATCAGGGCTCGTGGTGCTCTTGCATCATCCCCCCCGAAAATAGTCCAGCCCCCCACAAGGTCTGAGGGACAGTGGACCGGCCCCCTGCTGAAAAAGTTTGCTGACCCCGGTTTAGACCTTGTGGTTTGCGCTAGCCACTCGTCGGCATGATGCTTAAATTGACAAACCACAGTTGCAACCATTTATCTGCACCTGAAGATGGGAATGCCGGGTAGATGAAAACTGAAAGCAGACAAGGGGTTCTAAACCATGGTTTGCCTCCATTTGGAAACTCAAGCCATGGTTTGGGTTCTAAATTGTGGCTAGTACAAACCATTGTTTGATATGATGTCTGAAATGAGCCACTGAACGGCATGAAAAATTAGGGTGGAAACACACATAAATTATACAGGATTCAGCTTTCCTTCTCACAGAATCCTTGTTATGATGCTCATGGGAATTCAGGAAATGAGAGTAGGAAGGAAGAAGCTTCTTAATGAATGCTGTGATTTCATTGCATAAAATGTATTGGGATCAGACCAGGTAGCTGCCAAATTTAAAAGAGTGGGCATGATCAAGATAAAGTTAAGAACTGCTGGTTTATTTCATTTCTATCCTGCCTTTTCTTTAAGGAACTTGAGGAGGTACACACAGCGTTTTTGAGACAAGTCTGCTATCCAGACCATACCCAGGCTCCTACTGGCTGAGCTTGGCTGTCTCATGCTTTCAGTGGCCAGACTCTGGGATCACCTCCATTATCTTTTGGGCCTCATTCATTTCAATGAAATGCTTAAAGCTTTTCCACTGACATCAATGGGAGTTACAGGTGCTTTGCTTTGGCTGGATCATGCCCAGCAAATTTAAAAAGGGGAATGAAACTGAGAGATGCCACTAGTTTCAATATGCTTTTTATAATTAAATATGTGCATTCGCAGTTGGGGTAGCTTTGCCAAGAGCCCGCAAGTTCCAAGAGGTTTCAGCCCTGCGCTTTGCTGTGAAAGGAACTCGCTACCTTAGCAACACATTAATATTGCAAAAGAAAATACTGCAAAAGGTTCAAAAATGCAGGGAACCCTGTGGGGAGAGACCAGCTTTGCTGTTGAGTCTGCACAGCTATTAGCCTGAAAGGTTTCTTCCTTACTCTTACATAAAAGCCACCACCATGTTTTGGAACAGGACTGCACACCCTCCAATATCTCTCTGATGAAAATAGGGACACCCTATTCTATGGGTAGGCAAACTAAGGCTCGGGGGCCGGATCTGGCCCTGTCGCCTTCTAAATCTGGCCCACGGATGGTCCAGGAATCAGCGTGTTTTTACATGAGTAGAATGTGTCCTTATACAGTGGTACCTCGGGTTAAGTACTTAATTCGTTCTGGAGGTCCGTTCTTAACCTGAAACTGTTCTTAACCTGAAGCACCACTTTAGCTAATGGGGCCTCCTGCTGCCGCCGCTAAAGCACGATTTCTGTTCTCATCCTGAAGCAAAGTTCTTAACCTGAAGCACTATTTCTGGGTTAGTGGAGTCTGTAACCTGAAGCGTATGTAACCTTAAGCATATGTAACCCGAGGTACCACTGTATTTAAAATGCATCTCTGGGGTATTTGTGGGACCTGCCTGGTGTTTTTACAGGAGTAGAATGTGTGCTTTTATTTAAAATGCATCTCTGGGTTATTTGTGTGGCATAGGAATTCGTTCATTCCCCCCTCCCAATATGGTCCGGCCCCCCCACAAAGTCTGAGGGACAGTGGACCGGCCCCCTGCTGAAAAAGTTTGCTGATCCCTGTGGCCTATTTCATAATACTAATACTAATAATAAATAATTTTATTATTTTTACCCGACCCATCTGAATGGGTTGCCCCAGCCACTCTGGGTGGCTTCCGGCCTATATAAAAACATAATAAAACATTAAACATTTAAAAAACTTCCCTATACATGACTGCTTTCAGATGTCTTCTAAAGGCTGTAGTGTATAGTTACTTATCTCCTTGGCTCGGGGTGTGTGTGTGTCGTATAACTCCCTACCCTCTAACATTTCTCCGATGAAAATAGAGACATTCTAAGGAAAAGGGGGACATTCTGGGATCAAATCAGAAACCATGATGAATTCTGTAAATCTGGGACTGTCTGTGGAAAATAGGGACAATTGGGGGTTGTGTTCATGATAGACATCTTCTTGTACACAGTTTTGACCAATGTACACCTTTTTGCAAGCAATTTCCTCTACTACAATACACCATAATGAGTTTTTACATTCATCAGGCAGAGAAAGAACCTTTTGCAGTGCTGAGTGAGTGGCTAAGAACGTAGGAACAACAATAATAAGAGCCCACTGGTCAATCAGGTCAATGGCCCATCTAGTCCAGCATCTTGTTCTCACAGTGGCCAACCAGATGCCTCTTCTGGGAAGCCAGCAAGCAGGATTTGAGCACAAAGCCCTCTCTTCTTCTGGAGTTTCCAGCAATGGGTACACAGAAGCACTTCTGCCTTCTTCTGTGAACCATTGTGGCTAGTAGCCATCAATAAACCTCTTGGATGTGATGGTTGGCCTGAGAGTTGGGGTGAAGAGGGCTGCCCCTCATTTCACCTGCGAAGTCTTCGGGGTCAGCTACAGCTTTCGGAGGGCCTTTGGGCAAGTCATTCTCCCTCAATGAGTCCAGGGGACTCTTCTTGCCAGGGGGTTCTTCTTGGCAGACACCTGACACCAGATCTGAAGGGGGGGGGGCTCTCTGCTGGTATTGTTTGTTTGTTTGTTTGAGCCCAGATTCCTTCTCCCTCTGCACAGATTTGCTTTTGCCGATTGAGCTCCCTTGCATAACACCCCAGAGTGTGGCGAGGAGATTCTCCTCCGTCTGGCTGTGCGAGGCTTCGATTTCACCTAATGAAATGCAAGCCGCATCACCTCACACTGGCAAGACAGAAGGAGCAGGATGTCAGGAAGGGAAGAAAGGCAGAGGACTGGGAGGAAGTTTTGTCTGAAGGGAGGAAAAAATCAGAACAGACAAGCATGGAACGGAACACTGAATAGGATGCCCAGCTGCCAAAGACAACCATAGTTCCTGGGCCTTGTTGAAATAAATGGGTACAACAAGGTCAGGCAGAAGGTAAATTATGCTCTGCTAGGAGACCACCTAGTGCAATAGTTCTCAAACTTTGGGGGGGGGCTGTCCTCCCTGTTCCATAAACTCCCTGGGCCACCTACCTCATATTTTTAAAAAAGCATTATTCACAAGAATGGTTTGCATGACCCAATAAGGAACATAAAGACACAGTTAATTCAAAACAGTAACGAATAATTGCACATTTGTTCCAAATCCATTTAAAACTCTTTAGTTTGATTAATTCAACGAAACTGAGGAACTTGATCCAGCGATACCAGCTTTTTGAAGTCTGATGGTGATTTGCCACTCGGCTGCTCCCTGTGCCCCCAGGGGGTAGTGCCACTGATTTTGGGAGCCAGTGACCTAGTGCTTGCTGGGATTCTTGCAAGGAATTCTGGGACTCGCCTCGCTCAGGAAGGTGCATCTTCCCTTTGTAAGCAAAGCGCAGACCACAGGTCACTTAAGGCAGGGGAGTTGTGCATCTTTTCACTGCTAAGAGATCCTCTGCTTAGCAAGCAGATCTAGTGGGTGCCTTTTCCGTACCACTGATAAATTCTCTGCCACCTCATTTTCCTTCTCACAAGGGGCTCCTTCTTCATCTCTCCTCAGTTCCAATACAGTGGTACCTCGGGTTAAGTACTTAATTTGTTCTGGAGGTCCATTCTTAACCTGAAACTGTTCTTAACCTGAAGCACCACTTTAGCTAATGGGGCTTCCTGCTGCTGCTGTGCCACCGGAGCATGATTTCTGTTCTCATCCTGAAGCAAAGTTCTTAACCCGAGGTACTATTTCTGGGTTAGTGGAATCTGTAACCTGAAGCGTATGTAACCTGAAGCGTATGTAACCCGAGGTACCACTGTACATGCATTAGCTCTGAAAGAATGTTGACTCTTCTCCCCATTATAGGAGGGATTTGCTGATCTAGAGGCTCTGAACACAGGGGGCTTTTACTTTGATTGCTTTCCCCTCCTCTTCCAGGCTTGTCAAACTTCTTTTCTTTTCCTCATCTCTTGTAATTTCTTCTCCCGTTCACAGCAAATTTCTAACTCCTCCCGCAATTGCCAGTTTCTTTAATCCTTCCTTTTACTTGAATTTCCTCCCAGAACAGCTTCCCTGTTTTAGCGCGTTCCTTTCTATTCTCCTTTCACCATTTAAAAAAAAATATTAACCTTCTGCCTCTTTCTAACGTTGCACTGCAGTTCACCTGGCCCCCTCACCTTGGAGAAAGAGGTCCTCGCTCCCTGACTCTCAGCTTCCTTCCCTCAGCACAGGTAGGTAGGTTGGGCTAGGTAGGTTGTGGCACTGAGGCTCACTGTAATGTGGTCTGTGGGCCCCTGTGCTCTCCAGCAGCCTCCCACCTGAAAGATACTGACCCTGGAGTAGTTTTGTTCCTCTATCAGGGCTGTCTTAAGCATATCTGGAGCTGTGGTGCTACGATCCCTTTGGCACACACACCCCCCCCCCCCGGTTTCCCAGAGTTATCAACCTTTTATAAGGGGGGGGACACCCCAAAGTTTTTGACCTTTTTTTTAGAGAGCTGACACCATGCTTACACATTGTCTCTAACAAGCCCTGGCTTAGAACAAATGAGAATAAAATGAAAAGGCAGAAGAAAATCCAATTAAGTCCTCAATTCCAAAGCAAGACTCATTCAAGACTCAGCAGTTCTTCTAATTCACCCTCATGATTCAAATCACAACATATCAAAAACTTAAAGCAATCACCAGTTTGTTGTTCTTTAAATAAATTAATAAAGACACAGACAATGAAGTTCCCGGCCAATTTGTGTTTTCAGTACAAAGCTGATGTGGGGGTGGGGGTGGGGGTGGGGTAAAGCAGTGACATCCTGAACCCCAAAAGGACCCAATACTTGGGTCACAAAGGCTGCAGCCCTAACTGCACTTACCTGAGAGTAAGCCCTGCTGAATCTAATAGGACCTTACTTCTGAGAAGACAGTAGGACTGCAGCAAGAAACACAGTTGGGAATTAGGGCTTTCTCTTTTAAGTCTCAACCAGAGGAAAATGTAATATTGGAGATTAGGGAGAAAGGAATATGAATAGATTGGGGGGAGGGGGCTGATGAGAGACCAAAAACCACAGGTAGCAAGACAAGGCACACTTTCTGGGGAGAGAGGACAGCAGAGGGACCATAGTTGGGTGGTGCGTGTGTGTTTTTCAGAAAAACGTGGAATTGGAAGGGACTTGCGGGTCATCTAGCCCAACCCCCTGCAATGCTTTTTATCTTCAGTGCCTTTTTTTTTTTTTAGTTGGATAGGCAATTAACAGGCTTGTTTCACAAATAAGGGAGAAGGAAGGTTGCTGGCTTGGTTTGGTTTGCCTTTGTCCTAGTTTTTAGCATGTGCTTAGTACCGTAGTTTCAGGCTGTGAGCTGCCCTGATATCTATAGATGGAGGGCACTACTATTACTACTACTAATAATGGTGATGATATTTTTCGTAGGGCTGGGAGTGAGTGGGTGATGGCCAGCTGGCAGGCGCAGGGAAAGGGGAGGCCGATGGCAAAGCCGCACAGTTCCCCCCGCTCGCTGGGGCGCCCCTGAGAGGCCAGTGCCCTGGTGCAACGAACCACTAAGCCCTATGGAAAAGACGCCTCTGTCCTCTATATCTGGAGTTCCAGGTTCTTCAGTTCCAATACATTGCATTATAATCCTCAGCAGGGGCAACAAGTTGATCAGCCTGATCCATGAGCTGATGCCTTGTAGGATTGCAGAGGTGGGGGAGGGGAATACGTGGATTTCTCATACCCCCTTTCCAAGCTTTTGTTTTCAGAAAACTTCTACATAAAAATCACATCAGCAAAATCGTTAAAGGCTCAGTTGTAGGGGTGTGTGTGTGTGTGTGTGTGTGTGTGTGTGTTTTAATAAAGAAAATGCATTTCTGCCCTGCAGCCAAATAACTTCTTTACAACTCAGTGGCAGTTTAAAGAATAACGTTTTTGTATTAAAAATAAATAAATCTTAAAACCAATTTTTAAAAATCTTTAAAGTTTGGTCATAACATAATGCGATTAGAAATTCCTACCCAAGTAAAATCCAGGAGGAATGCTGGAATTATAGCTCAAGCAAAAAAACAAAACCGAAAAAAACACAAGCAAAAAAACCACCCTCTCTTTTCCCATGTTTTGCTCCTGCAAAGAACTTGTGTGAGGAACGTAAGAGTTGGAGTCAGAGAGAATCTGCTCCACTGTTTTGACCCAGTAAAACTATGTTCTGTTCTGCTGGACTTCCTTCAACCCATCCTACAGGCCAATTCCAGTCCTGGTGGGCTCCCCACTGCATCAGTGCTCCCCCCTCAGCTGTGGGGTTACATAATATGCCACCATTCAACACTTTCCACCATGCCCCTCAGCACCTCAAAGTTTGGAAGACAGGAGATAGGAAGATGCCTTATACTGAGTCACACTCTTGGTCTATCTAGATTAGTATTGTGTGCTCTGACTGGCAGCGGCCCCTGCCCTGTCCCCCCTGGTTTCAGGCAGGGTGTCTCTCCCAGGTCTAGCTGGGCATGCTGCTGGGGATCAAACCTTTTGCATGCAAAGCATATGCTCCATCCACATTGACCCTGAAAAGACCGAATTCTCCTGTTTGGATTTCAGGGTGGCTCCTCCATTTGCTCATCGCCAGTCCTTGTTGCCGCCAAGAGGACATGGCATGTTACGTAAGGCACAGGGAATTATCCCTTCTCAATTAGACCCCTGGGCGCTGAACCGGGGCCTGCTTAGTTCAATGCTCGGTAGCAAAGCAAAGACGGGCTTATGTAAAGTTTGTTTTGTTTCGGCCACTCGGCCCTCAGAGTAAACCTGGGTGCCCTCATCAAATTTAATGAGCCTGGGGTTGAACTATGGGCACAATCCATCCCCAGCCCAAGGCTGCGGTCCTGGGCACACCGAAGCCAGTGGGATATCTTGCCCAACAAAGCAGGCCTCGGCTGAAGGAGGCCTCCTCTCTTGGAAGAGTGGCTTGGTTCAAGGTTGGTTTCTGGAGGCAGGTGAGAGACCCTTGAAATTGTCCCTCAACAAATTTGGACCACAGACTGAGCAGGCTCCCAGCTCGCCCTGGTCACCATCCTCCCCCATTTACAGTGAAATGTATTGTATTTCTGTTTAAATTAGAGCAATTACTTCTCCATTTACATCTATGCATGCAAATTAGACTAGATGCGTCCTCTTTCGTCCTCTAGTTTCGAATGGCTGCCCTTTGCTTTCCCGTAAGGCATTGCCAGAAAAAGGACATCCATTCGAAATTAGAGGACGGACCCTTTCTTCGCTTGCGGCAGAGTTGGGTGCCTGTTTCCGTTACTGCCATTGTTTCAAAATGATCCCAACCTTAAGAGTAAATCATATCCTCCAACATTTTTCCGATGAAAATAGGAACGTCCCGTTCCATAAATGATAATTTTACTGTTTATACCCCACACGTCTGACTGGGCTGCCCCAGTCTCTCTGGGCAGCTTCCAACATATATAAAAACATAAGAAAACATTAAACTTTTTTTTTTTAAAAAAAACACACCTTCCCTATACAGGATTGCCTTCAGATGGCTTGGTGGTTCGGATAACTCCATACCATACCCTCCAACATTTCTCCAATGAAAATAGGGATGTCCTAAGGAGAAGCGGGACATTCTGGAATCAAATCAGAAACCAGGACGGCTTCTCTAAATCAGGGATGTCTCTGGAAAATAGGGACACTGGAGGGTTTGGTAAAGCTGGTTCGTATTAACTCGACACCCATCATACAGGCCATTCTTGTCTACTATGAAATATCACTGTATATTTATGCCTTGCAACTTAGGTGTGGCTCCCATGTAGCTGGCAGGCTGTGTTTCATTTCCGTTTGTTCACGGCCACCTCTTAGCACGTGGCCCATATATATGGGAACTGCACACCACCAAACCCTATCCCAAAATAATGCTGACTTTTGCATGCAGTTGCATCCCTATCCAGTTCTGGGAAATGGAAGGAACAATGAGATTGGCCTGTGAATTAGTTCAAGGGAGACGGGCAGGAAGTTGCCACCTGGAGCGTGGACTGAGCAGGCACTGACGCAGGGCCCCCAGGCCACAGTCTTGACGAAACAGAAAGCGTTCCTTTTTTTAAAAAAAAAAAATGGTGATAATTTGCATCTATACCTATAGAATAGAGCATGCAAATTTTATGGTGATGCGATTTCTCTTTCGGCCTTGTTAAAGTGGCCACCCTTGTGGAATGCTGTTCCAGGTGAGATATGTCAAGTCTTGATACTTTGACATGCTTGGTTAAAATAGGTAAAAGGTAAAGGTACCCCTGCCCGTACGGGCCAGTCTTGACAGACTCTGGGGTTGTGTGCCCATCTCACTTAAGAGGCCAGGGGCCAGCGCTGTCCGGAGACACTTCCGGGTCACGTGGCCAGCGTGACATCGCTGCTCTGGCGAGCCAGAGCCGCACACGGAAACGCCGTTTACCTTCCCGCTGATAAGCGGTCCCTATTTATCTACTTGCACCCGGAGGTGCTTTCGAACTGCTAGGTTGGCAGGCGCTGGGACCGAGCAGCGGGAGCGCACCCCGCCGCAGGGATTCGAACCGCCGACCTTTCGATCGGCAAGTCCTAGGCGCTGAGGCTTTAACCCACAGCGCCACCTGCGTCCCTTGGTTAAAATGCAGCTGTTCAAAAGGAGGTTATTATCCGAGCATTTTTCTCTTTCTTGTGTTACGTTAATGCTGCTCTCATTAGATCTTCAGGTATCACTGCTTTTTCTATTTGCTAGGGTTCTTGGCTGAATGTGTTTATGCTGTTCAACTGTTGGAGAGAGAGAGAGAGAGAGAGAGAGAGAGAGAGAGAGAGAGAGAGAGATGATGTATAAAACTGGTGTGCGTGTGACATGATAGCTCAGTTGCTAAAGCATGGCGCTCTTAATCTCAGGTTTGTGGGTTCAAGCCCTACGTTGGGCAAAAAAGTCGGTTGGACTAGATGACCCTTGTGATCCTTCCAACTCTATGGACTCGGCTACATTAGTAAAAAAAACAATGATTTGAATGTGCTATAAATATGCAACACCAGATGGCACCAGAGAGTAGGAACTTTTTATATGCGTTTTTCTGTAGGGTTTTTTTATTTTGTTATAACGATCTAATTTCTGATTTATTTATAATGTTCCTCCCACCCCCTGTGTATAGATGCACCTTATGATTCTACATTTTATTATTGTAAAGCCACCTTGAATTCATTTTGAGAAAAGCCCAGGGGCGGGAACCCTGTGGCCCTCCCACTACCTGCTAGGACTGGTGAGAGTTGTAGCCCAACAACATGTGGGGGTGGGCATTGATTTCCCATCCCTGATCAGAGTTTCTTCAAACATAAACAGACGAAGTGACATTCATTTTCTCTGCACACTTGATTCAGACATGCACATTCTTGTGCGCATGACTTGGCCAGAGAAGTGCAACTGAGAAATTCAGAGATGTGCAGATTTGAAAGGATGGAGGTTGTGTTTCAGTCCATGGATTGTTTCGGAAAGCATGGGCTATGTAGTTTCTCCTTGAAATGCGTCAAATTTCTTTCCCATCTCAGGATGCTTTGGGAAGTACAAGAAGACATTAGTGTGCGCCCCCCTTGCAAGCTCACACTACAATCCCCACCCAGAAGTGGAAGCTCTTCACATGCCAGGAGCTGTAGTCTGGAGCATCCTGGGGGCACCGGTTTGGGAAGGTGGCCACAATAAAGACATTGCCTTTAAGATGTTGCAGTATCCCGAGGGTGCTTCCAGATAGGATTAATGTTGTACATGGGGGTTGTTCAGATATTGCAAATGGGTCATTGGGAACAGGTTTTTATTTATTTATCTATCTGATTTCCCCTGGAAAGGGTAAATCTGGATTAAATGGGGGAGGGGGGATACAGACTGGCATTTTTATGCCAACGATGTCATTTGGAAAGTGCAATAAAGCTAAAATAACACTGCTGCATGAGGTGCAGCATCCTACAAGAGATGCCTGCCTGGATCACATTTGGATGCTTTTTTTGAAGGAAGATATGGGTTAACATCATGTTTAAGCCTCTGAAGGTAGATTACGATAGATAGTTGTGGTTTTTATGTAATTGTTCCTGTTTTCTAATATACAACAAGCAAATAACAACGGTAAAGAGAAAAGATCAAAGCAAGAAATGAAAAAGAAGGTTACGAGGAAAGAGTGGTCCTATTTGAAAAATAGCATTATAATCCTTCATAAGCACATTATCCAAGAGTGTTTTTCCACAGGAGTCCAGGAGAAGAGGGCAGCTGCCAATCACGTTCCCTTACTTTAACCTAGATCAGAGAGTTGGCTAAAGTGCTTTAAAAGCACACAACATGATGGACGCCACTCCTAGCTAGGGAGATTTTAATTCTCCTTCGTATTGCATGTTGTGCGTTTTGAGGGAAGCTGCAGTTGTTCACTGAGTCGCGAGAGTGAAATGGCACTTCTATCCTGCTGGAAACTATAGATTCTCTCCCCCCCCCCCCAGCATAAGAGCACGCCCCGAAACACACTGCGTGTGTCATAGATTAACGGTGCCACCAAGGCTAAATGGGTGTACTTGCGTGACTAGGAATTCTGGAGCGGATCACCTCAGTTCTCCTCCACTTTGGCAGGGCTACAGGGCTCGTGTTTTCACATGAATGAACGGCTCTTGAACGATTTGTGGCTGAATTTCTCAAAGTTGTTAGGAACAAAAAGGCTTTTCTTTAGCATCGAGGGTACACAGCTACTGGGTTTGCCTATTTCTTCACCCGCCCGCTCCACCCCCCCAGCCTGGCGCACCGAGGAGAACATGGTTGCCGCATTTTAAGACACTGGGAAGTTCATTCATTTATCACATCCTGTTATTAAGATCAACCCTCTCTAAAACCTCTTTCAGTGAATGGGCAAATGAAGATGAAGGCTCAGTTCAGACATCATGGCAAACCACAGTTTACACTAACCATGGTTCAGACTCCAAACCATGGTTTGAGTTTTACAGGCATACAGGAAATACTACAGTTTAGAGCAGCTTTGGTTTGCTCTCTGATCAGGACTGCTGTTGGCAGAGCAATGGCGGTAACTGTGTTGCTCCTCCTGTATTGTCTGGGGGCGTCAGCCTGAGATTGGTGGGCGGTTGTAGTGTTGCCAAGGTTGCTGACGGCATGTCTGCAGTGTTTCGTTTTGTGTGTGTGTGTTGCTTTAGTTCATTTTTGCCGCATTTCCCCATCCTATCGTGGCCTGCAAATGGGTTAAGTGTAGCAGCACTTTGGATGGTCTAACAACTGCATCTGCAGGCCTCTCCATCTTCCCCTTGGGACTCTCATAAGAACGTAATAATAGAATGCTGGATCAGGCCAATGGCCCATCTAGTCCAGCATCCTATCCTCACAGTGGCCCATACAAATGCCTGTGGGAAACCAGCAAGGTTGTGAGCCCTGTGGTTTCCAGCAGCTGATGTTCAGAAGCTTGCTGCCTCCAGCTATGGAGGAAGAGCATAGCCGTCATGGCTAGTAGCCATCGATAGCCCTCTCCTCCATGGATTTGTCTAATGCTTTTCTAAAGCCATCTAACTTGGTGACCATCACTGCCTCCATAGTTTAACTATGCACTCTTCTTCTGTGACAGTTTTGAGGACCCTCTTGCCCTCCCACCTGATGCCATTCATATGGGTGTGGGTCAGGGTTAGATGTTGTCTGAGCTGAAAGCAGGGGCACAGAGCCCTGAGCAAGCTCTGCCAGCGTTGATTATTGTCGAGTCTCATGGAGCGCCATGCATAGGTGCGATGATCAGGCAACAGCTGGATCTTGGGAAAGGGGGCTCCACAAAGCACCAACCATCAGCTAATGCATCAGCTAATGACATTTTAGTGTTCCCCTCCCGGTTCACTTTCATTCATATGATTTCACTCACATCCAGTGGCGTAGCGTGGGTTGTCAGCACCCGGGGCAAGGCAAGTAATTTGCACCCCCTAACCCTGAGTGAGCCAGGTAGGGGCAGAGAGCTGCGAGTGCAAGCAAGCGCCCCCAGATGTTGCGCCCGGTGCGGCCGGCTCCCCTGCACCCCCACGCTACGCCACTGCTCACATCAACAAGAGCGGGGAAAGTGAAAAGCTCTCCCCCAGACATTCTCTTAGATGGCAGAGAATTCCCTTGCCTTGAGAAATTTTCCAGCGTCAAAAACAAAAAAAGGAAAAAAGCTTGGCTAGTGAATTCCCAACGTTCCTCTTCAAAGATTCCTGTGTAAGCCCAGGGGGCTGGTTTTCATTCTAGGGCCAGCAGATGGAGACGAAGCCTCACACATCTGCTCATTTCGGGCTTGGGATTTCTGCCCCTCCCCATCCTTGCTTCTGTTTATAACCTAAGTTCGGGATCAGCAGCTAGCTGTGCTTGAGCCAAACCTGGCCCCTTGGGCGATTCTGTTTGGTACCCTGTTCTTAGCCCAGAAGTGAAAGCAGGATATGGAGGGGATTTCAGCTGTGGGGTTGACCCCCACCACTAAGGAGCACTGTGGCCGAGGCCCACACCAAACACTGATCTGGGCTGAAGATTCTGTTGCCACTTCTGAGATCCTCCCAGTAGGTCTCCCAGACTACACAACTGACATGAACATTACATGGGATGTGGGTGCCCCATATCCATATATTATTGTCCACATGGTGGATCCCCCCCCCCCATACACACACAAATGTGGAAGTAAGCAAGGAATCCTAAGAAAGTTGCATGAATTGGGTGAAACATTTGTTGCTTATGGCCAAAGGCGAAAAATATATCTCAAGACTAGATGCCTCCATCAATCTCTGTAAGTGGTTTTGGGGATATATCTCAACAGATCAGGCATTCACACATGCCAATATTGAAAGTACTGTGTATATCAATCATCATAAATAGAAGCTAGAATCAGTTAAAACAACAAACAAAAATAAAACAAAAGGAAGCAATAAAACTCAAGCAATAAAATAAATGATTAAAGTCATCATCACAATGACAATTTATAGCTCTCTCTCTCTCTCTCTCTCTCTCTCTCTCTCTCTGCTCTCTCTCTCTCTCTGAGATTTCTTCAGAAAGAAAGACCATGTAAGTCACAACAAAAGCAAAGATCTGACAGTAGATGACACACCCTTTCTACAGTATCTTTTGCATGTATTCCCAATAAAACAGGATTGCGAAATTTAAGAAGGGTGTGTCTGTGTTCAGCGCCAAATGGTTGAAAGCAGCTCACATTGATTGTTTCAGTCCCATCAAATCAGCAGAAACAGTATTCCTGGCCTGCTTTTCAATAATGTGGCAGAAAGGGTTGCTGAAGTAACGGGTACAAACAACAAAGTGTCTTGTGACATCTTAAATACGAACAGCTGGGTGGCTGTGTGGGCTTCTGAGTGGCACAAGACTCCTTGACACTTTGCTGCAGCAGGAGAGCGGCACAGCTGCTGACCTGGAAGTTGAGGAAATGTAAAATAAACACCCTGACCTGTGAAAATTACCCTGTTGGTGGCACTGTTAGGTCCTGCCTGGTCGGCACAGAGCCACGGCAGCGTTTTCTCAGTGGCTGTTCCCCTTCTGTGAGAGGTGCATCTCACCCCCTTCATTCTTAACACACACAAGGAATTTTTAAACCTTCCCAGTCACCCAGACAATGGATGGCTGAAAGATACTGTTCCTGGCAACTTCAAAATTCTTTGCTGCCAGGGCATTGTACT
Source organism: Podarcis gaigeae (assembly GCF_964106915.1). Lineage (NCBI taxonomy): Eukaryota > Metazoa > Chordata > Lepidosauria > Squamata > Lacertidae > Podarcis > Podarcis gaigeae. The sequence goes on from NC_139684.1 coordinate 28,953,004, forward strand.
CTTCCTTTGACATTTTTAGATGCTTGTAACTGTTTTTAGTGTGTTTTAATGGCATTGTTTTACTACACTGTTGTTGCCACCCTGGGCTTCTGTGCAACACAAAATCTTATGTACGGTATTTATTTAGCTGTGATTCCTGCACTGGACTAGATGACTCTTTGGGTCCTTTCCAACTCTATGATTTTATTTATTAATTTAGAAATGCTGTGTATCTCTGTGTTGTGGGTGGGTGTTGGAGCAAAATGCATGTACGTGCTTGATTATAGCACAGTTGCATTTTGCTCCAAGCCGCGGTTTGGGTCTGGGGAATCTACTTGCTCCCTCTGAGAGTCTCCTTACGTAACCCACCGCTCTTGAAAGGCAGGCCCTGACCCTGCTGCCCTCCCCTCACTGCACAGGGTCCAACCTATTAGCATAGCTGTCCTGGTTCCAGGTTTCCTCAGCCTAGTTTAGCATTCCGCCCAGGTTGACCGTCTTCCTTTGGAGAAGGTTCTTCTGAATATTAATTAGACTTTCCCCGTCCGGATTAAAACCTTCGCCAGAAAAGCCATTTGGCTGTGAGATTAAAGTTCTTCCACCTCTTCCTAACACCTCCTTTCTTTGTCATTCTGAGAAAGTTCTCCTCTTTCATTGACTGTCTTACTCACAGCAGTCATGAAAACAATTTCTTAAATCCCGTGCCTTTTACTGAGTGCCTGAGCGCCAAGCAAATGATCCTAGGATCTTCCTTGAAAAGCATCCAGTAGTTGTTTCAATAGCTATTGTCTGCTTAGGGCTTTCCTTTATAGCAGATTTTGGTGTCAGTCCAGCTTAGGGAGTGGCGAATTATAGGGCTGGGTCCTATTCTGACTGGAGCTGATGGGTGTCTGAGTCCGAAGCACTAGGAGGATACCAGAGTGGGATGCGCCGTAGCTCAGCAGTACAGCAGATGCTTTGCAGGCAGATGTTCCCCAGGTTCAGCCGTCAGCATATCTAGGTAAAGCTGTCTGAAAACCTAGAGAATGGCTGCCAGTCACTGTTGACAAGTCTAGCTATTGCTAGACTCTCATCTGCACCAGACAGCATGGCCAAAGGTCAGTCACCCTTACATGTGCTGTTCATGAGACAGAAACAGTGGCAAGCTTTCATCATCATCATCATCATCATCAAATGCTGCCTAAAGACCTATCTATTTAAACTGGTCGCCACATTGTTCTGCTTTATTATTTACTGTTTTATTGATGGCTTTTACTGAGGCATCTCTTTGCATTCGGAGTTTTAAATGTGGTATCATTGTATATCTGAAGAAGTGTGCATGCACACAAAAGCTCATACCAAGAACTAACTTAGTTGGTCTTTAAGGTGCTACTGGAAGGAATTTTTTTTTGTTTTGACTATGGCAGACCAACACAGCTACCTATCTGTAACTTAAATGTGGTATGTACATTATTCTTTTTCAACATTACCTTACTGTGGGGTTGTTGTTGTTTTGTAAACCGCTTAGGGATTTTGAACATTAAGCAGCATATAAATATGATTGATGGTGACGATGGTGACAATGCTGAGCTAGATGGACCCAAAATGGCAAGGGTGGTCCATCCACAGCTGTCAACTTTTCCCTTTTTTAAAGAAAAATCCCCTTATTCTGAATAGGATTCCTCATAAGAAAAGGGAAAAATTGACAGCTATGTGTCCATCCTGTTTTGCTGAAATGGGAAGGTGCAGCCCTGCGCGAACACCAGATATTCACACACACCCTTCCTTATTGCCTCTGCCAAAGCCTTGCTTATTGGGGTCACGGCTTCTGTATTTTGGAAAGATCTCACGAGAGCTCCGTGGGACCTTGTGCTATCCCTGCAAGATCTCGTGGGACTCTTGCGATATTTCATGAGGCTCTCGCAAGATCTCATACCAGAACCCAAAGGCCGCCTCAGCCGCTTCTCCTTGCTCATCCGGCAATGGGGTGTCTGTGTCTGCGGAGATGCCCATTGGATTCTGCCACCTGAGGCACCTGCTTCAGCCTGTCTCATGGATGGTCTGGCCATGCTAAATGGTCTGAACAGGTAGAAGGCAGCTTCCTATGGCTTTGGTGTAGCTGAAGAAAAATACGTCTGCCAAGTACTATCCAAATTCTCCTCTTCAAGTTCTTGCTATTGTTGTTATTGAGCATACTAGAGTAGCGAGATGAGAAGATATGCCTATATATTAATTCATCTTCTCCTACGCCTTCTGCTCCTCCCAGGTAACATTATCGGCTCCGGCATCTTCATTTCCCCCAAAGGAGTCCTGGAGCACACGGGCTCCGTGGGGCTCGCTCTCATCATCTGGGTGCTCGGCGGGGGGATCGCAGCCCTCGGGTCGCTGTGTTACGCCGAGTTAGGAGTCACCATTCCGAAATCTGGAGGGGATTATTCCTACGTCTCTGAGATTTTCGGTGAATTAGCTGGGTAAGTGGCGCTTTAGCAGCATGACGCTTAATCTTTTGGGTCTCACAGCATCCTCACGGCAACCTTGCAAGGAGGGCTATATTGGCACATGCTCCTCCCTCCCCTGAGCAATCGACTGTGGTGGGTCCAGCACTTTGGAAGAGACAGCGCTGAGGATGCCTAGGGAGCTGGCAATATTTTGCTAAAAAGGGGGCAAGGAAGCTAGAGCTAGTGGGTCAGTCTTGGCCCACCAGGTGCTCTATTTCCCCCCAAACAACGCCCACCTGTCAATCAACTGAAAGATGCCGGGGATCAAACCCAAGGTGAGTGGGCGATGCCGAGACGCACTCCTGAGCGCGTGCAGAGTGCGTTCCTCCTCCATGTCCAGAGGCAGCCGCAGGACCAGCTTGCAGGGTGTTTATATTTTTCAAAATATAGTCCGTGCCCCCCACCCAAGGTCTGAGAGACAGTGGACCAGCCCCCTGATGGAAAAGTTTGTTGACCCCTGGCTTATATCAAATAAGGCAATATTCAAAAATCCATTAGAAAATCTTGGTACACAATAAAACCGACTCTCAAAATATCAACAAACAATAATGAAACAGAAATTCGCTCTCAGCAATTACGATAAATCTAGTGAACTGTAATCAATAAAAATAACAGCAAGTAGCAATATATAAAATAACCACCTGTAAAATATCAAATTGAGCAAAAAGTCCCTTAACTTATAAAATAATGTCGACAAAAAAATTATTATTATTATTGAATTCCTTTGCCATGCAAAGCATCATTGCTTTCCCACTGAGTTCTGGATTTGAACCCAGGACTTCCTGGCTTCTAACCCCCACACTGTGCTGCAGCAGCTTCCCTGAGGCTGCACGATTTCCCTTGTTGCCATGGAGGCCTGAGCAGCCATTCCTGGCACAATCCTCTTCCAAACACCCTATTTCATGTTTGGAGGCAAGCATCCTTACTTTGACTGGTGTTTGAATGAAGTGGCTAGGGAGTTTCTTGTTACAGCCTGAACTGCTGATGCAATGTTGCTGAGGGGAGGGGAGCACCTGCATAAAGACAGATTACCTCTCCCCCCCCCCCGCAATATTTCCTCTGGCCAAGAGCAGGTGCAATCCTAATTGCATAGGATACCAGGAGGCAGGTTGCATTTTGCAAAGCCTGTAAATCATGGCGTGAAGATTTTGTAAGGACAACCAGAAGAAAGCCGGCAACTCTTGATCATTTTCAGGGCCATTCACCTCCCAGGAATTGATATTTATTGCATCTGAGAAAGTGCCAAAACGACGAGTCGTACATGGAGATATAAAAAGCGGCAAAGCTCTCTGTGTTGTTTCCTAAAAGTTTAGGCTGACAAAGGCTTCAGCTCCACCCTCAGGCCAGCAATAACTCAACAGGGAGATCGTGTTAACCTTGCCCTGTCTCCACAAGGCTGTTTTTATTGAGGCTAAAAAGGGACAGTAGTTTTTGAGAGAGCTGGACCTGACATCACTTGCCCTTGGGATGAGCACAGAGTTGTGAAGGCCTGGAGGAAGACTGGGAAAACTGTGTTGGGCCAGGGAACACATCTGGGTTTTTTCCACCCAGTTTTGCAGGGACGGGGGTTGCTATTTTTTCCGGGGGCGGGGCGGGAATGGAAAAATTGGGGTGGAAAACAGATTTTGTGGTAGTTACCGTATTTTTTGCTCTATAAGACTCGCTTTTTCCCTCCTAAAAAGTAAGGGGAAATGTGTATGCGTCTTATGGAGCGAATGCAGGCTGTGCAGTTATCCCAGAAGCCAGAACAGCAAGAGGGATCACTGCTTTTGCTGCGCAGCGATCCCTCTTGCTGTTCTGGCTTCTGAGATTCAGAATATATTTTTTCTTGTTTCCCTCCTCCAAAAACTAGGTGTGTCTTATGGTCTGGTGCGTCTTATAGAGCGAAAAATACAGGTAATTCCATAAAGGAAATACACGTTTCCCTTTCATGCTTTTCCAGTTGTACAGATTTGTTTATTTATTGTTATAATTTGTACCTCACCTTTCCTCCAAGGAAATCAAGGACATAGTTCTCCCCCCTCCTTGTAGCAAAAACCTTAATACAAAAACTAAAAGGTGGTCACTTTTCCGGAACCCTTTCCATTTAAACATTTCCAGGCCGATAAAAATGACTTTTAGAATCTTGTTCTGACCAGAAGTTAATTAACCTGCACATTTAATAGCTGTTTTATGAAACCACCCAGCTCCAATAATGACTCTCAGATTCCTGCCTAAGCTTATTTTTATTTTTTTTATTTTTTTATTTCTAAAAATGAAGGGGAAAGGAAGATTAGTAGGGGTTGCATCATAAGCAGATTTGGCTCGGGGAGGAGCCAGTTCCCCCCTTTCTTTCTTTAAATCCTTCAGTAATACTAAAACTTTATATATATATATATATATATATATGCAGGTTTTGGTGTCCTCGGGTGTCTTCCCGTGTAAAAGTTGGGGTGTCTAGGCGACGTTTCGACGAGGTCTCACTCGTCATCTTCAGGCTGGTGCTTTCGGCTTCTTGTTACTGGAACAGAGCGGGATCTCAATGTTTGAGTTCCTATAAATACTGTAGAGGGGGTGTGGTGTCTAGCCTCCAATGTTCTGGGCAGAGAGGAAGTTCCCAGGCTAGTGTGCCTTTTCTTCTTTTGTTCCTTAATTACTTGAGAGATACCTTGAGTGATTTCTTGAGTGATATCCTGAGTACCACTTAGGTGGGTCATTAGGTGTGGATTAGTTGCTAAAGTCTTTGTGTCTTGACCTCTTGAACTTTGTGAAGAGTTTTCCTGAGAAGATGGCTGTATTGCACTTAGTTGTGCTTTGGCTTGGCTTCGTGTATAGGGGCGAGCTGTGGTTTTGTGGCTTGTGTCAGCCAGATCTGTGTAGGGATTGCAGGGGGGTGCAGCATCCGGAGGTGCCACCATGGATTGGCTACTGGATGGTGTCAGTAATTCATCTGTGGAGAGGGTCTGGGTTTGGGTCTGGTGTGGTTGAATGGTGTTGGCGTTCTGTGTGCCTCTGGATCTGGTGTCAGTTTTTGTGGGGAGGGCTAATTTCCAGATGTCTGGCAAGCGGGATGTGTCGTCACGCTTGTTCATGTTGTGAGGGTGTTTCTCTATCTCGATGGCTTCCATGATTATTCTCTTGTGGTGATGTTCCGTGTTAAAGAGCAATTTGGAAGTGCAATACAGCCATCTTCTCAGGAAAACTCTTCACAAAGTTCAAGAGGTCAAGACACAAAGACTTTAGCAACTAATCCACACCTAATGACCCACCTAAGTGGTACTCAGGATATCACTCAAGAAATCACTCAAGGTATCTCTCAAGTAATTAAGGAACAAAAGAAGAAAAGGCACACTAGCCTGGGAACTTCCTCTCTGCCCAGAACATTGGAGGCTAGACACCACACCCCCTCTACAGTATTTATAGGAACTCAAACATTGAGATCCCGCTCTGTTCCAGTAACAAGAAGCCGAAAGCACCAGCCTGAAGATGACGAGTGAGACCTCGTCGAAACGTCGCCTAGACACCCCAACTTTTACACGGGAAGACACCCGAGGACACCAAAACCTGCATTCCTGTACCCGTGAAAATCTACGAAAGCATATATATATATATATATATATTATCCAGTAGTACCTTAGAGACCAACTAGGTTTGTTCTTGGTATAAGCTTTCGTGGTATCTGAAGAAGTGTGCATGCACACAAAGGCTCATACCAAGAACAAACTTAGTTGGTCTCTAAGGTGCTACTGGACAATTTTTTTATATATTTCGACTGCGTCAGACCAACACGGCTACCACCTGAAACTAACACTTGAAGGAGGCCTTCCATGATTATTGGCTTGCAATTGCTGCCACTTAGAAAATATGAGTCTAATTTTCTGACTGGAGTCAGAAAATCTGGGACTTATAGTCAGGGGTGGCTCCAGACATTTCGGCACCTGAGGTAAAATGCCTCCTGCTGTCCCTACAATGTGGTTGGGGGGGGGCATGAGGCTCTGCAAAGGCTTCCCTTAAGGCAAAGAGGGCCAGGTTTGGTGAAGTGAACATGCATGAGGGCCAACCAAAGTTGTTGGGGAGCTTCAGAAAGCAGGGGAGCTTCAGAAAGCACTTCTCCTTAAGATAAAGCCCTTGCCAACTCATTGAGGGCATGGGGAGGTGTTCCTCAGAGCTTTGCTGCTGGTCCCTCTCTGCTCTTGGGGAGCAAACCTGGGTGGAGGAATGCTGTGCAGTTTTGCTGCCCTCTCCCCCAATTTTCTGATTGTGATTGTTGTTATGAGAATCAGAGGGCCCCTTATCCCGGATGCTTCCAGACTCTCAAAATTTTGTGGGAGGGATTTGAATGCATGTCAGAACTTTCCCTTTGTGAGATTAAAGCGGATTAAGGCACTCTGTTGCCGTTCCATAACAAATTTACTTTTAAAAACAACAGCAACAGACTTTGGCAGCATGCAATATGATGGGGAAATGCATGGGAAGTGTGAGATGAATGAACATCTGGCAAGGGAGACGTTTAAAGGTCAAGAAAATGCAGGTGGAGGCAGGTAACTACCCCATAAACGCGTCATGTAACTACCCCATAAACACTGCAGAGGAAATGTGCAGTAAAGACCGCTATCAATCTGACCTCCACATAGGGGTGGGGGAGAAAATCAATTTGATTTATAATTTAATGGGAAAGCACTTGTTTTGGACCAGATTCTTCTTGAGCCAGACCATGAACTGAAAGGCAGCTCCCCTTAAAATTTGCACTTCCCTGAATGTTGCAGCACAGTTCTCCTGCCCAGCAAAGGACACATTAATGCATGTATTGGGGGGGGATGTGCATGGGAATGCATCAATTCATATCCAATGCTTTATATTAGGGAAATTTGTTTCTAAAGTGGCATGTATGTGGCAAAACTGCACTCAAAAATGTGTTTACTAGGAGAAAATTACACTAAAAGGCTTGTACATTTTTGAAAAAAGAAACTGAATCAGCAAACTGATGTGGAAATGTGGAGGAGTGAATTTAAGTCTGCAAAAATGAGAACTGGAGAGGAACTCCAGACGATAGCTGCATCCTTTCTGACCTCCAGGGAAGCTGCTGCAAGCCAGCCAGGATGACCCGATCTGGAGGAGCCGGTAGCCCAACGTGGCTCTTTGCGCCGTCTCATTTAACTAGAGATTCTCCTTTTCTTTCCTTTTCTCTTGGCTTCAGGTTTCTCCTCCTATGGAGCGCAGTCCTCATCATGTACCCCACCAGCCTGGCTGTGATCGCCCTGACTTTTTCAAACTATGTCCTGCAGCCAGTGTTTCCCAACTGCATCCCTCCCTATAATGCCTCCAGAGTCCTTTCCATGGTGTGTTTATGTGAGTATTTATCAGCAACCTTTTCCTTGGGCTTCCAGCGACATTTGCCGAGAGGCCACTCTCCAGCAGAGACACCCTCAACCAAGAAAGGGCTGGTGCCGTTTTAGTTTTATTGGTGTTTTCTTTTTTTTATATAAATATTTATTAAGGTTTTTTGAATATAAAACATAAATAACAAACAACATTACTTATATCATAACATAGTTTCATCACTTCTTTGGACTCCCTCACGTCTCCCGCTTCCACTTACATCTTTATAAAATCTTTTCAAGCAAATTATCATCTTGTTTACAATCTTACATCCGCTCCTTTAAATAGAATCTAGCAGTTCTCCAAAAATTTATATTTTCCTTAATCTCACTTATCGTCAAATTCAGATCTAATTCAGTGGTGGTCAATTGTTTATGATCTAGCATCCTTCTTAACATTCAGTTTTATTGGTGTTTTCAATGATTAACATAAAAAAAAAACATTTTTAGTATTTTTCTATTCCATCTGTGCTTTTGTATTTTGATCTGTAAGACACCTTCAGTCCCAGGTGGGATAATGATAATGATAATAATGATAATGATAATGATAATGATAATGATAATAGGAGTGAGAGGGGTACATAAACACAATACTCATTCAATGAAGCCCAGGCTGTCTTTTGGATCCGCAGCTTCATCCTCTGGTTTTCCCAACCCTTCTCTCTCTTAAAAACAAACAAATAAAATGGAGTTCAGTGCTACAGTGAAACCTTGGTTGTTGAACGCTTCGGAAGCCGAACAACTCAGAACCCGAATGCCAACAACCCGGAAGTGAATGCTTCCATTTTTGAACAATTTTCAGAAGCCGAACAGTCTTCCAGAACGGATTATGTTTGAAAACCGAGGTTCCACTGTATAGCCCATTTTAGATGTCTAGGCATTTTCTGTCTTCTTTCAAAAATAAGAAGCTCAAATAAAAGGGTTTGATCTTTGACGCATGTAGCACAAACCTCTCTCTGGGCGGAATTGTGTTTCCTGCTCTCCAGCACTCTTGACGTGGGTGAATGGCTCCAGCGTCCGATGGGCCACCCGCATCCAGGATATCTTCACTGCAGGGAAACTCCTCGCCTTGGGCCTGATCATTGTTGTGGGCTTCGTACAGATATTCAAAGGTATTTAATGCAGGAACCCTGAATGCCAGGATGACATTGTGAGAATGTCATCAAGCGGAATCAAGCCCTTCTTAGCAAACGGAGCCCACTCACTCTGACGGGGCAGAGGGTTGTTGTTGTAGTTGCCCCTGTTTCACTTTTTCCAGAATGCGAACTCAAAGCAACCTGCAAAAACCAATACATTAAAAACAGGTGCCAAAAGAACCTAAAATGCACCAATTATATCTATAACTATATCTATATCTATATATTGCCTGGCACCTAAAAAGAGATAAGGTTGGCGCCTGGCCTGCCTCCCTGGACAAAGTGTTCCGTAAATGGGGAGCCACCACAGAGAAAGCCCTTTCTCATGTTGCCACCCCCCTACAAACACCTCCCTCAGAGGAGGCCCATGGAAAAGGACTTCAGATGATGAGCACAGGGTTCAACTTGTTATTGTCCCCCTGCTTGGAACTGTACCAGAGAAGTAAACTGGTGTGCCATCCACACCCCTTCTCCAGGTAGCCCTGAGGAGCAGGTTTTTTTGAGAGGGATTCAGTCCTCAGACTGAGACCCACAATGCTGCTCCCTCTGCCTAATGGTAGGATTAGGGAAGCCTGGACAACTAAACTTTTTTTTAATAAATATGTTGTGCAGCTATACTGCAAGATTGTCCTTCCCTGTTTCTTTGAGCAGATTTGCTCGCTTTCTTTACTGGCATGCAGAAATTAAGAATGCAAAGTGTTTCCAGCCTGTGCAGTAGCTCATTGGAGTGAGGGGAGGCTGACTAAGCAAGGGGGCAACCTTGTCTTTTCATCTCAGACAGCAAAGAAGCTGAGACTGGCCCAGTCCAGAGGAGGCCTCTGCTTCTCCCTGGGACATGTCCCCCTGCTCTTCTAACATATTGACTGCATGAGGGGTGGCTGGGCACTGAGATGCATGTCTGAATTAACTTTTGCATTACGCTCTGCTTGTAGGAAACTACGAAGAACTCTTGCCAAGCAATGCCTTCAATTTCTGGATGACCCCTTCGGTGGGGCATTTGGCGCTAGCCTTCCTTCAGGGCTCCTTTGCATTCAGTGGGTGGAACTTCCTAAATTATGTGACGGAGGAATTAGTTGATCCTCGCAGGCAAGTATTTTGCTTCCCGTCTGACCTGGGGTTAGGAGGAAAACCATCCGCGGTGTCTCCTAGCACCTGCCTTTCTGCACATGTCTGAAAAGAGAGAGAGAGAGACCCACTGAAATTAATGAGTGTGGCTAACTTAGGTCTTTTAATATCAGTGGATCTACTCTGGGTCCTTTTCATTGGCACCTCTAGGAATATTAGCAGCTGCCTTACACTGAGTCAGTCTGTTGCTCCATCTAGCTCAGTGTTGTCTTCACTGACTGGCAGCAAAGAGTGTCCGGGGTTTCAGGCAGGGGTCTCTCCTAGCCCTCCCTGAACAGATGCCATTGGGGATGGAACCCGGGACATTTTGCATGCAAAGCGAATGCTCTGCCACTGAGCTAAAGCCCTTCCGCTAACTCTGCAAGAGCCAGTGTGGTGTAGTGGTTAAGAGCAGTAGTCTTGTAATCTGGTGAACCGGATTCGTGTCTCCGCTCCTCCACATGCAGCTGCTGGGTGACCTTGGGCCAGTCACACTTCTTTGAAGTCTCTCAGCCCCACTCACCTCACAGAGTGTTTGTTGTGGGGGAGGAAGGGAAAGGAGAATGTGAGCCGCTTTGAGACTCCTTAAAGGGAGTGAAAGGCAGGATATCAAATCCAAATTCCTCTTCTTCTTTTGAAATCCTGCAGAAGCCACACAACTTGGTGATACTGCAAACTTGACCCCAGCGGCCCTCCCCCAGGGCCCAATTTATCCAAGGGCTGGCTCTGGGGTGTATCCTGCCCTGGGAGTGTTCATGGCTTCCTTTGGTGTCAGCTGGCATCCCTGCATGAGAATATTTTCTGTTCCCATCTTTTGCATTGATGTACCATTTGCATGTTTATAATATTCGTGCGCCCTGCTTTTTGGTTGTGCTGTGTTTTTTGCGGCGCCATTTCTTCCCCTCCCCTCTCTTTTTTAAAGCCATGGCTTACCTGTCAGTAGCAAAAGCCCCAGGCTCAGTTTCATAGCAGCGCTAGAATGAGATTCCGAGTGAAGCCATAAAGAATGAATGAGGCTGTGGGCACACTAGCTTGTCTGCAGCACAAAAATGTAGTTCTTCTAAATCTGGAACACTTTGCGCTGCTTTCAGTTCCAGATTCCAGCTCCTTCCAGCCACAAGTGTGGGCATGGCTGCTTGACACACATTTGCAAAACGAACCCCTTGACTAGGTTATCCAACACCCTTTGCTTCTCCAGGCGAGTAAAGGCAGAAGTGGGGATTGCAAACTTGGTATATGTCCACCCACAACATTATTAGGAAGGTGTAGATAGGCAGGCACACACACACACACACACACCCCACGCATTGCCAGGGCTGCCTGCATCTGTTTCCATATGGAAACACTGCAGGTAATGCAGAATGACTTTGCAGTGAGCTTTTGATTTTGGAACAAAACACTGTTTATCAGCGAGCACTTTCCATGGCGCCAAAAATACACAATCGATCTAGTTCCTGTGCGGACTATGTAGGGGGGAACCGCCAAGTGCTCAGTCCCCACCGATGGTAGAATAAAACACCATGTGTACTAAGCCTTGATCCACTCGCAGAATCCCAAAATTGTACAGTTGGAAGGGTCCTGTTGAGATCCTCTAGTCCATCCCTCTGCAAGGCAGGAACCACAGCTCAAATAATCCCCAACAGATGGCCTCTACACCCAGCCTCTGCACGAAAAGCTCCAACAACGGAGAAACTCCACCACCTTCTGAGGCAGTCCATTCCACGGTTGAAGAGCTCTCACCATCAGAAAGTCTTTTCCTACAGGTTTTAGGTTAGATTTTGCCCTGCTGACCTCATCCCGCTGTCTGTGCTGAAAGAGATCCAGTGCGGATCTGCGCTCTCCGCATTATGTGTTCCTGTTAATGCTTTTTGTTGCCCCCTCCTCCTTTCTCGAATGCCAGGAATCTACCTCGTGCCATCTTCATCTCCATCCCATTGGTGACCTTTGTCTACACCTTCACCAATATCGCCTACTTCACTGCCATGTCACCCCAAGAGCTCTTGTCTTCCAACGCTGTGGCGGTAGTAAGTAAAAGCGCCCCTGGACCTTTCCTTTCCTTCCCCTCCCCGTTTTTTCCTTTTTTTAATTACGATTATTCCTGCTCTGTGCCGTGTGGTATTATGTTTCAGTTTCTCTGCCTTTTGTTGCTTTAGACATTTGGTGAAAAGTTACTGGGCTATTTTTCGTGGGTTATGCCCGTCTCTGTGGCTCTGTCTACATTTGGAGGAATAAACGGATACCTTTTTACCTCATCAAGGTTAGACGAAGTACGATTTTGTTTCTTTTTCCGGAATGGGTGAGGGGAAACCTTTTGCTTTCTTGGCTAGCTCTGAGTCTTTGTTGTGGGTCACTTTTGACAGATTTATTCACTCATCTTAGTTGTGTCCTGCCCTTCCTCCATATCACTCGCGGTGGTGTATATGGGGTTAAGTCTGTGAGGTAAAAATTAGGTGTAGAATTTGCAGTTTGCTCTAAACCACTCCATTATGTTAAGAAACAACAAAACCGACAGGAACATAAGAACACAGAAAGCTGCCTTATGCCAAGGCCCAATCTGCACCACACGTTGAAAGCAGGATCTGGCCACTTTCAACAGACATGGCTCCTGCCATAGAATCCCAGGAAGTGTTGTTTGTTGTGGGGGCTGAGTTGTTAGGACCCCAACCCCCATTTCCCTCAGGGAACTTCAGTTCTCAAGAGTGCCCTGGGAAGAGGGATTGATGGTTAAATCATCCTGGGAACTAGCTCGTGTAACACTGCCCTGACACAGTATTGTGAAACCTCCTGCAAAAACTGATCAGGATGAATCCTCAATGAACGGCCAACATGGTCTCACCTCCCCACAAACTTTGTGCAAGGAAATCAGGATCAATGGCCAATAAAGAGGTCATCTGGGTGTGCTGCATGTTTACATGCAAATCCCCCAAATGCATCAACAGGTGGAACATTGATTGATTGATTGATTGAAGTTATATACCATCCTATATCAGCAGGTCTCAGGGCGGTTTATATTTCCTGTTTTCTTACCGTCTTTATCTCTACTTACTACGAGAAACAGAAGTTAGTTCCTTTGAGGTCAGTTTGGCAGCCTTAAGTAGCCTATTATTATTATTATTATTATTATTATTATTATTATTATTATTATTTATTCCCCTTGTTGAGCCATCTCTGTTTGATTTCAAATCTTTCAGTAGCCAGAAGAAAATGAAGAACATAAGCTGCTCTCTCCATGATGCAGTTGATGATCTCCTGATCCCACTAACCAGTTTTACTTTTCCTTCTAGACTGTGTTTCTCCGGAGCCCGAGAAGGACATTTGCCCAGCTTGTTGGCCATGATCCACGTCCAACACTGCACCCCGATCCCAGCCCTTCTTGTCTGTGTGGGTATTTCTCCTTTACATACGACTCTGTGCCCAAATAGGTTTCTCAGGGGTTTACAAGCATAAAATGACAAGATGCTTCATTATTCCTCCGATACCAGCTTTTGTGGCTTACAGATTCCTCTGAGAGCATCCCAGTGATAAGCATGGGGGGAAGAGTGCATGTTAAGAGGTATGTGTGTCTGTTTCATAGCAAACCTCTTAAGAAGGGTTCAGGAACCTCTGGCTGAGGGCTGAATGCAGCCCTCCAGGCCAAGACCTTGCCCAGCGCTGTCTATCCCCTGGTCACACCTCTTGCCTTGCTTACATGCTTTTAGCTGGTGGGAAGTCTCCCTTGGCAGCAGTCATGCCTCTTGCTTGCCTGAAAGGAGGATGGGGAGCTGCCTTCCTTTGACCCCTGCCTGCCTGCTCCCCTTCTTGCAATCACATAACATGAGTCTTCTGGATCAGACTGATGGCCCGCCTAGTCCTGCAACTTCTCCTCACAGTGTCCAAACAGTCGCCTATGGGAAACCAGCAAGTAGGGTCCAAGAGGACTCTCCTCCACCCAATTTGGTGTAGCGGTTAAGAGCGGTGGACTCGTAATCTGGGGAACTGGGTTCACATCCCCGCTCCTCCATATGCAGCTGCTGGGTGACCTTGGGCCAGTCACACTTCTCTGAAGTCTCTCAGCCTCACTCACCTCACAGAGTGTTTGTTGTGGGGGAGGAAGGGAAAGGAGATTGTGAGCTCCTTTGAGACTCCTTAAGGGGAGTGAAAGGTGGGATATCTAGATTCTATTATTCCTGGTAAAGACCCCTTGAATCCATCCTAAAAGATTAAAGACACCACAGTCTTATTCATAAGTAACAAAAAGTAGTTTTGCTCACGATCAGGCAGAGCACAGTGCAATCCCTGAAGGCAGGCTTTAGGCTTAAAGTTACAAACATTTACAAATAGGTTTACCACATATGGGAGTTGACCTAGTGACTGCAGACTAGCAGTCCAGGAAGTTTGCAGGATAAAAAGGGAAGCAGAAGAGAGAAAGGTGGCAGTGTGACTTGGTCTTTTACCAGGTCTGGAAAGGTCACGCCCACCTACTAGTCACATGCAAGGAAGGATGCTCCAGGCCAGGAGGAACAGGAAGTTTTGACTGGCTGGACCAAACATTCCCTTGCATGTCCATTCTAGCAAAGCAAGGAATGTTGTACTTGACTGCTCCCAGTGGATTACCGGTACATCCCACAATAGGAAGTTGCGTTAAACTGAGCCAGACTCCGTTGAGGTTTAAAGTTTTATGTATGTGCAGCTCTCCAGCTCTCTTACAATGAAATCACAACACAACATAGAAGAAAAATCCCAGCATAAAAAACTGAATAAAAGCAATAAATCTAAAATAAATAAAAAATACTCCTTAGAATCATTATTCTTTATTGAATTTATATCCCATCCACCCCTGAGGCCTTCACTTAGTGCCAAAAAGAAAGCTTGTCGAACTTCTGAGAGAATTGCTGAGTGCACATTTAAAGCACATTCCCCATCCTCCCAAATTCCTGGGAGCCATAGTTTGTTAAGAGGGCTGGGAATAATAGCTTGAGCCAACCAGAATACCCAAGATTCCTGGGGCTGCGCACTTTTCAGGCATGCTTTTAATACACAGTGTGTACACAACATAGAAGAGCCTCGGGGCTGATGGAAAAAGTATGCCCTGTCCAGGGAGTCGCAATAAATAAAACATAGAAATGAGAAGGTTTCCTTGCTTTTCTTCCAGTAATGTTTCCATTTCCATTTCTTCTTCTCTCCCCAGTGTCTGGCCACAGTGGTCATCATGCTTGTTGGGGACACCTACACATTGATCAATTATGTGTCCTTTATCAACTACCTCTGCTACGGAGTGACAATAATCGGTTTGATTGTGCTGCGCTGGAAGAAGCCCAAAATCTTCAGACCCATCAAGGTGAAAAATATTGGGGCTCTCCGAATGCACCCTCTCTTGATTCTTTAGGGGTTTGGTAGGCTTGCGGATGATGCTCACTTCCCACGATGCACCTGAAGGAGGAGTGAAAGGGGAGGCTTTCCTTGCAGCCTGTCAGCAGCCACAACCACGCAAAACGGTCCTCTCATCTGCCACCAGCCCAGGGGGTGATCTCCAGACTGTCACTGCTTTGGAGGGATGGGCTCAAAGAAAGACAGGAAGGTTTGGTGTACAGCAGCTCAAAGTTTGGTCCATGATGACAGGTGGGGCAACCTCAGCCTCGCTTCTTCCAAGCCCAGCTGCCGTTCCAGGAGGTGGCATCACTCCTGCCACTTTCCTCCTCCTCCTCCTCCTAGTTTTCTCCTTCTCCCAGGAGGAGGAGAAAACTAGGTTTGGGTCACTCCCCTTCCCTCTGCCCCACTACAAGTGGCACCAGCTACCACTGGTTAAGGGGTCCTGCCACCCTAGAGCAGAAAATCCATTTTTAAAAACAAACAAACCATACTGTTTGCAGCCAGGAAAGTGATGGATAAACACCCTGGGAAGATTGGGCTGCATGAATGATTGACAGGGAGGCATACAAATAACCCACAGGCAGCCCAGGCCGAATGTGCACCATCCTATATCTGCCCCACAAACAAATGAGAACAGATGCCCAAGAAAGGTCAGACACAGTTTGACTTCCGCGTAAGCTTTGTGCCAGCAGATCTGGGTGGTTGATCAGGAAACAGGTTGTCCAGAGAGGCCCTTTCTTCACCAGAGGGAGAATTGGGTAGGAGAAGGGGGTTGTGCTCTGCCGCTGCAGCTTCCACCTTCTTCCGGATTCCTCCAAATACTGGCACAGCAAAGGCAAGAATGGGGACGAGGGGAGGGCACCTCCTGTGAGAATGGTAGGAGTATCACATGAGCTGTAGTAGCTTTTGTGACAGTGGGAGATTGCACCAATTCCTGTAGGTGTGTTGGTCGATTCCTGTAAAGGACACACTTTCAGTTTTTGCAGTCTGGCACAAAACCAGTTTTGCAGGTTTCTCCAATGCTTTGTTCAGCATTCTGGGAAAAGGAGAATCTGCACCCCATTCAATTCACCTTTTATTGTGTTAAGTCACAACAAAGAAACTCAGTCTCATCGGCAAACTAGCAGGGTGGCAACACACAGGTGTATATTTCTGGGAAATGGTTGGGTAGTTCCCAGGGTTCTCTTGAGTTAAATTGTGAGTATGTATTGTGTATTTAACATATTTTTTACCCATCCTTTCATTTTTATAACTCCGAAGGTGGCCCTCAGTCCAAGCTTGAAAGCAACCCACTATCAAAATCCTTAAATACTTTACTAAAAGCAGCAAACAAGACAACAGATTTATTAATTTTTTAATGAAAGAACAGGAATGACTGAGTTTCATGTCTGGGAGAAGATTTGCTGGGCCTCCTCAATCAGTTAATAACTATTATTACTGATTACAAACATTCTTATTAGATATTACCTATTATTAGTATTACCTATTGAAGTTGTTTTAAATTATTTTTTATATTTGTGTTTAAATTTTTGTAACCTACCCTGGGACCCTAGTGTGAAAGGTGGGTGAAAAATTGTAATAAAATTGTTCTCCAACAGTAATAATACATTTAAATCCCAGTTTTCCTCAAATGAGCTCAAGACAGCCTAAAGGTCCTCCTTGCCCTCTCCATTTTCTCCTCATAACTATCATGGGTGGTCTAGTTTGGTGGTGAGGCAGTGATCTAGTTTGGCCCATGGCCCAAGGTCACCCCAGTGAGATTCATAGCCAAGTGGGAGATTTGAACCCAGCACTCCGCAACTTAGCCCAACACTCTAACCGCTACACCACACTGCCTCTCAATCTATCATCACACCTTTGGTGCATACAGGGCAAAGGGAATCAGGAGGAAATGTCAGGCTTCTGTACACTTGCCATCTTTTTTCCCCTCTCAGGTTAATCTCCTGGTTCCAATCACTTACCTGACATTTTGGGCCTTTCTCTTGATCTTCAGTTTATATTCTGAGCCAGTAGT
The DNA here is from genome assembly GCF_964106915.1 of Podarcis gaigeae. Lineage (NCBI taxonomy): Eukaryota > Metazoa > Chordata > Lepidosauria > Squamata > Lacertidae > Podarcis > Podarcis gaigeae. The sequence continues at coordinate 28,970,417 of NC_139684.1, forward strand.
CTGTGGAGTTGGACTGATTATCATACTAACTGGAGTGCCAGTGTTTTTTATTGGAGTATACTGGAAAAACAAACCAAAGTGTGTAAATAGGATAACAGGTAAGCGGGGAACCTGCGGGAGGGTGCCTCTACGAGGAGTAAAAACTGTGGTCACCATAGAAACGGGATAAAGGCCGTTGGTTATGTATGGAGAAAATGTCACCGGGTTCAGGGTAGTCACAGATTTCAACAGCCTATTTCCGAATGTGTGCAGTGAGGGCAGAGAGATTTGAATTTGGGGCCTTCCAAAGCCCATCATTCTGTGGTCACAAGGGCCAACTCGAGGTCTGTTCTTGAAGTGGGCAACATTCAGTTTTTCTGCCCCATCTCGCATCTTGTTGTGGGTGGTGGGGAGGCAGGAAGGGTCATGGCTCAATGGCAGAGCAGAGCAAGGCTCCGGGTTTAATCCCCAATGACAGCATCTTCGGGTAAGGCTGAGAACAGGCTCCTACCTGAAACCCTGGAGAGCCACTGCTGCCAGTCAGTGTAGACAGTGATGAACTAGATGGATCAAGGGAGCTTCTGTTCTTCCTCTGACTGGCCAGCTACTCTCCAGGGAGTTTGGGTACAAGATCTCTCACGTCACCTGCTACATGACCTTCCTAACACAGGAATGAATGGGCACCTGTGGGCCTCTCAATGTCGTGGCGCCCATAATCTCTTGATTACTGACCGTACTGAATGGGACTTTTTAGTTTAGAGAAAAGGTGAGTAAGAGGCCAATAGGAAGTTATAAAAGTTATGTGTGGAGTGGAGAAAGTGGCAAGAAAAAAGTTTTCCTCCCTCTGTCTCATAACACTCAAACTTGTGGACACATCCAAGGAAGCTGAAAAGCTGGAAGATTCAGGGCAGATAAAAGAAAGGACTTCCTTACATAGGTAAAGGTAAAGGGACCCCTGAACATTAGGTTCAGTCGTGACCGACTCTGGGGTTGCGGCGCTCATCTCGCTTTATTGGCCGAGGGAGCTGGTGTACAGCTTCCGGGTCATGTGGCCAGCATGACTGAGCCGCCTCTGGCGAACCAGAGCAGCGCACGGAAACGTCGTTTACCTTCCTGCCGGAGCGGTACCTATTTATCTACTTGCACTTTGTGCTTTCGAACTGCTAGGATGGCAGGAGCAGGGACCAAGCAACGAGAGCTCACCCCGTCGCAGGGATTCGAACCGTCGACCTTCTGATCGGCAAGTCCTAGGCTCTGTGGTTTAACCCACAGCACCACCTCCGTCCCCTTCCTTACATAGCACAGTGGTAAACTGTGGAACTCACTGCCACAGGAGGCAGCAACGGCCACCTACGTGGATGGCTTTAAAAGATTAGACAAATTCATGGAGAGAACTATCGATGGCTACTAGCCACAATGGCTGTGCTCTGCCTCGCAGTTGGAGTCAGGGATGCTTCTGAATACCTGTTGCTGGAAACCACAGGAGTGGGGAGGGTTCTTGTGCTGGAATCCTGCTTGCTAGTATTTGGGGGGGGTGTCTCAGTTAATTTCATTGTACACAGGTTGTACATTGACAATAAAGATATTATTATTAGCTGCCCGCAGGCATGTGGTTGGCCACTTCTGAGAACAGGATGTTGGACTAGATGGGCCATTGGCTTAATCCAGGAAGGCTCTGCTACGGACTGTTGGGAGTTGGATTCCCAGGACATTCCAAGGAACAGGCTCCCCACCCCTGCTTTTAAGTGGAGATGCCAGTGGCCATTAAACTTTCTGCAGGAAAAGTGGGACCTCTGTGACTGAGCTAGATTGAGCCACTGACTGGTGGATGTTCTGGCTACAATTAAACTGACTGCTTGACGACTTCCTCTTTTCCAGAGTCCTTGACGCACTGGGGCCAGAAGGTGTGTTTTGTAGTCTACCCACAAGGGGGTTCTATTGAAGAGGATGATCTACCTTTCACTCACTCACCCCTCCAGGAAGAGAAAAGACCTTGAAGAAATAACGATATATTTTACACACAAGAAGTAGATTTTTGTTGTTTTTGTTTACATGATGATTTTTTTTTTTTGAAAAAAGAAAAATCTTGAATTTTTTTTTTTTTAGAAATCCAATAGTAAAATGTATAAAATGAGATACACCTTTTCAGCAGCTATAGTGGACCGTTAATAGCACTTAGCTCTTTTTCCTAAAAAGAAAAAAGAAGAAAAAAAAGAGTAAAAAATAAAATAAAATAAAATGAGCTGGCTTGTTTCTTCCTAGTGATGTATTTCTGTCAAGTGATATATTTACATTCAGGCCCGATATGTAAAATTCTGACTGTCGTTGCTTATTCCGGTAGTTCTAAAGAACTTCTGTAAAGTTTCGCCATGAGAAAATAACAAATTTAAAACAAAAAAAATTCCTTCCAGTAGCACCTTAAAGACCAACTAAGTTAGTTCTTGGTATGAGCTTTCGTGTGCATGCACACGAAAGCTCATACCAAGAACTAACTTAGTTGGTCTTTAAGGTGCTACTGGAAGGAATTTTTTTTGTTTTGACTATGGCAGACCAACACGGCTACCTATCTGTAACAAATTTAAGGAAGTGATGTGAAGTAGTGCAAATTGTTGAAAACAGCTTTGATTGACAATGCAGAACTGCATGATGACAGCTGCTTTCTGCAATAGTCCCTGGGCGTCTCAGTGCTTGCCTCTATCAATTTCTCTTTTTTTATGGACAAGGGAATGTCTTGTACACACAAACCCTGCCCCCATTGACTTGAAGCCCTTCCTTCCACAAAAGAAGGTTCATCTAGGGCATTGGGTTATTTCCATTAACCTATGAGTCCCAACCTAAAACCTATATTCTCCCTTAACATATGCAGATTGAGGGTTTGTTGAAAAGACCACCCATCATCACTTGATTCAACAATGAAGGACCAGAGGGTGAATGAGAGAGCAGGGACCCCAGAAAAGTATTCCCAGAAAAGTATTTGCCTTGGAAGCAGAACATGTTTCACTTCCTGTTGAGTGTGTTCCATTTGTAAATTGAGTCCCCCACTGCTATGGCAAAGCACGCGTTGGTTTAAAAACGCTTTGGTTTAAGAAAGGACTGGTGGAACGGGTTAAGTTCGTAAACCAAGGTACCACTATATTCTTAAAGATCCTCAAGTTTCGTTTTTTGAAAGAGCAAATATTTAGGTTTCAACATAAACAAAGCTTTTATATTGTATTTTCATTAAGTTGACCTCATTAGAAGCCAAGGAAAGTGGGTCCTCAGAGGGGAGGGCTTCAGGCCCAAAGGGAGCACCTGCAACTTTGCATGGATCAGAAAAACCCACTTGCCATCTCTCATCGATTAGGCTAGGTAAGATTTTATATACCCCACCACTGTAGATTATACAGAGACCTGACTACGTCTTTAGATATTGCTGTGTCAATAGCTCCAAGTTTACTTCTGTCAGCTGCACAACCCCTAGCACACAGAGATACAACCGTCCCTCCTACCACCAAGCCATTGCTTACTCCTGGGTGAAGGAGCACAGAGGGAAAGATGGGGAAATAACACAATCCCAAAGCAGGCAAAGTCATCCTATTCTTGGATTGACCTCAGCAGAACTGACCCGCCAGATGGAAAAGGATGGTCCTGGGTACCAAAGGGAGGTGCTGGACTGACAGTCCTGAGGCTGAAAATTTTAACAGATGCTGCCTAGGGAGGGGGAGAAAATCCAATCAAGTCTTCTTGATCAGGAGGGGAATTACTTCACAGCCACAGCAAAGACCACCCACGCTGCATGTTCAGTGATGCCAAGAGCTTGGGGGGTCGCTTTGCGTGGTTCGTCAATTCCACGTCTCAGGACTGGCTTGCTCATGCCTATTTGCTAATTAAAAAGAAGAAAAACGCCACTAAAAATGCCCGTGAAAATATCTGCATCGAATGTGTTTTGGATAAACATGTTAGCACTAGACATGTTCTTCTGCCGTTTACTAAATGACGGGCAGCAAACCACTAGACAATCTTTGCCGATTTGTGATATTGTGAACCAACTGCTATGCTGTCAGTGCTGTATTTTAAGCAGCAAGTCCTCTTTGTTGCTGCAGAGCGTAGAGAGCGGCTTGTGTTTCTCACAAATGTGTGCAACATTGACGACAGTGATAAAGCACTTGCCATCTGTTGATGGCTTTTGGAAACTCGTCCTCTGGAGGTTGCAGAGTCTCCCTCTCCAGCCCTGAATGCGCAACTCACCTAATCTGTTTTAGTAGCAAAAGGCTGTCCTTGCAGCAATTCTACCTACTCTGACCAGAATATAGACAGGCCTGCATATCAACACAGATATAGAAAATCAAACACAGAATGTGACATTAGCCGCAGAATTCTGCACTTTCTAAGAATCTCAGAGCTTTCATTTAAAATCAGCAGCAACACTGACTCTAAATTTCTAGCCCTTATGTTTGAAAATGTGGAGACAACACCTAATTAAATATCAGGATCCAGAGGACTTTTTGGATAAGACATATAGTGGTCAAAGGATGGGGCTTCAGCCTCCTGCTCTACTTCATTACTAGAAGAATCAAAGTACAGATTCAGGATAAAATACACCAAGCAAGAGGAAACATGCAAAGATGATCGCTTTCCCCGACTCACACAAATCACGTCTCCTCCTCCCCTTTGAAGCACAAATCATGCCTGGACAGCGCAATTCTGACTCAGCTTTTGCAGAAGCTTTATTACAGGAATTGGCTTTGTTCAAAAAAAAAATTCCCCAAAATATGTTTTGGAAAAGCTCCGAGAAATCTTCTCGGTGATATTAACTTTAAATAAACGAGTAACGCATGCTAGTTCTGCCAAGAGATGCTACCGCTTGCAAGATTTTGAATTCAGAACTTTCCAGATAAACTAAACAAGTGGGACCCTCCACAAAATGTTGCATTTCATCCTCACCTCCCAACAGAAACATTCCTATTCAGGCTTCCAGCCAGCTATGCTTTCTCCAGGACACTTCATTCCACCACCCACTCCTTGTCTGCTTTTTGAATTGACTAGGACTATGGAGCATGCACAGTTCTCACTGGGAATTTTTTTAAGGGGAGTCCCCTAAGGTGGTTGCGTTTTTTTAAAAAAGAAAATATATTTCTACCTCTGCAATCCTCGAAGGTCCTCCAACCAAGCTGACAGGTCCTTCTTGTTTGCCAGGGGCCATGGTTTGGCATTCAGCTCCTGCATTCACTAGTAAGAGGAAGGGATGGTTCAAGTACCATTGAAGGGTCTTGTGCAACCCATCTCACAAAGGAAAGACAATGCTAGGTTAATTTAATTACCTTTTGCTTTGACAGAAAGATAGTTGAAACATTTTAATTTCCTTGGTAATTTGTAAAGGGTGACAGATGACGTCTCTAAAGTTCACAATAAAAAAAGCATTTTGCTGATGCAGCACACTCTTGATTTATACCATCCCCGCTTAAGGCACACAACCACTTGGGTCCAGCCAAAACCAAGAAATTTAAATTCGACTTTAAGGGGGTTAAAGAAATAGAGAGTATTGCTAGGCACCCTGAACCACTCTGTATACCTGATTGTATTATCACTGCTCCTCACTGCCCTTAACTTCAAAAACAACTGAAAAGGTATTTTTAAGTGACAGAATGCCAGAGAAACATTTGGTTACGTTGTTAAAAAGCAATCAGCACTCTGAGAAAGGGCTACTAATGGCTATGCTGGCTGCATACCAGTGCCTAGCAAGTGCGCTCAGGTCCCATCGATTACTATGGAACTGCAACACATACAGCAGCGCAGAGACTGCAGCCACACAAAAATAAAGCAGTCTATGGGAAAATGAAAAAGGGAATTTCAAGGACAAGCGACTGAAGTATTCTTGGAGACAGTTCAGGGGTTGCCTGAGGGGGCTGGAATCGTGTCCTCCCAGCCAATGGTGGGACCTCATGCGACTCCAAGCAGCAAGCGCATGGGTGGTCCAACTTCCCCCATGCCACTGCTGAAGAGGGTCTGTGCACTTTTACAAAAAGACCAGAAGTGTCCTCTGTCAGCTTACTGCCAGTGACATGACTTGGGGAACCATGACTGGTTTAAACTCACTAGGTTCCCAAAGTATAACGTACCACATGATGTTCAGAAAAAAATGTTGATTTTTTTCTCTTTCATTTGTTAAGTCGTCTTAAAAACTCAATTCTAGTTGCAGAGAACAAAGCGGAATCAAGATGTGGTTTCAGATCCAGGTTTGCTCGCTAAAGAGGGTTTGGCAAGCTACTGTTCCTTGAGCTCAGAAGTAGCATTGAGCCATACGGCTTGTTTTTGAAATCACACGTGGATGCTCCTTTAGTGCATGGAAGAGGGAGCGTGAACAAGCCCAAGGCTCCTTTATACGGCAAGAAACCAGGACTTCTCATTGTGCCTGAACCTCCATGAGCTTTCAGGAAAGCTATTACATCACTATTTATGTTCTCACCAGTATCTGAGGAACTGACCAGTTCTCTGGAACTTCCTTTGAAAACCATGGAAAATCTGCTTGCTCAGTATAATTCTCAGGGCAGTATGTGAATTTAATAAAGAGATAAATAAATAATAGTAATAATAAAGCAGGGATATGGACCCTGTGACCCTCCAGATGTTTGTTGCTGGCCTCCAACTCCCTTCAGCCTCGGTCAGCATGCCCAGTGATGGGAAATGTATAACCCCTGAGGACCACAGGTTACCCAGTTCTGGTACAAGGTAAAGGTAAAGGTAAAGGTACCCCTGCCCGTACGGGCCAGTCTTGACAGACTCTGGGGTTGTGCGCCCATCTCACTTAAGAGGCCAGGGGCCAGCACTGTCCGAAGACACTTCCGGGTCACGTGGCCAGCGTGACATCGCTGCTCTGGCGAGCCAGAGCCGCACACGGAAACGCCGTTTACCTTCCCGCTGGTAAGCGGTCCCTATTTATCTACTTGCACCTGGAGGTGCTTTCGAACTGCTAGGTTGGCAGGCGCTGGGACTGAGCAACGGGAGCGCACCCCGCTGCAGGGATTCGAACCGCCGACCTTTCGATCGGCAAGTCCTAGGTGCTGAGGCTTTAACCCACAGCGCCACCTGCGTCCCCTTTGTCCTCTGGTACAAAGCACCTTCCAATTCACAGTTCTATGCACTCAGCGCTCTGCTAACATTGGAAACTCGGGATGGGGGTGGGTAAAAGGGGTTCACAAACCTACAATAAACAACAGCTCAACAAATACCCTTGTAAAACTGATCCAACTTAATTCAACATAAAACTCCTACTGAAGTCAGCCTTTGCTACAATCCCACTATAATCAAAACTTGGCTGCTTTGTTGTTACAGTGGCACAGCAACCGGAAAATGCAATTATTTTCTGTGAATGAAGGATATGGAACCTTTGGCTGCCACTGGCATTTCTCCATCGCTATGGGCACCGTGACGAAGAGAGCAAGCAAATGAGTGGATGTAGCTTTTTTGTTCTTGTTTCAAAAGGGGGTGGGAAGGTACGAAAGGAAAGGAATGTGATGCTCCCTGCCTTTGGTTTCCTGTTAAACGATTTACCCCGAGGCTCTGTAAATATAGCTTTAATTTAGACAAATATTCTAAATCGCCAATAATTGGATCTCTCCAGTTGAGCGGTCCGTCATAATTACTTGTGCCTGGTGCCTTGCTTTGCCTGCTGGATGAATCCCCTCCAGCATATGAATGAGAAGCTATAAGCTGACTTTTATCTCGGAAAGCAGAGGGGAAAGCGCCTTTCACAAACAGAAGGAACAAGCGGATTTAGGGAAGCGTCAAATTGCAAAGGCAGATCTGCTGGGGCGGGTGTTGTGTGTTCACCCACCCACAGATCAAGGTCAGCTGGGGAAAACTGTAGCCAGGGGGGTCCCTATGGTAGGCAGATGCAGAGCTGCATATTTTCTTCTTCTCAGAGACACAGCGGCTTTCCAGAGTTACACCTGTGTGCCTGTGCAGAAACCCCCCTGGGTCAGTTTCTCCCTGGTAACCACACACAGATAGTGAAGCGAGGGCACCAGGGAGGCCTCCCAGCATATGTCATTATAAGCAGTGGAAGAAGCACAGCTGATACAGGCAGATGAATTGAGATTTAACAGTTCCTTTCTCTAACCTGCCGGCACAGAACTTTCCCCCACCTGCCTTTCCCGTACCAGGAACATATTGCACCTGCCAGGTGTTTGACACACACACACACACACACACACACACACAAATGGAGGTGCCAAAACTGACAACTGGTATATTTTAATGACTGTAGCCTGCTAGTCAGAAATCTGTATGCAGATACCAAAGGAGATGGCAAGACAGTCCAAACTGCAAGCCCTTTCGGAAGAATATCTGTGTCTTGTATGTATAACACGTTATACAAGTAAATGCTTTTTTTGTTTGTTTTGTTTTTAAAGAAGAAAAGTATGATTGTGTGAACAAACTCTCATCAGCTCCTGATACCACATTTGTCCTACTGAACCTTGCTGGAGATGTGCTGCAACAGAAGTGGTGATGTTGGTGGCGGGTGGCGTGCACCACAATTTAATGAATGGTGTCCTCTGAAAGAGCCCAGCAAAATCCGATTAGCAGACCAGTAAAGACTCGTCGTCGCTGGGGGTGACTTCTGAGAGAGGGGGAGGGGATTCGAGGATTGGCACTTCCATGGAATGGCAACAAGCTGGGCGAATGCCCAAAGGCTCTTCGCGATATGACTGGGGGCAACAACAGTGTCGGCCGTCCCCCTGAAGAGGGACATTCACGGGGCTGTCAGAGTATATCGACTCCCACTTTTTGAAGGGGAGCCGGCATGGCTCTTCACTCAGCAAATTATTCCTGCTGGAGCTTCTGCACTCGGCAACAGTCCTGCTAGACGCCAAACCCCCACCCTGGTGCGTTTCTGCCACCCTCTCCAACAAAGGGTCTCTGAACGTTTTCCCTGAATCAGCCTTGCTGGTCTGTCTGATCTCACCGCTGGGAGGGTCTTCAGTACCTGAAGGCTTGTCGTGTCCGTCCTCTGGCTCTGAGAGAGCTGCTGTGCAAATGTTTGACAGAACGTCTGAGGGGGGCGATTCTGCAGCTTCTGTCTCTGAAGGCAAATGGCTGTTTTCAGATTCCAGGAGTCCCCGGTTTGGGCTGCAGCTCCCCGTTTCAACATTAGTTCCCTCGGGAGAAGCTGGGGGGCTCTGGGGGGCCGCGCCATCTGTGCGATTGATGATTCCATCCCCTAGCACTGTCTGGGAAGTGTGGGTGGGGTTCAGCAGCGGGATCTGAGCTCTCACCCGCGGCCGGTGGAAGAATCTGTTCCACAACCTGCCCAAGCGCCGGTGGGATGAGCTCCTCCTGGACGAATGGCGACGCATCTGCCTCCTCATGGCCGTTCGGATGTTCTGCAGGACGGAGGCCTATGAAGACAAACAGAGTGGGTTCTTTTTTTGCCTTCCTAGCTTTCATTCAAAGATAATACACTAACATCCTGGCCAGTGTCAGAAGACGGGAAGGAAGCCAGAGGAACCTCTCAGCCCACGACACAGCAACCTCTCCCCAATCTCTTCTTTCCTCTTGAACCTCCTGACCTCACAAATGCAGGGGATTATCGGGATTATCCAGTGCCAATGGTCACCTCTGTTTCAGCCTCCAGCAGTGCAAGAGGCTGATGCACGAAAAGCCCCAAAAAAGCCCACACCAGAAACATAAAGCAGATCTCCCTGCTTGTGTAACTAAATACAGAGCTTCAGCCATAATAGGATCACACTGTAGAGGCTGGATGCATTTGCCAGGGCTGGGGGAAATGAAAATACAAAACAAAATCCAATCACTGCTGGGGTGGGAGGATTTGTGTATACAAGTATCCCCATGATTTTCTAGGTGAAAAGTGGTGAAAATATCATAGCAAAAAGTGAATTTATTTTCTCTTTCCTCGCAAGGTTCTGGCAAATAAACACCAAATCTCTTTATTTTCAAAGCTCACCTTTGCCAAATCCATCTCACAAAGATAAACGCTTGGGTTTAGCAATATTACAGTACTTTAGGGTGGGGGTACCTGTGGCCCTGTTGAGTTCCAGCTCCCAATAGTCTCAGCCAGCATGCCCAATAGTCAGGGGTGGCAGGAGCTGCAGTCTCAAACAACATCTGGAGGGCCACAGATGTTCCCCATCCCTGCAGTACTTTAATGCATTAAAACTTTATTGACGTGTAATCAAACATTAAGGGCCAGCCTGCATGTTGCTTTAAAACACATCATTTGGCCTTGCACAGATCTCTTCCTCACTATAAACAACAGCCACTGGGTATCGTATAAAGATCAGGCCTGTGAGATGTGGGGGGGCAATCATTCCCTTCTCTCAATTAAAATACCTGTCTGCAAAATACAGAATTAGTTGGCTGGCTGATGGTGGATTATTGCCTGGGTGTGTCATTTTGTAATCATTATGTCCACAATTTATTCAAATAACCAACAGGCACCTCAGTCATTCAGGTTCTCAATGTTGTGAGCAAGCTGCAGTTCTAATTGTGTTTTGATCGGACATGTCAGAGAAATGTCATCCAAAATAAAGCATCTGAAGAGCATTGAGAGGAACAGAATGAATCTCAATGCATTTAGACATGGGGGGGAGTGTCATATTCATCCCTACTTTTCATATAAAAATGTTTGCAAAACATAATACAGTGGAACCTCGGTTTTTGAACATAATCCATTCCGGAAGACCGTTTGGCTTCCAAAATGTTTGAAAACAGAGGATCAATGGGCAGTCGGCAAAATCAATTGAAAAAAAATGGAAAAACACACAGCGGAACTGGTTCGACTGCCGAGGCGCATTCAGAAACGGAAGCAATTACTTCTGGGTTTTTGGCATCCGGGTTCTGAATCAGTCGGCTTACAAGATGCCCAAAAACTGATGTTCTACTGTACTTTCCCTCAACAAATACGAAACTTTGTTTCTGTTGTGCGGAGCTCACTCTGAAGGAGTACCGCAGAACACGGAGCCTGTAACCTGAAGTGTATGTAACCTGAAGCGTATGTAACCTGAAGCGTATGTAACCCGAGGTACCACTGTATAGACAGAGTCATTTACTTGTGATGCGTTGTAAACAGGGAAGTCTTCCACGGGTGGGATCAGGCCCTGTGCGATCAGTTGCCCATAGGAAGGAGGAGCTTCACGCCTCACAAACTCCGCCTCAAGACGGGTCATCTGGGTTTCAAATGCCCTGGAATCGGGATGGGGAGGGAGGGAGAGAAGAGAAGAGAAAAGCTGGCTGGATTAGAATAGACTAGGTGGGCATCTTTTCTGAGACTGTCATGGCCCAAAGTAGAAGTGACAAAGGCTACCACCCACTCATGACTAAGGCTGCAACCGGAGGCTTTCTTGGCCTAAGGACATGCAGTGCACTACCGGCATCAAACTGGAGCACCCACTGGGGCACCTGCATGGCTCCAACCTAGCCACCATCCCTTCTTGTCCCCTCCAGGTAAGCAGCATTAATGCCAATGCCAGGTTGGCTCCCCAGTCCTGCACCGCCATACTATCAGTATGACAGTATGACAGTATGAGACTTCTTGTGCTGTGCATGAAACATATCAGGGCTGGGTTCTGAAGCAATGTTCCTGGGCATAATCAACAAGCTCAAGCACTCTCTCTCTGCCTCTTGGCTGGCTGGCTGCAGAGAAGACCTCCCACCTGGTTAGCAATGTCCAAACTTGGAAACTGTGGTTTCAGGATTCCCTGTGCCTCAAATCCAAAAGTCAGAGGGTCCTGGGGGTGCTCCCAATCTACCCCCAGGCATGAAAGAGGAATGGGGAGAGAGCTCAAGCTTCAGCATGGCTCATTCCTGTACCAGGAAACCCTATTTTCCCCGTGAGGTCTGAAGAGGGGGAGGGACTGCCGCTCAGCGGGGAAGCACAGGTAGTGGAAGCAAAAGGCCTTAGGCTTAATTCATAGTACCTGCAAGCAGGGTGATGCAAGTCTCCTGTCTGAAACTCTGGGGAGCTGTTGCAGTTAATGTAAACAATAGTATTATGTTAGGGTCTTAACAGTCATTCCACACGACCCCTTGTAAATTTACTTTCCAAGATTCAACTAGGTGTCTATGTTATCCTGCCCAGAAAGGAAATGAAAAGCCCTCCTAACAAAATGGGTTGGGGGGGGGAGGGAGGAAGGAAGCAAAGCTGATCTTTTTCACCTGTATTCCCTGGTCCTCAAGGAATAGAGCTTGAAGGCGCAGCCCAAGGCGATCACCAGCAGCAGCCCGCAGACCAGGCTCCCGATGAGAGCTGCCGTGATGACCTTCCTAGGCACGATCACCAGGCAGTTGTGTTCATCGCTCCCATCCTGGCAATCCTCCTGCCCATCGCAGCGCCACGTCTCAAAGATGCACAGGTTGGTGCCGCAGTGGAAGTTGCCCGGCTGGCATGTGAAGCAGTTCTTCTCATCTGAGCCATCTGGGCAGTTCTTCTGGTTGTTGCAGCGGTCGAGCAGCGAGTAGCACAGCCCACTGTTCCCCTCGCACGGGTACTCATTCTTCTGGCAGGCTGGGCAGCTCTCCTCGTCCTTGCCGTTGGGGCAGTGCCACCAGCCGTCGCAGCGCTGCCTGTCGGTGTAGCACCCCTCGTCGTTGCCGCACGGGTGCTCCCAAGGGAGGCAGTAGCCCTTCACCTGGTAGGTGGCGTTGAACCCGTGCCCAGTGCTCTTGGACCAGGCATGGTATGATATGGTCAGCTGCCCCTTAGAGGACTCCAGGCTCACTGAGTGCCTGTTGTTGCGATAGGAAAGGGTCTGCATGAGCTTGTCACCTCTCTCCTCTAGCCCATCATACACCTTCACGTAGTCATTGTAGCCGAGCTGCAGGTCAAGCTGCAGGAGAACGTGGCGGTTGTCCTGGGTGTCCACATGCCACGTGCAGAGGAGGTCCGCCTGGCTGTGGTCCGAGCGGAAGAAGTCGGGAGAGGCGAAAGACCCGTAAAAGTTGCCCAGCCTTTTGCCGCATGAAAGGTCGGGGCAGTTCTCTTCGTCGGAACCATCGCTGCATTCTTTAACTGTATTGCATTTCAGCTCGTTGAACAAGCACTTGGTGGAATGGGCTACGCTGCACTGAAAGGTTCCCGAAGGGCAGATGCTGGACTGGGGCTCGGTTGGAGGAACAGTGCAATTTTTCTCGTCTGAGTTATCGCCACACTCATCCATGGAATTGCATTTCCAAGTGCCGGGAATGCATTTGCCATTCAGACAGCGGAATTCATCAGACTGGCAATTAGCCTGGCCCATTTTCCCTGTAAAGTGAGAGACAAGTGTCAGGAAACTTCTCCGGGCACTTCCGGCTCCATGCTGTGCCTGAAACATGAATCCAGCATGGAGGACAATCAAGATTTGGAAGCAGCAGCTCTTGAGGACTCTGAAATATTATTATGCCAACACAAGTATAAATCTCTCTCGCCAAGGACGAACTTCCCCACCAGCTGCACACAATCTCTCCCCCACAACTTACCTGGGTTTTCAGTAGCTCCACTGCAATGGCGTGACTTCAGAAGGAGGAGATGCCCTTTCCAAAGGGATGGAAGGGGATTCCCTCTCCCTGTTTTTCCTCTCCATAGCAGTTTCATTGTCATGGAATGTCATCTGCCTGCCTGCCTGTGCACCTGCCTTTGTGTGGATTTGTGTACATGCACATGCGCACACCTGTGACTGGCAGTCTGTTGGCCACCTTGGCCACACCTACCTCTATCCCGATTCTGAAAAAAGAACTAACTACCACTAGCTATGATTTCCACCACCATTTGTGGGGGGGGGGGAGCAGCTATAGTATGGAGGGAAGATTATTTCTTACCGACCTTTCTGCCCCAACCAGAAAGCCCCCAAATACCTGGGATTGGGGTGCTGTGAAAAGTTTTCAAATAGGCTCCCCGTCCCAGTTAAGGTTCAAAGACAAAAACCTGAGAGAACAGAAGACTATAGGCAAACAAAAAGGGGTATCCTAGATGGGCAAAGCAGGTCAGGGAGAAGCTAAAGCTGTTTTACAAAGGCTAGAAAGGAGAGAGAGGAGGCCCTTTTTTCTTACAGGAGCAATGTGGAAGGAGGACAAATCACTCTTAAATCAGGGGAGCAAAAAAGAGCCGGGATTGGAAAGAAAAGATCTCAGATTTAAAGTGCCAGGAGTTCTAACTTCCCCTTGCAAAGGCAGAACTAGATCACACTCTCTCCTTTCTTCTCTCCAATAAAGAGTGTGTATGAAGGGGGGAAAGAGTCTCTTGCCAAAAGCATGGTTGTTTCTGTAAAGAGACTCAGAGAAGTGCTTCTGAGTGCTGTGCAATTAAGGCAAATGAGAATCCTTCTTACAACTACAGGCTCTGGCTCATTTGCCACAGGGTATCTGTAGAGGGAGAATTTCTGAGGCTTCAGCTGCTTTCAAGAGCTCCCTTCCAGCATACAAATGCTAGAAGCCCAGAGCAATTGCTCCTAGCACTGGAAATCACAAGAGCCTTGTTGCCACTTAGGACAAGTCCCCCACAGAATGCCAAGAGAACATATCACATCAGGGTTATTGTCAACAGGAGAGGCAGTTATGTGGAAGAGGGAGGAGGATCTGCAAAGCTTTTTTGGGTGGGGTGCTATGTGCAGTGTAATCTTATTTCCCCCTCTTTTTGCTGGTGCCCCCATTGAGCCCTGCCCCTTTTGCTTCCTTGCCTGTACACACACTTTCCTTCCAGGTGGGGCTCTCCCTCCTGGTACTGGAGGCAGCTGGTTGAAAAGCACAGAGAGTGAAAAAACCTCAGGCAGGGGGAGGACTCAGCCTCTGCCTCTCGCAAGACTGGTTCTTTAAAATCACACTTGTACCTAAAGGTGCAAGTCTGTTACCATTAGAAGCAGAGTGGGGGTTGTTTTATTTATTTGATCCCTATTTTGTGGTGAAATCAAAGCAGCGTACAATGGAAATATAAACTCCCAAGAAAATCAAAAACGAAACAAAGAATAAAACAAACAGCAGTAAAGCTGCATCATGAAGCAGAATAATAAAAAACCATGTCAACAGGAGCATGTCCCAGGCACAGCTGGAAAATGCCAGCTGGAATAAAGCAAGCTCAAGAGCCAGTGCAAAAGCAGGCAACCCTATTAGGTTCTGCCATCGTTCAGGCACCACCACGGAAAAGGCTCTCCTCCTGCCTACATCCAGAGCCAGTGTGGTACAGTGGGAAGTGTGTGAGGACTTGGGATACAAAGACCTGGGTTCAAGTCCTGACTTAGCTCTAAATAGGTGGCATTTGGCCACACTTCAGTCTCAGCCTAACAGAGGATAAATAGTGATAAACCTCAGATAGAAATGTTGAAAATAAGATAAATGCAAAGCAATAATCAATATAGCCATTCAAACTAGAGAGAACTTTTACCTCGGATATACGAAAGGCGAAATCCCTGAGCCTGCCCTGAACTTGATGGATCAGAGTGGAAAAATATCCAGACGTGATCCCTGGCAGAGATGAAAGGAGGTGGGATGAAGGATCCACATGCTTTGTATTCTTCTCCCTTGGCAGGAGGACCGATCATCAGCCAGTCTGTTGAACACTTGGGAGAGTCCTCCAAATCAAAGTTCTTAAAACTGACAAGAGGAGGAAAACGGGAGAAGGGAGCACAGATGAAGGGAGACTGACTTATTTTTAGAGGAATGAAGGGAGACCACCATTTTAGATGAATGCACTAAAGAAATGAAAGAGGGGAACATTCAAAAAATTACTGATTTCACTAAAACGTTCAATGAAGGTGTTACTTCAGAATGTCTTTGAAGGCAGGCTTTGAGACAGCATCTCATGAAAAGGAACAGCGAAAGTCAACATGACACTTTGCTGAGGGGTCACCTCTGCCAGGTTGGAACACCAACTCTCCTCCTCCTAGTGGTGCAGCAATAAAACTGCTAGCACATTTACAAAAGTTGCCTTTAGGATGCAGGCCAGTCAATTAAAATGGCTCCCATCAATTAATCAACTAAAACTGTTCTTGATTAATCAGTCAATAACATCTTGATTAAAGCTTCCAGCGCTAAATCAAGCATTTGGAAATCAGCAAATGCTGGAAATCTAATTTGCCTCCCCTGCTAGCAAATACATTGGAAGTCCAGCGCAAATAATTATGGCTGCCAACAGCAAAGCAACCATAGCATCCAATTAAAACAAGAGAAGCCACGATTGTTTGTGACTTTCTCTAAATAAGGGCAGGCTGTGAACACAGCTGAAGCCTTAATTGGCTCATTAAAAACATTCTGCCCAACTCCTTAGAACAAGGAGGTGGGAAGTTAGAGAGCCTCGGTTGTATTTCCTCCTCAGTTGCTGGCATGATGTATTACCCAATGCCAGGCACAACGGAGCTGAATTGCAAGGCTTGGTGCATTTGTCCCTCTCCTGAAGGCCATAGGAACAGGTATCAAATGCAGGTCAGGCAATGTCTTTGCCTGCTAAAGACGGGCTAGGGCACAATTCATCAGGAAGTTCTGTCTGAAGGCTCTGATGGAATGAATAAGTTGGGCACATGGCAAGATGTATTAGTATATAAAGCCCTCAACAACTTGGGGCCAGTTTACCTAAAAGACCAACTTACCCCACATGCCCACTCAACCACTTTGATCAGCGGAATTGGCACTACTACAGTTGCCGCATAATACTAGTTCCACATTTGTAAGAACTCGACCCTAGTGTGAACTTAGATCTTTAGTGTGGCAGCACCCGCACTCTGGAACTCCCTGCCTATTAATATCAAGCAGGAGGCTTCACTGGACTCTTTTCGGCGACTGCTAAAAACATCTCTGTTTAGGCAAACCTACCCAGATTTTTTAGAAAGTTGTGAATTTAAACCTGTCTTAGATTTTAACTTTTGGTAGTTTTAAACCAGGGGTCTGCAACCTTTAAGACAAAAAGAGCCACTTGGACCCGTTTCTGAAGAAAAAAAAACTGGGAGCCGCAAAACTCGTCACTATAAAAATAACTTTTTGTCACTTTTTTATTATTTCTTTGTTTGACCCCTCAGAATTACTCCTCCTCATATAAATAAACGTTAAATTAACAAGTTACCTTTTTCTGTGTGTGTGTCTTCACTCCCCTTCAAAATAGTGACCAGCGTACATGCCCCCTTTCAATGTAGTGACCAGCGTACATGCCCCTTACAATGTAGCGGGTGGGCGGGAAGGTGACGTCAGGACGGTGCATGACTAACGCACACACCGCCCCCATGCGACGTCACAGCAAGTACAGCGCCCCCACAGTGGGGAGTGTCGGGGCGCACAATGCGCCTCCTCCCCTCGCTAGTATCCGCCCCGGAGCCGCGGCAAAGGTGTAAAAGAGCCACATGCGGCTCCGGAGCCACGGGTTGCAGACCCCTGTTTTAAACTATTCTCTGGAGCACAAGCCTAAGCAGTGTGTATGGAGATCCTGGGCTGCCAAGATGACAATACACACCCCTCCCTATACTTTTCTCAGTTTTATCTTTTTGTAACGCGCTTTGAGGTGTGTTTTCTTTACAGTTAAGAGGTGCACAAATGTTGTGAAAGAAGTTTGCGGCAGGGAGGAAAACCCATAGCTCAATGGAGGAGGACAATCTGTGCCTGTAGGCAGTCCCAGGTTCAATCCTGGCCACTCCAGCTAAGAGTCAGGTAGCAGGTGACATGGAAGAAGGCTGACAACTCTGGGAAGATGGACATGAGCATCAGAAGAGCTCTGTAGCTGGATCAGGACACAGGACACAGTCTAGCATCCTATTCCCACAATGGCCAGCCAAATGCCCCAATGGGAAGAAGCCCATAAGCCGGAACTGAGCACACGAACACTTCCTTCCTCATGTTCCCTAGCAATGGATGGGCAAAGGCATTCCTGCTTCTGACCCTGGAGGTCTGAGCAGGTACTGGACAGTTTCCTGTATTATCTAAGATAACACCTGTCTTGCTTTTGTGATAATGTGTGTTTTTTTAAATAAAAAAACCTGAGAAAAAATTCTACTATCTGCTGTCTGCTGAACCATTCTAAAATGATATCAAATATATTTCAAATAATTTAATGATTAATCACTTTAAACATTTAAGAGCTCAGTGGTAGTGCCCAAGACCAGGTGTCTTCAACTATTTGATTTGGATCATTCCCCGTCCCCCACCCCATTTTTAAAGTTGTAATAAGGAACTGCTAGTCTCGTTTGGAAGTAGCTTGTTCAAGAGGGCATTTGATCTCCCTCCAGTTTGATGTTGAGCTCTGAGGTGATGTGATGTTAAAGATTTAAAGTGTGGAGTTAATTGCTGTTCTTTTTAGTTGATAAATTCAAAGCAAATTATACAATATATCTGAAGAGAAATGGCACAAATAAGTTAATACGCTCTTTGCTTCAGGAAAACAATGATGCTCCTTGTGTGCCACCTTCCCACCAAGAGGCAGCAAAATTAAGTGGAAGACGGGCAGGCAGCTCACTCCCCGCGACTCCCAAGTAGCACGTAGACTGGATAGGGGCCACAGCTAAGTGTTGGAACACCAGCTTGGCATGCAAAAAGTGCCAGGCTCAATCCCTGGCAGCATCTTCAGGTAGGATCAGTTGCCTCCTGCCTGAAACCCTGGAGAGCCATTGCTGCCAGTCAGTGTTGGCAATACTCAGCCTAGCCTAGATCCCTGCCTATTGTGAGGCTAAAAATGGCTTTTTCACCACCACGGACAACGTAAAGAATAAAGTTCCTTTGGACCAAGCTTATGTTGGGCAACTGGTCTGGATCTGAGAATTTATTTCAGCAAAGGAAGACAATTAAAACATTTTCACTAGTAGTACCTAATAGTTATCACATCTCCTCGATCACCTTGAATGTACCAGCTGCAGTTGGTGGCCGGAGGATAGTGGAGTGGCCAGGAATGGCTGTAGATGACCCCACGTCGCTCAGTATGCTGTTCCAGTTTTCCACTGCAAGCAGCTGTCAAAAGCCACAACGAAATGTTAAATGTTAAACACATGTTTTTTGCCACAACAGCTTTCCCTGGTCTCTAAAAGTTATTGTCATAGATATTTCCATTACCCTTTCCTGCTCCTTCTGCTTTGTTAAACTATCTGGTCTTCTGGCTTATATTCAGTTCAACGGGCATCTCCTGGGAGAACATCAATAGCCCTAAATGAGCCTGGCAAAAGGGATTTGATAAGGAATGCTGAACAGATCTGCCCAAAAGGAAAAAGGGAACAAACCAACCAGCAACCACAGGAAATCCATGCCCAAAGCCAAGTAAATAATACATCATTTTCAAGACCTATTGTCCTGAAAATGCTTGGTTTTCCTCCTCTCCCAAACAGGCACTTTCTTTTAAACTTCACAATTTCTATAAGTAGGTTTGAAAAGTGTTCTCAGAGAAAGCAAGGCTTGTGGATTGTTGCTTTTTGGATTTCAAGTATCTTTATAAAGAGAGTACGCTAAGTGGGGTTTTTGTTTTGAGCACACAGCTGCCGTTGCACGTTCATAAGTTGCAGGAGCTGACAGGACCAAATGCAAATCCCTTGCTGCGTAGGGCTGAAGCCCACCAGGAGTTCAACAAATCTCTAATTTTTGCTGCCTGCTTGGGGTTGCAAAACTTCAAAGTGAAAAGGGGTTGTCAAACAGCAGTCACGCCGTGGCGCTTGGTTAGTGAGAACCAGCCTTCTTGCTGGGTGGATCTCAAGTTGTACTGAACTGTGCTATAGAATTTATAAAGTGAAGTTAGAATCATAGAGTTGGAAGAGACCACAAGGGCCATCGAGTCCAACCCCCTGCCAAGCAGGAAACACCATCAGAGCACTCCTGACATATGGTTGTCAAGCCTCTGCTTAAAGACCTCCAAAGAAGGAGACTCCACCACACTCCTTGGCAGCAAATTCCACTGTAGAACAGCTTTTACTGTCAGGAAGTTCTTCCTAATGTTTAGGGGGAATCTTCTTTCTTGTAGTTTGTATCCATTGCTCTGTGTCCGCTTCTCTGGAGCAGCAGAAAACAACCTTTCTCACTCCTCTATGTGACATCCTTTTATATATTTGAACATGGCTATCATATCACCCCTTAACCTCCTCTTCTCCAGGCTAAACATGCCCAGCTCCCTTAGCCGTTCCTCATAAGGCATCGTTTCCAGGCCTTTGACCATTTTGGTTGCCCTCCTCTGGACACGTTCCAGTTTGTCAGTGTCCTTCTTGAACTGTGGTGCCCAGAACTGGACACAGTACTCCAGGTGAGGTCTGACCAGAAGAGAATACAGTGGCACTATTACTTCCCTTGATCTAGATGCTATACTCCTATTGATGCAGCCCAGAATTGCATTGGCTTTTTTAGCTGCCGCGTCACACTGTTGGTTCATGTCAAGTTTGTGGTCAACCAAGACTCCTAGATCCTTTTCACATGTACTGCTCTCAAGCCAGGTGTCACCCATCTTGTATTTGTGCCTCTCATTTTTTTTGCCCAAGTGCAATACTTTACATTTCTCCCTGTTAAAATTCATCTTGTTTGTTTTGGCCCAGTTCTCTAATCTGTCAAGGTCATTTTGAAGTGTGATCCTGTCCTCTGGGGTATTAGCCACCCCTCCCAGTTTGGTGTCATCTGCAAATTTGATCAGGATGCCCTTGAGTCCATCATCCAAGTCGTTGATAAAGATGTTGAATAAGACCGGGCCCAAGACAGTTGTAGTCCATTCTTCAGTTAAAACTTACTAGCATGCTTTACATACAGCACAAACCCACTCATCTCTACACAGAAGTAGGCCTCAATTAGTTAAAGGGATTTTACTGCCAGATAAGTTTGCAGAGCAGGAGTGAAGAAGAGGATCCATCCCATGGGCTCCCTTGCCCTTGGTTGGCCATTTCAATAGATGGGCAGGGCCATCCATGTGAGAGCCACATCTTCACTTGTGTGGAAATGGGGGAAATGGCCTCATGGGACAAATTAGGATCCATGCTGGTCCTGCTTAGGCCTATGGGCCTGAGATCATCCACCACTGGTATAAAGGACTGCAGCCACAACTAGTGCTGCTGCTGCTGCTGCTTTCAACACAACATAATCTCCCAAAAATAAAACAAGTCCTGCTGTACTAGAGAATTTGTCCATTCTGGAAGCTCATTTTTTATTGCACTTCCATCCGCCCTTTCTAATTGCAGCAAATACATCTCCCCCACCATCTTATCCTCATAATAAACCTGTTATGAAATACATGAGGCTGAGAAAGAATGAATGGCCCAAGGCAAGGGGAGATTTGAAGCTGGGACGGTCCTGGTCCAGTGCTGCCTAATCACTACACGTGTCTCTCCAATGCTGCCATATTTTTTTCCTACTCTCACATCCCCTCCTTCCTGCTCCTGCTAACACTCAAGCCAATAAATGGACAGTGTAAAGTGAGAGTGTTCATTTATCTACAATGAAAATAAGGTTTTGGGATAGTCTGGGCAACATTTACTGCATATAAATTGGTCCAGAATGACAGTAATTAATTTAGATGAATTTTTCTCCTTTACAGTGGCATAGAAACCAACATGATAAATGTGCCATTCACAATCTGGATTTGCTGCGTGAATTTTTTTGCTGCGTGGGAAAATCTGGACTAGTCTTTCAGCCTAAAGTATCTCTATAGTATCAGGGAGCATTTACATTGTTTTAAAATTATTCTTAAAAGACACCTTTTTCTCAAAATGATTCTTTACAGGAAGTGTTTTCTATCAGTAGGAAAATGAAGCTCAAATGCTAATAGAAAACAGAGGTATCTTACCTAATGAAGTGACAGCACTTTCAATTTTCCCAGACAAGAAGAGGTTGACTGTTTTCAAAACAGAAAAAAATATATATTTTTTTAATTTGTTACAGATTACAGTGGAGGCAGTAAGTAATTAACAAAATTATAAATGGAAAAACACATTCAGAAAAGGTATGTTCTTCCAACAAGCACCAGGGTTAGCGTGTATAATATTTAAGGTATGAGAGAACCTAATTGTTTTCTTTTTCTTTTATAGAACAGGAAAAATGGCACAGAAGCTGCTGCTGCTGCTGTTGTTGTTATAAAATTAAATTTGTATACTGTCCTATACCCACAGGTCTCAGGGTGGCTCACAGGATAAAATTGCAATATAAAAGCACAAAATATATAATCAAAATCAAAACCAAATAACCTCGCCCCCAGCTGCAATCCTAAGCACATATAGTAGGCAGCAAGCGTCACTGGACACAGTCAGATTTTCTTCTGAGCAAAAATACCTAAGATAATGCTGTGGATGTTTATAACATCTAGGGGATCAGCTGAACATGGGGAAAGAAAGTGTCACAGCTCAAGTGCTATGAGGCGTGGGCTGGGTCGTTTCTGCAGCAAACACACACAAGTAAGTAGCCATCTGGGCCACTGTTCTCTCAGCTGAACCCTCCACCTATAATAGTGAGATACTAGTATTGATCTACTTTATAGAGCTATTGGAAAGTTCACTGGTATCACGTATGTGGAGTGCTCTGAACACTGAAAAAGAAAGCGTCGCATAAATGCTGAGCGTTAGTGGAGAATATGAGCTATACCCAGTGCTGGCCGTACTCAGAGTAGACCAACTGAAATGAACATAGGTCCATCAATATCAATGGGTCTACTTCCAGTAAAAATCATTCAGATACAACACCATCAATACATTCTTTCTAGTCTCAGACCGATGCAGCTGAAGTTTGAAATTCTTGTTCAACCCAAGAAAGACAACATCATCTGTGGCAGACAGCAGATCAGTATTACAGGAAGAGTTTGATGCTACTCATAGGCCATACAGCTACTCTCTGCCCTTGCACCTCCATCCAAAAGTTTCACATTTTGCAGGAACAGCCACAATTTATATCCACAACAAACTGACTGTAGACATCACATTGATGCAAATAACTGGGCTGTGGATTATCACTGAGGTATCATTTTTTCTTCTTGTTACAAAACGTTCTGCTATCCCGGCCGCTGACCACTAGGGCAATGCAAGGACAGTAAATGTGGTTGGTGCTTTTTAAAATGATTGCTCCGTAGTATCAACAGTTGGGTTTTACAAGGGGGCATGGAGAGACAAGAAGGGACCCTGACAAATATCCTGTCCCATCTAACAAAAGAAATGGAGGCAGGGAGGGACTGAAGTTGTAGAATTGCCTGGAGACCAGGTAGAAAAGCAGATGAAAGATGAAGGCAGCTTCACTTTACTGCTCCCTGCATCTTTATGAACAACCACCAGAATATTATTTTACTACACATTTAATGCAAGGGGTTAGCCTGAATAATTATTCCACTAGTTTCACAGCTTATGCTGATTTCTGGGGTCAATAAACCTCCGGGCCAGGAGGCCACTCCATGTGAGAGACCCACCTCATTCTTAGATACTGCTGTCTAATTAGATCTGCCATTCTTGCTCGGGCCTTCTCTTCTCCTGACACCTGGTTCATGGTGATTGATCATGGTTTGAAAGCAAGTCTTGCTTAGATTGAACAAACTATGATTAGAACGAACCAGGAAAGAGAAGCTACACATGAGAGGAGGAGGAAGAATGGAGACTTTGATGCCTGAACTGAGCAGGCTGACTTAATTTCAAATTTCCAATGGGAGGGAGGACGGGTGGGGGGGGGAGGATGACAGAAGTAGAACAGCACTCTGTGTTTCATGTAATAAAAATAAATCACAACTAAAGCTCTAGGCAGAGCCCTTTTCAAAGGTGAGGTAGGGAAGAATAAAGACTAATCCCTAGAAGGAGGGAGTTCCACGACTGTGGAGCCTGCCACAGCAATGACTCTATCGCCCGTCAACTTAAAAACATGTTAGTGGGATTCCCAGCTTGTGGGTGGACAGCCACCTGAACAGTCTTAAGCAGAAGGCCGCCCCCACTTCAAGTTAGTTATGCCTATGTTGTTGTTTTGGTTAGCAGACAGATGTCTCAGAAATCTCAATTTCTACTTTGAATAAAGGAAGTTAGCTTGCCAAGGACAGCAGTTATGAAGAAATATACAGAGGGGCCTCTTCCGTTTACGAAAACAGCTGTAATAGTGGAAATTCTTGATCTAATACCATGGAACAGGCAGGGTGTTTCACATCCTTTATTCCAAGGACTGACAGACCAGAGAATACTGTACATGCCCTTCGTTTTCAAAAAAGGAAATCCACATTATGGAACTCCACACACTAGTTAGTTCTGCCTTACACTTCTAAAGCTGTGAGCTGCATTATTCAAGGCAGCTTATAGCAATCAAACATCACAAGACCAAAATAGAACAATCTCAGACAAAACATAACAGAGGATGGCATAACAAGCAAAACAAAACATGATTTGCCTGGCAAGGCAAAAAGCTTGCCAGAATATTTTTTTTAAAAAGTACAGTATTTACCAGCTGGTAGAAGACAATTGGGGGGGGGGGGCAAGCACCTGAGTTCCATGGAGCAAGATGTTCCATATTATTGGTGCAGCCCCCAAGAAGGCCCCATCTCTTATCTCAACAAACTACACTTTCATCATAGGTGAGACACAAAGAAAAACCTCTCTCCACTTGATCATAATGAATGGGCAGGCTGGCACAGGAGGTAGTGGTCCCTCAGGTACCCTGGGTCCAAGCCATTTAGGTCTTCACCTTCAAGTGTCATCACCAAGATGCTGAATTGTGCCTGGAAACAAACTGAAGACTAAAACACAACTGGTGTAATATGGTCCCACTGACTGACTCCTTTGCTGAGCATTCTGGACAAACTGATGTTTCCAAATACACTTCAAAGGTTGCTCTATGTAGAACACAAATAATCCAATCTAGATATGACTAAGGTGTGTG
Source organism: Podarcis gaigeae (assembly GCF_964106915.1). Classification (NCBI taxonomy): domain Eukaryota; kingdom Metazoa; phylum Chordata; class Lepidosauria; order Squamata; family Lacertidae; genus Podarcis; species Podarcis gaigeae. The sequence continues at coordinate 28,995,131 of NC_139684.1, forward strand.
CTACTCTGGCCAGGTCTCACGTTGCAATAGTCAGGATTTTCAGTCTTCAACTTATGTTAGTGCTTCCCTCTTGCAAACCATGTCAGTCAGCAGGCTGTTTGCATATCCCAGGCATCAGGCTCCTTTCAAAAGGCTTTTTAAATTCAGCCCATCTTCTTTCAGGTATCAGCTCTTTGTTAACTTTTCTAGCTCTTCTACCCCACCTCAAATCTCAGCACTGCTGGGGGGGGTGGTATTTAGTCCTCTTTTACCAACAGAAAAGCAGGAGGCATAAAATGATTAGGTGAGTCTAATTACCCAGGAGTAAGATTTATCAATTTATTTCTTCCTAATGCTTCTTTATCTTGGAGGAATAAGAGGATGAAATAAGAGTTGGGAACTTGCTACTTGAATGCCTTTGCTTAAAGACAAGGGGGTCCTGCAAAACTGGTATCAGAGGCTGCTCATACACTCTATCTGCATTTAGCGAGTTAAAACCTGCTGCGAAAGTGAAAAGGGAAAGATTGCTGTAGACAGGAAGGAAAGCGAGAGGCTGAACACAGGGAAAGCAGCAACAAATCAAATTTTTCATCCTGACAATACTGAACAACTATGATCTGGATGAGAATGCTCACTGGCTAAATGCCACCTATTCCATCTTGCATGGATGAGGAGCTCCTTGCCAAATGCAGGGACCAGCATAAGGATGCATCCATACCAAATCTGGTCAAATGTTCAGAGCCGTGTTGAAGCAATAATATCTGTCAACACAGTGGCTTCTTGTAAAAAACAGCAGAGAAAATATGCTCTGTACAGAAACTCTGCATGTGGCAAGCTGTGCCCATTAAGAGTCACAGTTCAAATGTACAGCACTGCAGAGTTCAGACACATTCAAGAGCCCATGGGCACAAGAAGAGCAGGGTTTGTACAGTTTCTCATAAGCATGGGAGCCAGAAACCTTATTTTTAGGTTCTTGCATCTACCACCAAATTTTGTTTGTGAAAAACGGCATGACTTTCTGTCAAGCAGATTGTTCAATTTCCTTGCCCCCCCCAGTGAAAAAAAATCACATTCTAAACCACAGTTGATGTGTCTAATTAAAAGTAAGTCTCATTGGGTTCAATGGGGCTCACTCCCAGTAACCGGGCATAAGACTGCAGCTACATTATAGTTGCATTATGTCTTCTGATGCCTTTATAAAGAACTCCCTCCTGTAAACTAGTAAACCATTTCTATCCTGAAATCATTTCCCATACATATGAAAAACAAGTATTGCTCCTATGTGTCATTAGTCTGTGCAAATGATCTTGGTGTTTATGCAAAAAAAACCGTTCACAACCATAGCAGGAATCTTCCTCTCCTCTCCTCCCACCCTCTCAACACAGGGGTGGAATCCATTAACATGTTAACAGCAACAAATCAAAGAAGGCTGTCAGAACAAACTGCACTAACTTGTTTGTAAAATGGAAGTGAGCCACCAACACCACTCTGGGCTTGCCTTTCTGACTACTGTACAGGCTAGCAACTTTGCAAAAAAACCGAAAAGAAAAAAGAAAACCTTGCTGCCTCTAGCTACAGAGACAGGGAAAATGATCCTCAAGAACCACGGGGTCCAAACAACTTATGTCCTTAATGCAACCACAGGCCACGGTTCTACCGAGCATTTCCATGCAGAGCATAACCTGAGTGCAGGGAGAGAAAAAGTGCACTCCCATGAGCAAACAGAGCTGATGTCACTTCATTCTGCAGTGCCCTCGCATGAAGGAAAAGTCCCAAGTCGGGGCTGGGGCCCTACATGCCAGTATGTGTGTGTCCCGGCTGGGCATACGTATATACTTTCGAGCAAGTTGGATCAAACGGCCTGCACCCCAACACATGTGCTGCCAGGTGTGTAAGAGAGCAGCCTCGCGGTCAGTTCTTGCCTGCGGATCGCCCTCTCTTACAGAGCCTCTCCCGCTGCCACCAGCGGGCATCCTTGTGGGGAGGGGGGGTGCGCCGTGCATCGGATGCACAGGCCACAACTCGGCACCTGGCTTTGCCTGCAGAAGGCCCTCCGGTTCAGTCCCCGCCGGCAGCACCTCCAGGGACGGGGGGCTGGTAGGAATGGCCTTTTGCTGCTGCTGCAGCCCGTCGGTGCAGGAGACAGGGAGCTAGATGGGTGAGGGAAATCAGCCAGAGGTAGGGTGGGCTGGGGTCTCCCACCTGCTTGCTCCAGGTGGCGACGGGCCAGGAGGATGCTCCTCTCTCTCCCGCCACACCAGCGGAGGAGCATCTCCGCCGGGCCTTTGGCGCCCTGGTCCCTCACCTGGCCGTCCCTCAGCAGAAACAGAGCCAACGGCACCTTCTCCCGCATCCCGCCTGGAGCCACAATAACAGCAGCAGCGACGGCGCTTCCTTTCCTCCCCGCCGTAACGGCTCCGTCCCGCCCGGCCCGGACTCACCCAGGCAAAGGGCAGCCAGCGGCCCCAGCGCGCCGGGCGCCCGGAGCTCCACGGACGAGGACGACGAGGAGGAGGAGGAGGGCGCCGCGTCCATGGCGGCGGGTCTCTTCGCCCGGGGAGGTGCGCTGAGCCTCCGGCCGCCGCCGCTTCGCCCCCTCACAGCGCCGCCGCCGCCGAGCTCGGGGAGGAGGATGAGGCGGCGTTTGCCCCGAGCGACGGCGGCGGCAGCGGCGGTGGCTGCGAGGGAGCATCCCGCCGTCGCCTCTCCATGGCCGCCTCGCTTGGGCAGCTCGTCCCGCAGCGGCTGCGAGGAAGCGGGCAGGAGGAGGAGGAGAGGACGCCGCCGTTTCCGAGGCCCAGCCCCGCGTGACGCGCCGGCTCTGAGGGGCAGGCGGAGGGCAGGGCCGCCCTGGGCGGGAAGGAAGGGGGAGCGCAGCGGAACGCCAGGCCTGGCAGGGCCGCCTCCTCCTCCGCTCTGCCACGAGGGGCTTCGCCGCCGCCGCTTGCTTCCCCCAGCAACCGCCGCCTGTGAGGGGAAGGGCCGGGAGGGATGAAGACCCCCAGCGCTTGCTCTTGTTTTAAAGTCGGGGCTCACTCGAGGGCTTGCGGGGTCATGTTTTTAGTATTAAAAAAAAAGAGAGAAGTTGCCTCTGAGCATGGACAAAGTTCCCCTCCAGCCTCGCTTCGTGAGGGTCACATCCAGGCCTCCTCGTTGCATTGCTTTGGGAAAGGGGCTCCCTGACTGACCCCCATGTGGCAAGAAAAGTGAATTCTTTGGGCTCCTCGCATCCCTAATATAACTTGGCTTCGTTTTTAATGCTGACGTCATTACTTCAAAGTACGGGTTGTGGTGCGTTTCTCTTTTTTTTTTAATAGCTCAATAAATCACTCCGCTGAAATCTACCCATTTCCTACTCTAACCAGCCAAATCTCTATAAAGATTTTATAGCCCCATGATGGTAAACATGTAGCTGATTGGGTTTTTGAACAGTCGTTTTAAATTATGATCCATGGCAGCGGGGAAAGCTACAAATTCGCAGTAAAATATAGGTTATTTAGCTTTATTTTCCCCTTTCTGTTTTCAAAAACAATCTTTTCTTTAAGAGAAATTGTTCACCGTGCACTGAAGCTCACTTAAAAACACCACTGAAGTATTGTGATCGTTCGTATATTGATTTTAGCCGGATCAATTCATGCTGCTGAATTATGTATGAGGCAAAAACATTTATGACCTGATAATTTCTCACACTCGTCTGCTGTGGTTCATGTGAGGTCGGCTGCCAAGAACCTAAGAACATTAAGGTTGCCTGGCTGGAACAAGCCAAGATCTGTCTGATCCAGCATCCCATTTCCAAATAACCAGACAGGAACCTCTGGAGATGAAGATGATGCCCTTCTCTTGGCTCTTTGCCATGGCTTGTGGCGCTGCTAGGACTTGGGACTTAAGGTGGTGGAGAGAGCATAAAATAATGCAAGAGCCCTGTTGGATCAGGCCAAAGGGGGCACATCAAGTCCAGCATCCTGTTCTCACAGTGACGGTCCAGATACCCAAAAGGGAAACCCGCAAGCAGGACCTGAGTTCAATAGCAGCAACTCTCCTTACCTGTGATTCCCAGCAACTGTCATTCAGAAGCATTTACTGCCTCCACAGTGGAGGCAGAAATGCGGCCAGTGTGGCTAGTAGCCATTAATAGTCTTAACCTCCATGACTTTGGTGACCATCACTAAATCTTGTGGGAGAAAAATCCACAATTTAGCTATGTGCTGTCCTGAAACTTCCAACATTCACTGACTGGCCCTCAGTTCCTATATTATGAGAAAGGAAGGAAAGCTGCTCTCTGTCCACATTCTTTGCACCATGCATAATTTTATATGCTTCTGTCATATACCCTAATAATTTCCTTTTCTCTAAACTAAAAAGCCCCAAATGTGAGAACTATTCTCCTTAGTAGGCAAGTTGCAGCTAATGCTTAATAATTTGGGATGCCCTTTTCCAGCTCTGCAGTATTAGCTGGGAACAACTGGAGTGTGTAGGGTAGGCATGTCCAAAGTCTGCTTCGGGGGCCAATCCGGCCCACCAGTTGGTTTAAAAAACCTCAACTTCAATGCTAAAAAAAGGTTAACAACTTTGGTTGGCTCTCACGGCCCTTCACGTCATCAAATCTGGCCCTCTTTGAAAAAAGTTTGGACACCACTGATGTAGGGAAAGACTGGTGCACATTGAAAGTGCATGTTACTCCCCTTTGCTCTGGGAACGCACTCTTGCTTCTGTGCCATTGTTTTGTCTCAGTGCTATGTGTAAATTGGGCCACTGTAGAACAATTACATTTTTCAAGGCTCACTTTAAACAAATGAAGCATTACCCATTTTGGCTTTTAAATCAGTAGAGGACAGGCTGTTGCAAAGTAAACACAAATACAGCACCCAGGCATAAATTGTGAAAACGACTTCAACGACATGTAAAACTGAAGTTTCGCAAAATGATTCTTTGGTAGGAGAGCAGATTTTGCAACAAGCATGTCTTTCTTTTGAGCTAGGAAATGCTGGAGGCTATGGACTTGTTTTTATATGCCAAACCCATTGTATGCCAATGATTCCTGAGATGCAGACTTAATTATCCATCAAGAAGAGAAATTGTGTCAAAGTTTGCAGAAGTCCTAAGACTGTGATTGCACTTTTTTTTTAAAAAAAAAAACCCTCATAAATCCCAGGGAAATGAATTCAATAAAAGAGGTGTAAACTGGGATTAACGAAAAAGAAATATAGTGGAATTTGAAGGGGAGGATCTAATGACACTGTGGAGTCAGACAAGCAATATGTGCCTGCGCATGATAAGAATCAGCCTTAAATTACTGCCATAATCCCTAATTCCTTTTGCCTCAGCACCATTCTATTTCGATTTCTTTTACTGCATGTGTTGCAGAAATTGTGCTCATGAGGGTTTGTACATAAAACTACCTTATGAGGGTTTGTACATAAAACTACCCATCTACCTTATAGGGCCAGCTGGCCTTCACTGAGGGTTTATGCAAAGAGAGGGTGGGGTGATTCTTCTAGTGGTGACTGGTCTGTTGATAGTTTTCCACTTCCCATGATAAGAGCCTGAAAGCTGTAGGTTGCTCTGCCACCCACTAGCCCAGAAATTCGCAGCAGTAGTACCTTACAGTTGGAGCCTCCTTGGGTGATGCTTTCCCTACATGCAGAGTGGATGCTTACAGCAGGCTCCCTGACAAATTGTGAATATATGATAATGAGCTGTTGGTAGCAGCATCTTGTTCCTGCAAGATGAACAACTGCGGTGGGTTCCTTTGCATACAACAGCTACACCACCACCATCAATTGTGAAATAAATCAGGGTTAAACGTTGCCATTAACGACTTCGTTTCTCTCTAATGCTTTAATTATCTGTGCATGGTACAAGTGACAGGAAGAACATTGTGGTAATTCACATTTAGCAGTTTCAACAAGGGTGGCTTGTTTTTGAGTAAAAGTAAAGAAACAAACAATGGATGGTGGGTTGGTAAATAGCATGTCAGTGATTCAGTGCTACCACTAATGTTTGGGCCAAAGATCTCTTATTCTGTGTTTTGTCCTAAATAATTGGTCTTCAGAAGATAATGCCACGTGTGCTTTTTATTTGAAAGCACTGGAGATTAGCCGAAGTCCCCACAACAGGCAACAGCGCCTCTGAATTGACACTTGATCTTGCACTTAGCAATTTATCATTCCAACCCATCCAGACTGCAAGAGGCAATTCCTAAATCTGCAAGACTGTTCCTTCTCATGAACTATTCTGGTTATTCCACTGCAGGTTTTATTTTATACAAGGGCTCATTGGCCTTTGTTTTCAGTGCTTTTAAGGTTTGACTCTGGAAGATATTAAGTAAAAATAAGTGAAAGCCCTCTTGAGCCGGTACAGAGGGCATTGTACAGAGGGTTGTATCCAAAGCTATTCATACTCATGGTAAATCCACTTGAATTAATGGACATGACAAACACAAGTCCATTAATTTCAATGGGGGCTAATCTGAGCATAATTTAGCTGCATACAATGCAGAGTCTCCATAGAGCAGGAATCAAGGAGACGAGCTACTCGATCAGATGGTGTTGTTTCTAGACAGGCTGGTGGAGACTGAGCCCCACAATCCCTTTTGCTAGAAATTAAGCAATGTTCTACCACCTAGCCAAGCATTTTATATTGTGGCAGGCCTGCTTTATATTAGCAATTACTTTAGAGCAATTGTTTAGAAAAAAATTTCATTTCTCCCTTGAAAGGTTTCAGTAGCCTTTGCTAATTGTTACCAAGGCAGCACAAATCAATCTCGTTAAACTCCTTGTAGAAAGTGCATATTGTTAAGATTATCAATATATATTTGCAGACCCGTTTAGATTTCCCAGCTCCCTTAAGATCACAGTTGGATAACCATGATGGGCTGCATATACACCATACATTTAAAGCACATGCCCATCAAAAAAAGAATTCCGGAACAATAGTTTACCCACTCACAGAGCTACAATTTCCCTCCCCCTTAACAAACTACAATTCTCAGGATTCTTTTCTGGGGGTGGGGAGTGAAATGTGCTTTGAATATATGTTGTGTACACAACCATCATTTACTGCAGAGCATGTTGAGTTACTTGACATCTCAAACCTAAAAATTTACTTGGAAGAAAGAGCAGAACTACACATTACTGGTGGCTGCTCCCCAAGGCCTTGAAATAAAAAAACAAATACCTCCAAAGCTACAATAAAGCATCAGAAGACAGAGTCCAGTAAAAATCAACCAATCAATCTAAAATTCAGAACAGATATAATGTTGCGAGATTGGACAGGAAAGCATTAATTCAGACAGAAGTACTTTAAGCCCACCATCTACATGCATTTTACATGTGCACATAGCAAAAAAAATTTAAAAAATAAAAAGAGGTGGGGTTCTGGAAAAAATGATGTTGGCAGTCCCACCTGTCATTGAACCCAATGGGTTTTGACTATAAGTGATTTTTTGCTTGAGACACATGCAGACTTACTGTATTCCCTCAATGGTTGCAGGAATGACTTGCTCACCATGGCAAAACAGCTTGAGCATATAACATCAATCTGGCCTGGCTGCTCTGGCTGCCAATTAGTTTAAGGGCCCAGTTCAAAGTGTTGGTTTTGACCTATACAGCCTTTAATGGCTCAAGACCGCAATGTGTCAAGGACCACCTCTTCCCATATGAACCATTATCAGAGTGGTTTAACCATTGACTCCTAATTTTCCAGGGAAATGTAATTATGTGAAGGAAGGGGAGGGATCTTCTGACAACTCTCAGCACCCTTAACAAACTACGTACAATTTGCAGGATCCTCTGGAGGAAGCCATGACTGTTTAAAGTGGGGTAATACTGCTTTAAATGTATAGTGCAGATGGGGCCTTAATAAGCTCATTTTAAGGTATATAAATCTTGCCCTCACATCCACTCCTTGCCCTTCAGCTCTCTGAGGAGTTCCCCAAGTGCTGCTTTCACTTCCAACCAAACAACGCAACAGCTGGGACAATAATACACAAGCATCTCCCCACTTCCCTGTCATTCCTTATTCCGACAACTGATTTATATTGTGGCTTTTATTATTACCCTGATTCAAAAGTCGTAACATGACAGTATTAAGTGATTCTGATCTACTTTAAGAGGCTGCATTTATTGTTTTCTATGCCTGCTTCCAAGCCTTTTAATAGTTAATAGAATACAGACTGTAATTTATTTTATTGCAAATCTCTCCCCACCCACCTGCAAGCCATATAAAATCTAGCCATTGCTTGCTCTTGGGGGGGGTGTGTGTGAGAGAGAAGGGAAATACAGGAAATATAACATGACGCGATCCCAGTTGTGGTCCATTGAATGTACAGTAGTCAGATAAAAGTGTCATTCCACAATGTTCCATGTGATGCTAGTGATGGAAGCCATGCTTAATAGCTTGTACTATTCAATAAAAGGATGTCATATTGCATAAAAGTTGCTGTTTTTCTTTCCAGTCTTGTTATAAGGCCATTAATTTGTCCATAAGGATGGAGTTCCATACCTGTGACAGCCAAGCTTCTAAGAGATTTACATCCAGCTCTGATTTCTGTTGTCGCTTTCGTTTGTGACTCCTTTACCGAAAGCATTCCCTCCTTGGCTGTCCTGTTCTTTTCAGGAAAAGTACTTGGTGATGCTGCTCTTTGTTTCCAGCGGTACCCTTCCACAGTGTGCTTGTCTTTTGGTCATTGACATCTTTCTGGGAAGTGACTTTGTTCCTCCTGCCTGTTTTAATTTTACGTGACGTACCTGTACACCATTTGACTTCAGCAAAGTCCCTGAATTGCACAGTATTTCCTTCTGCCAAACCAACCCTCTGAGAAGACGGATTGTCCTCATGTTTTTACCTCTCCTTCCCCATCGCTTTGTTCTTTATACACGTTCCCAACCAATTGATCTTTGGCATCTTAACAAAGAAAACTAAAGTCCATTTTGAAAATGCTTGCAAAGCCATTTTAAATATGCCCAAAACGGAGAACATACTCCAGAAGTGGAGTATTGCTCCTGTGAGGCTGCTCTGTAGGCAGGAAAAGTGCCAAAATATTCCAGGAATATTGAAGTCCCACAGGCTAATTTTTTGCTTCAATTATCTACATCAGGCTTCCTCAACCTCAGCCCTCCAGAAGTTTTGAGACTACAATTCCCATCATCCCTGACCGTTGGTCCTGCTAGCTAGGGATCATGGGAGTTGTAGGCCAAAAACATCTGGAAGGCTGAGGTTGAGGAAGCCTGATCTACACTATTTTTCACAAGGCCCTTGTGGACTTTTCCAGTGCAAGCCACCCAAGTTGTTGTTGTTGTTGTTGCTGCTGCTGCTAGCATTTACATTCCACCTTTCACAACACAGTCCTGGGGTGGGATTACATATCCTAAGGGTTCACCCACCCACAAAGGCCTGTGGGAACAAGTACATTTAGACATGCCATTGAGATGTGTTCATTGACGAGGTTAGACACATCTAGGAGGGGAGGGTATTCCACAATCTGGAGGTCACTATAGAAGAGGCCCTATCACACCCCCACCCCCACTCCCACCCCATGAACTTCACATGACAGTGGAATTTCCAGCAGCCCACCACAACCTTGCAGGACTCAACACCTAGACCAGGGGTCAGCAACCCGCGGCTCCGGAGCCGCATGTGGCTCTTTTACACCTTTGCCGCGGCTCCAGGGCAGATACTAGCAAGGGGAGGAGGAGCACTGTGTGCCCCGACACTCCCCACTGTGGCGGGCGCTGTACTGGCTGTGACGTCGCATGGGGGCGGTGCGTGCGTTAGTCACGCAGCGTCCCGATGTCACCTTCCCTTCTGCTGTCGGACCGTGGCTCCAGAGATATATTTGTTTTAAATGTCGCAATGGTTTTGCGGCTCCCAGATTTTTTTTCTTCGGAAATGGGTCCAAGTGGCTCTTTTTGTCTTAAAGGTTGCAGACCCCTGACCTAGACTATCCTCTATGGGAGGAGATCCTCCTTCTGAGACTTGGCGCTTGGTTCATATGGTACAGTAAGCCTGCAACTTAGCATGTGTTATGTTCCAGGGATCACACATAAAGCCAAAACCAATATACCGTATTTTTCGCACCATAGGACGCACCGGACAATAGGACACACCTTGTTTTAGAGGGGGGAGAACAAGGGAAAAAAATTCTTCCGCTCTCTGCCCAGCGCCCCTTCAGCGAAGCGGCAGGAAGCGCTGTGCAGAGAGTGGGAGAATTTCCCCCCTCTTGTTTTCCCGCTCTAAAACAAGGTGCCGTTTAAGGTGCGTTCAGGCGGCTACCTTGGAAGCCTGGAGAGCTAGAGGGGTCAGTGCGCACCGACCCCTCTCGCTCTCCAGGCGCCGCCCAGCCGGGGGAGGGGAGCGCGGAGGAGCCCAGTGGGCCTGGGCCCGGCCAGCCGAGCCCTCCCGAATTGCGCCCCGCAGCCAGGATCTTGTGGCGAGGACCCCGGTATGGGCCCCCCCAATATTTTTTATAAGTCGGCGCCCCTGGTTGTGGGCTTACTGTAATCACAGTAACCCAGACAACATTTTTACCAGTGGTTGTGTTAGCATCTAAGAAATTTACAGTTGTACCTTGGTTCTTGAACAGAATGTGTTCCGGGAGTCTGTTCAAAAACCAAGGCACAGTTTCTGATTGGCTGCAGGAGCGTCCTGCAGCTAATCGGAGGCTGTGGAAGTCACACCAGATGTTCAGCTTCCAAAAATTATTAAAAAGCCGTAACACTCACTTCCAGGTTTCGATCGTTCGGGAGTCGATTTGTTCGGGAGCCAAGGCGTTTGAGATCCAAGGTACGACTGTACTCCCTTAAAGCTGCAGTCCTAACCACAGTAGCCTGGGATGATCCCCAATGAATTCAGGACTCACTTCTGAGTAGACATAATCAAGACAGTGCTGTAAGGCTGCAATATTGCCCTTGAGTTATGCTGGTTGGACCAGGGTAAGATCGTTACTAAGCCATTAACCAGAGGGCAACCCTAAGCATGGGCATAGCCAAGGGGGGGGGAAGGGAGGGACAGCTTTCCCCCCAACAATAAAAATAAATAAAAATACATAGCAAACTGAGGTTCTGTCCCTGCCTAACAAAAGGCCTGGCTACGCCCATGACCCTAAGTAATGATAGTACAGAGGAGGTAGGACAGTGTTATGGCGACATAAGGTCCAGTCAGTGCAAGTATCCATTTTTGGCACAATAAGGAGGAAATGGGCAGCTCCAGAGGCTCTGAATGGGAGGATGGGGGAAGAGGCCTGGATAAAGTCTGGAAACCTCACTAAGGGACAAACCTCCACCATCACTGAGATTTGCTTGTGAAAGTCTCAGTGACACTTTCTGACCACTATCCAAAGTAAATTTCACAGAGTTCCTCCCTAGTGAGGGGGTTTAGGATTGTAACCTAAACTGGATCGACCCTTTGGATTGGATTAATCGACTTGATAAAGCACTTCCTGGCACATATTGATGCATGCCCCTCTGCGAGTTTTCGCCTGTATTGATGACGGCAAGGAAATAAGCAGGGACAGCAGTGGTTCCGGATTAATCTGGACAACTACACAAACACATGACTATAAATAGATGAATGAATGAATGAATGAATGAATGTAGAATGATGTGACAAACACTCTTCCCTTCAAAGCCTGCGTGGTCGGAATAAGCAGGATTCTGAAAAACATACCATACCTTGTCAAGTTTCTCTGTGTGTCTCTGTCTTCAGAATAATGCGTCACCAGTGGGCATCTGCTGAGCATCCTCTTTAACATGTTAAGCACCAAGGAAGGAAGCGTAAAGGAATAGGAAATATTAAAGAATAAAGAGGGTCATCTACAGGAGCAGGAAGGTGTTTCCCCCTATGCCTAGCATAGTTAAAAAGTGGCCCTGTTTAAAGGAAGGAGAAACACATACACACAGAAATCGGCAGTTCAAGTCTAAAAGGTGCAGGCAACAAACACACTTCCGTGTAAAAAAAATTAAACCGTACTTTCTGCAAGATGTCAAACTACTGCCACACGTAAGATTATTTCTCTCTCTTGTTATGATAACCCATTTTTGCCAAAAGGTGTACATTTACTCGTGACCGTAATCGCAAAGGGCTCGGCTGTGGGTTCGCACCCCCCGTGCGCGCGTGGATCCGCGATGGGGCTGCCGCCGGGGGGTGGGGCATGGGGGCTGCTCTTAAGGGCACCTAGGAAGGGCATCGGGCATCCTGCAAAGCGGGCGCCTGGCCACGAGCCCCTTGCAAAGAGGCGCGCAGCAGCAAAACCTTTAAGCAGCACCTGGAGCGAAGGAGGCGTAGGATCCGAGCGCGCATCTCTCGCTCTTTCTCCAGCCGAGCAGGGCGGGTGGGCATAAAAATAAGGCCGCCTTCTGCAGGCGCAGGCAAAACAGAGGCGACTCCTCTGCAGGCACCGCTGGGATTCGAACCCAGGATCTCCTGTTTACTAGACAGGCGCTTTAACCAACTAAGCCACGGCGCCGGCCGGTAGGGTGAGCAGCGGAGCAGCCTTCATGTACCTCCGGGAGGGAGCAGGATGGAGGAGGAGGAGGAGGAAGCGGCCTGTGGGAGATGCCGCCGCGGCTGGATCCGCACGTGGACGGAAGGCGTTCTTCTGCATTCCCACCCACCGCACTTCCTAAGGATCAGGGACCGGCATCGGGATCGGGCGGGGTGTTGAGGGCTTGTAGGGCTTGTCCTTCAGCTCAGCTTTGACTGAGAGAAGCACTTTGCAAAGATGCGCAGAGGGAGAGCCCCTTGCAAAGATGCAATTTCTCAGGCAGTGGGACCCGCTGAACTCCAGCGGAGCTTACTCTGAGTAGACGTGGGTAGGCTTCAATAGGACCCTCCAGCGGCATCGCACTTCTCCGAGGGTCGATTCTGCTAGAATCAGCGGAGCCAACTTGAAAAACAATATTTGGGGGGGGGCAGGCAATTCCCGCCCCACACAATCGATCGCATAATGCAGCACCCACACCATATTTGGAGATGCCCACTAACTTTTTGGGGGGGCCCTCAAATATTTTATTGGGTGGGGGGGGAGCCCTTCGGCCCCTGGGAGTTGGTTCCTATGGCTAGAATAGATCACAGCATTGTAGAGTAGGGTCATCCAGTCTAACCCTCTGCAGAAGTGGCTTGTGCTCTACCGACTGAGGTGTGTGCAGAAAACTTGCAGGGATCAAACTTAGCTGGGAGGGCGGGGAGGGGAAGCTCAAGGCCCCCTCCTTTAACATCCCCCCCCCCAAAAAAACAGCCTTGCACAGACTAAGGAGGCCATCACAACAAGGAAAGGCCACGGGGAGGGGGTTGTCTCTGGCAGGACTGGAGGCCTCAACACCCCATGGGCCTGTGCTTCTGAGCAGAGATGGTGGGTTGTAGCCAGGGTTTGCCAGAGACATTTTGGCACTTGAGGCAAACCCCAAAGTGGCGACCCCTCCCCTTCTCCACCATGGAAGGAGTAAGTGGCGATCTACATAAAATCAAAACGTTGGAAGGGGTCCCAAGAGTCATCTAGTCCAGCCCCCTGCAATGCAGGAATCTCAACTATGGCAGATGGCCGTCCAACCTCGGCTTAAAAACCTCTAAGGAAGGAGTGTCCAACACCTCCCAAGGGAATCTGTTCCACTGTCAAACAACTCTTCCTAATGTTTTAGTTGGAATCTCTCTTCTTGTAACTTGAATCCATTGTTTCCAGTCCTACCCTCCAGAACAGGAGAAAACAAGCTTGCTCCATCTTCAATGTGACAGCCTTTAAGTTATGTGAAAAGGGCTCTCAGATCTCCTGTTGGTCTCCAGGCTAAACGCACTCAATTCCCTCAGGAACAAAAGGGAAATAAAAGTCTACGTTGGGATCTGCTGCCAGTGCCACTGCAGATCCTCACGCCTGAGGCAGTCACTTCACCTTGCCTCATGGCCCTGATTGTAGCAGCATCCATCAGTGGTTCTCAAACTTTTTTGGGCCATGAAAGTTCCATAAACTCATCTCCAGTGCTCCCTACCCTTTCCTACAAAAAGCATTATTCAGAATAGCGGTTTGTTCCCATGTTCCTTAAAACTGGCAGTATACATTTATACACATACGTGTATCTACATTTGCAAATGCAACCAAATATGAACACACTTCAAAGATTCAAAACGTAAAAGTAGCCATCTTGGTCCATAAGAAAAATCTCAAAACCTGTATCGGGGCAATGCTTTTATTGGGCCAACCAAAATGTCAGAAAATTGTGGTCACACTTTCAAGTTCTCCAGAACTCTTCAGTTCCAAGGAACTGATTATTCAGTGTGGCAGCAACTAGTCTCTGGAGCTTCCTGCCTATTGATATTAACAGGCACCTTTGCTGTATTATTTCTGGCACCTAAAGGCTTTTTGTTTAGGTAAATCTTCCAGAAATAGTTTTAAAAAGTACTTTTATGCATTTTGATAAATTTCAGGTTAACTTGCTTTTAATGTTTGATTTTATCAATATTTTTAACGAACATTTGCTATTCTATGTAAACTGCTTATAGGTTATGTATGATTAAACAGCATATAAATCCTGTTAAATAAAATAATAAACAATATTAAATCAGGCTAAAAGATAACCTAAGGTGGAGGGGAGGAAAAACCTGGTTGATGTTGAAATTCATGGGATCTGCAACTGGTGCAAATCTCCAAGACTGAATGTGGGAAGCATTCAAATGACGCTCTGCTAAATGATAGAAATCAAACCTAACAGAGCTCCTAACAGAGCTTCCCTTGAATGTCAGCAACCTTCTCACACTTTCCTTTTCGAAGCTTTGATCAGATTGAAGTTTCATGGCTTGCATTTTGCATGTGACATTTTGATTGCCCTAATAAAGGTATTGCTCTAGTGTGGATTTCAGAATTTAAAAGACCGCAAGTTTCACCTCTCAGCTGGACTCGTGTTGCTTAATGGCGCCCATGTTGTTTAATTGTTCCGCACTAGATTGAGATTCATACGACTTTCCTTTCGCATCACTGGGTTACTTTTTCAATTACATTTAAGAGAGGGCCACAGTGGAACTAGAAGTTGTGTAAATCCACTTGGCAGTACTTATTTTTTTATTTTACGCTTGTCAACCAGTAGGACATAGTGGATCCTTCAAATGACTCTATTCCATAGGAATTTCAGTATGTAATTAAAGACTAAAAAAAACAGTTCCGAGTTCTGTATATGCAGGCAAATAACTTTTATCGCTTTAAAAATTTCCAGCAATGGCCTGTTGCTGATTCCTTTAAAAATCAGGAGGCAATGGAGGCAATGGAGGGGGATCTGGCAGAACACTTTCTTTGTAACTTGCCAGCCGACAGAAAACACAATTGATTTCTACTTTGTCTTCATCATTGTGGAAGAGCAGGAAAGACTTCTTACATTCTTCACACTAGATTTTTTTATATAGAAAAAAATAACATATAAGTGGTTCAGACAAGAGGAATTTCCATTCTAAAAACAAACTGACATGCAGACCTATTTTTGCAAATGCTAATGAATGCTTAGCAGAAATCACTCTATAAGAGACATTCAGCACGTGCTCCTAATTTTTTTAGTAGCATTTTACTAGGTGACAGACCATATTGGGTTCACTTAAGTCCCATCAAAATGAGCAGGGCAAGATAAAAATGACTTAATTTATTGGTTGCAGTGCAGTGCAATCCTGTATGCGTTCAGTCAGAAGCAAGCCCCATTGTGTTTAATGCTGCTTACTTCCAGGAAAGAACAGGATTGCAGCCTTACAACTCAATCCTAACCATGTGTGCTCAGAAGTAAGACTGCAATTCCATCTGGAATCAATACATTGTTTCGGCAACCGTATTGCATCCTGCATTTGAGATGCACTGCAGTCAGTCTGTGCAGGGATGACGATGTACCCAGACACATACATATGCGAGCTTGCCTACCTTCCCCCCAAATATTTTTTTGCTGCCATAGGAATGCCATGCTAGTAGCTCTTGTTCCTGTAGGGAAAGGATGTGGGGGAAAGCACCAGCTGGGTGCTGGGAGTTATAGTCCAAAAAATCTGGAAGCAGGGAAGGCTGCTATGCACTATGGGATATGCAGCTTCCTGCTATTCAGATGTTCTCCTTTATGATGGTTTCCGATATTCAAGTGTGACATTCAAAACCAGTTCCAGATTTCATCCCTGACTTAAATGATGCTCTGCCCTTCAGCATTCTTTGATCCAAAGGCTGTGAAATGCACCTGTGGCTCGCAGAATGGACTTTAGAGCACATAGGATTCTGAGGTTGGGGTTTGCTAAAAGGAAAAGGAGGCAGCATATGGACATACAAATAGAGGGAAACATTCTTGTAGGGTAGTTACATCCAGGAGAGGAATAATAGACTGACCTTTGCTAACTTGGAGCCTCTTGTTCTAATGGCCTGGACCACCACAGGGACTTCATGGGCATCTGCAACGTCCCAAACTCTCAAAGTACAGTCCTGAAACAATGGAAGGATTTCTATCAATTTACAGCAGGGATGGGTAACCATTTTCAGGCCAAGGGCCACACCTTTGCATGTCATTGTGGGTGTGACTGAAATGCAAAAGTGGTCATGGCCAATTTTAAAATGTTTAAAATGGAGGGGATCGAGGTGTGGGTGGGTGTACAGTTACACATATTTCTTGGCACCACAGACTCATAGCAGGAGGTTCATGAGAATGGTCTTCAAGGTTTTCTCTTTTTTTAGGACAAATTTGTCAGGGTTTTGAGGGGCCCACAAAAAACCTTATGGGATTGAAGTATCACAATGAGGTATCTACGGAAGCAGTCGGGAGTGGGAGGAAGACAGCCATTGAACTATGTTTCCAATTATTTAACTAAGCTTACTGATGATACCTTTGAGGCAGATACAAGCCACTTCTTGTTGCTACTCAAGGCAATGTCTGTCACCCAACCTGCATGACCCTGCAAAGAAACAGTTTTCCGATTACACAAAAATGGGATTTTGTTCACCCTTAAGACATTTGTAGAGAGCCAAGTCCTACTGAACTAAGTGCAACATGCCTCTGAGTAAGCATGCTTATGGTTGCACTATCAGTTTCATTGTTATTTTATTTCAATACTACTGAAGGCCTTTTTCTGTTGTGAACGTCACAGATGAAAACTGCTTAGAGGTGCATTATAAGATGTATTCTACATTCAAGATATTTGGGGTGTGAGTCTTTTGTGACTCTCTGGGGGGGGGAACCCCATCTGTTTCTGGCATAATCTAATCAATACTTTGCATTTTTTCTTAAGCGCTTACATACAATTTTAATATATTATTTTAAATGTAATATCTTCCACAGAACTTCATAGTGAATATTTTTAATTACTGTTATGGAAGAACTACGGTTCTGTTTCCCTTTTCCGGCCGATACATTTGTCATTCTGTCCGTTATGAGAAGGGGAGCAGCCCTACAAGAAAGGGGCCTCCTGCCAGGGTGTACGTTCTGTTCTGATGCACACAAACATTGCCACCATTCCCTCCCATGGCACCCACAGGTGTCAGGGTTCAGCCCTGCACATTTGTTTTGTTTCTATATTGGCCAGAAAGCGAAGCTTCCACTCCCATGTGGTGCTGAGAAACATTGACAAGGAAGGGAAGGGAAGGGAGAAGGTGGAGGCTGCCTTTTTAAAAAAGAAAAAATATGGGACTGCCTAGGAAGCTTTGAAGTGGGGAGTAAAGCAACTGGAGATGCTTTGCCTGTGAGTTTTAGTGTGTGTGTGAGAGAGACCTGTGTTACATTTTGTTTTCTGTGTGGGATTTGTGTATTTCATATGTGTGTGCTTTCAGGGAGGGGAGGGGAGAGGAGTTCTCTGAGCACCATCACTTTTCCTTCCACAAAGTTGAATTGCCTTCCGGAGGCAAATACGTTTTGGCACTTGGGGCTCAGACCCAACCTCTGCCTTGCAACTCAGTTCCCTGGGCAAGTTATTTGCCTTTTGTGGCTAGCCAGGCTGCAGGCAGCCATTTCTGTTGTGGAGGTGCCCTGCCTCTGGGCCGGTCCAAGACATTTGGGCACCTGAGGCGAATCGCAAACTGGCACTCCTCCCTCCCCCGCCACCAGGGAAGAAGCGAGGAATGAAGATCTACACCAGGAACAAGGAAGGAGTGAATATCGACATCAAGCACAGGGGGAAGTGTCAAAGCATCTTTACCCAAGGGTTGAAGTCAGAATCAAAGGGGGCATCACAGGGGATCTACTGTCCTTGCAGATCTGGCAAGCCAAGGCAGTTGCCTCACTTTGCCTCATGGGCGAGCCAGCCCTGCCCTGTCTGCAAGAGTTTATCAAATTTTGAACTGTGCCCACAGCCCCAAAAGAGGCTGGGGACCTTTAACCAACCTCAATCATTATTGAATATACAGGCCTCACAATATTATGGTTACTTACAAGTGAAAAGTTAAAGCTATGGTTTTCCCAGTAGTGATGTATGGAAGTGAGAGCTGGACCATAAAGAAGGCTGATCACCGAAGAATTGATGCTTCTGAATTATGGTGCTGGAGGAGACTCTTGAGAGTCCCATGGACTGCGAAAAGATCAAACCTATCCATTCTGAAGGAAATCAGCCCTCAGTGCTCACTGGAAGGACAGATCGTGAAGCTGAGACTCCAATACTTTGGCCACCTCATGAAAGAGAAGACTCCCTGGAAAAGACCCTGATGTTGGGAAAGATGGAGAAGGAGAAGGGGACGACAGAGGACGAGATGGTTGGATAGTGTTCTCGATGCTACCAGCATGAGTTTGACCAAACTGTGGGAGGTAGTGGAAGACAGGAGTGCCTGGCATGCCCTGGTCCATGGGGTCACGAAGAGTCGGACACAACTAAACAACAACACAAGTGAAAATATTGGGTGTACAATTGCTGTTCAAAAAACTGTGATGCTTGATCATGAACCACCCTAGGAATTATGGTTTAGTTTCCTAGCAACCACAACTCAATGGCTTAGTACCAAAGGTGGGAATGTGCAGAATATGGTTTCTGAATTGCACTATCAGGAGATATGTGGGCACTACTCAATGGATCAGCTATAAAAGCAGAGAAATTGTCAGTGCTTTAAACATTGTTACTGGATATCAAACATGACATGAAGAGATGGAGAAAAAAAGAAACAACAATTTAATTATTCTTATAGAAAGAGCATTTTTTAAAAAAATTATCTTTCATTTAGGAACTGATCTTGCATAGTCAGTTGAAGTTTCACAGCTAACTTCTACAGAAGCAAAATTAAATCCTCCTTTGCCCAGGCAAATGCTTACACATTACCTTTAAACATAGCTTTTTATATGCCTCTCGCGAGTCCCAGATAACGATTGTTTTGTCATAACCTCCAGACACCACAAGCGATGCTGAAATATAAAATTATGCCTTGTGCTTTGTTATTAAATAAACTAAGATTCATTCATGCAGGAAAAAGTGAATGAATATTTGACTTTTAATACAACTGAAACACTGCATTAAGAATACTAAGCTAGATCTTTCTATATAATAAAAATGTAAAAATGTCATCACGCAGCTCCCATTGGGAGATTTCTAGGCCACATCACAGGCCTGGATTTGCAGGAAGCCATGGTAGGGGAGGGGAGCAAAAGTGAAGGTGTGTTGCAAAACAACTGCGGTAATGGCATGAGAGCGAGAAGGGGGAAAGTGGTGGTTTAAAACAATGGCAAGCGTTTGAGTAAAGTGAGGATGGAAGCATACTGATAGGGGGAAAGTGGCTGTTTTAAACAGTGGCAGAGGTTTGAATAGAACAAGCAGGGGCTGACACAACATCATAGAGCTTGACATTGTATTTCTCTGCTCAGACATGTTTACCTAACAATAGATCTTAATGAGCTTATCAATTAAGGAGTGTTCTAGAAGGCTGACTGAACAACAATCTACCGTAAGTTATCAAGTTCAGTCTACCTCAATTAAACAAGCAACCTTTTAATCAAAACGGAAAATCATTTCATTCTGAAAGTTGAGAACTTAATTAGTGGTTTGAGCATGACCCCTGTGACTCATCTGAAATAAACACACTTTTCTTTCACATTTATACATTTGCGTAGAAGGTGCCATTATATGACATTTCACATTACTCACCATCCTTACTAATATCACAGCAGCCAACTATTCCTATGTGGCCCTGATCCAAAATAATGGGTCCATGAGAACGGAACTCCCCTGTCCTGATATCCCATAACTTTACAACTTCATCCCAACCTGCTGTGCACAAATAATGGCCATCCAAGGAGAAACGGCAATCTGCAATTGCATTGGTGTGTGCCCTGAAAAAGATGTGCAGATCACTGCAGCAGGATACCATCAAATTTACAGTGTTGACTCTTCTGTAGGGCACACTATTTGACCTCAGCCCTGGTACTGCAGAAAAAACCCAGTTACTGGTCAGTTGCTGCTCTTTCTGGCTATCCTCATAACTGCAAATGCTTTTTGTCCCAGGCACACAATGCCCTCCAAAGGCTAGCTTTGGAGAATCACCTGTGAAGTGCAAGTAAAAGTTAACACTAGTCTAGACATGGTAGATAAGAAGAAAAGATGAGTTGGGGCCAAGGATGTTCTGAGTGCAAACAGACATACTTTAAAAAATGGACTCCTGTTTTTTTTCTTTCTCAGAAAAACGGTTTGGCTTCAAAAACGAAAAAGAAGAAGTGCTATGAAATTAATGAAACAAACACTCTTTCATTAAAGGACCATTTTGTTAATATTTTTTAAAACTATGGAAACGCATTAAAAAACAGATAGTGTGGATATACTGAGCTTTGGTAGATTCAGCTGCCTGATACGTCACTGCCAAAATCAAAACAATACTGCTCGAAAAGTAGATAAAATCTTTTGAAAAGCTGAACTCTCAGCACTCACAAGTGGGAAAACACAGGAGGGTGACTATTATGTGGATGGGCCTCCCATAAAATGAGTGTGAAAAGTAGATTCCAAAATTAACATCTAGTTTAGTGGAAGTGGCCACATTACCCATTTAACTGCTACAGATTTTACACTAATAGGAAGCAGACTTCATGAGAGCCACATCAGTAGCTGCTTCACTGTCTCTTTTACCGCTCAATTGTGACTGTGGTAGACTGTGCTATAATATCCCAGAATTTTAAAGACATGTCAGATGACACCGTAGCTATTCGTTGGTTTTGAGGATCAAAACGACATCTTCTCACTGTGCTTCTGTGATACTCTGAAAGAAAGAAACACTCCAAGAAACAGGCTGCAAGCACTTTGGACAAGGTTAGAGCTACCAGCTAGTCTGATGGTTACTCACGTCTGAGTTTCAGCTTATTGTCATGGTTTTGTTTTTTTTAATGTACGTCTCTATAGTTCCAAAACACAGCAGGAACTGAAACACTTGCACACACAATAACTACCGTATTTTTCGCTCTATAACACGCTCCTGACCATAACACGCACATCGTTTTTAGAGGAGGAAAACAAGGGAAAAAACATTCTGAATGAAACAGTGGATGTATCATTTTTGTGCTTCATGCTGTGGTCACAGACATGTGATCTGATGGTGAATTTGGGGTGACCCAATGCAAAAATCCTGAGAATCCCTGTGGATCCATGCTTTGTAACCACGTTTTTGCACCACTGCAGCCCCAGGCAACAGTGGGTGCATGATTTTTTGGGGGGAGGCTGTAGCCATGGACATGCTATGTGCTCTGATGGTGAATTTGGGCTGACCCAATGCAAAGATCCTGAGGATCCATGTGGATCCATGTTTTGTAACCACGTTTTTGCACCATTGCAGCCCCAGGCAACAGTGGGTGCGTGATTTTGGGGGGGGCAGGCTGTACCCATGGACATGCTATGTGATCTGATGGTGAATTTGGGGTGACCCAATGCAAAGATCCTGAGGATCCATGTGGATCCATGCTTTTTAACCACGTTTTTGCACCATTGCAGCCCCAGGCAACAATGGGTGCATGATTTTTGGGGGGCAGGCTGTAGCCATGGACATGCTATGTGATCTGATGGTGAATTTGGGGTGACCCAATGCAAAGATCCTGAGGATCCATGTGGATCCATGCTTTTTAACCACGTTTTTGCACCATTGCAGCCCCAGGCAACAATGGGTGCATGATTTTTGGGGGGCAGGCTGTAGCCATGGACATGCTATGTGATCTGATGGTGAATTTGGGGTGACCCAATGCAAAGATCCTGAGGATCCATGTGGATCCATGCTTTTTAACCACATTTTAAGTGGAGAGGGAAGGAAAAACACAGAACGGACAAGGAGCACGAGAGGGGTGTGCAGAGAAGCAGCTGGCTAAGAATGCAGGAGAGGGGTATAACGGGAAGGAGGAAAGGAAGGCAAAAGTTTTCCCTCACCTACCCACCCAAGCCAGCCAGCTCGCACGCTCGCTCTCTCGGTCGCTCTCTCTCTCCCTCCTGCATGTTTTCAGCAACACTCTGCTTTCCCCTCTGCTTGCCTGGAGGGGAGGGGCTTTCCCTGCTCTTTGTTCCGTTTGAGCAAACACAGCAAGGAAACAGAGGAGGGTGGGGAGTAAGACCCTGAGGCAGAATGCACTAAAGCAGCCGCTTCCTCTTTTCAGGTTTCCCTTCTCCGAGAAGCGCGATTTGATTTTTGCCTGATTTTTTTTGCCATTTGGCTCCAGGGACCACACATTCGCTCAATAACACGCACAGACATTTCCCCTTCCTTTTTAGGAGAAAAAATCTGCGTGTTATAGAGGGAAAAATACGGTAAGCATCTAAGTATGGGACAAAATGTCAGTTTAATAATGCTGAAGTAGTGGCAGTAAGACTGTCTTGATTATTAATTTTTTGGAGTCAGTTTACCCACCCACCACTTGAGTTCCGATTTATTCAACTTTTAGCAATTTTACACATCAAAAACTAGCCTTAGAATTCACTGTTAATTCAGTTGGCTCAATTTTGTGCCATAGGAATGTATCCTCAGGAGATATATGTGGTGTGTGTATTTTTATAGGTTTGGGGGGGTGGGTCAATCTGGATGATGCCCATTGGTCCCTTCGAAACCTGTGATCCTGTGCGAGGTTAGAATCTACAAGAGGAAACCTGGTAAACTGGTCAGATTACCGGTAATTCCTTTGTTAAGGCCATAGCCTTAAGTACTGCTATTTACATGTCCAAAGAGGTTGCCATAGAGACAAATGGACGGGCCGTTTCCCAACTCACCTGGCTTGATGTCATCCTAGGATGGGGAACAATAGGCTGGGGAGGGGGCCTGTGCATGTGTGAATTTTGGCAAACACTGGAAGCTGGAGACTGCAGAGCCATGTCTTGCTCTGTGCTGGACTCAAAAACTGTGACTTGAGGCTTCCCTAGAACATTAAGATCTGTTGGGGTGTTCATGCTGCGAGCCTCTCCATCCTATGCTTAGATCATATATGTTTCAATAAAACCATATATTCAAAAGATACCACAGTATATCCATTGGCTGTCATTCAAAGGAAACCAGACCCCAGGTAAGCACAGACATCTGTGGAATATCTTGCTACTCAGAGATTGGGGTGCATGCAACAATATATACACACACAATTTCATTGGATACTTGGCAAACAGTGCTTTCCATTTATAACCATACGTGCATTAGTTGTCATGATAAACCACGTAAATAGGGTCACTGAAGCTTTCAGCTGTACTGTGTGCTGTATTGTGCTCTACAACAAAGCAATAGAGCAGAACTAAAATATTTAACAATGTATTAAACAGTATGTACAAAGACATGCTCCTTCTAGGGTGATATGTAAGAAATCCATATATACTCTAGATTCAAGTAAACATGTATCAATATGCAAACAGGCAGCCAAACAGAATCGTATCCTGTACACGTCCCACTGAAATGAGAGGCATGTGTACGTCTGGGAGTCATTCAACAGGTATAAAGAAAAGGATCGTGACCAAGTTTGAAAAATGTTACCTCTGACATATGCCACCTTTTTCGCATCTTCTACACCACAAATGAATAAAGCATTTTCCAAATCTGAACTGGAGGCGACGTATTTGCCATCGTGAGAAATATGGCATGAAGTCACAAGGCCATCCTGCTCTAAGGTCCACTGGAGAAGAGAAGAGACGCCCTTGAGGTTATGCTTTTAGGGTTAACAATCAGCCAAGGACCAAACTTATACGCACATGAGCCCAGATGCAGCTCAAGTTACTAGTGACTGAGACCATGGCGACACTCCCACCATGTACCTGGCAGCGTGCAGAAGGCAGACTGGATCACATTCACGGGTTTTAAAAAAAGAAAATTTAACTCACTTCTAAGCATTTATACAAGATGTGACCGAAAAGTTCGGTGAACGGTCACAGAAATCGGACAGCGAGAAATACTCAAACATACAACCAGCATCAGAAACTTTTGAGCACAAAATGCACAAAATGCTCAAAATTGTGTACAGAAATGAAGCTGTAACCTGAAAGACAGTGTATGAGTGGTTTAAGCGTTTCCACGAAGGTCGGCAAACCATCGAAGATGTCCAAACTGCTGTGACAAGGGAACTGAAAGCAGTATGAAAAGAGGACTTCTCCAGAAGTTTCCAACAGTTCTACAAACCTTGTCAACGCTGCATTGTATCAGAGGGGGCCTACTTTGAAGCCCTGTAAGGTGTGTATGTTTGAATATTTCTCGCTGTCTGATTTCTGTGACCATTCACCGAACTTTCCGGTCACACCTTGTATTTATGCCTCAGAACATTCTGAGATAAGGCTATGGTTCACGCCCGCCCCAGTCCTGTTTAGTAGGAACAGTAAGTAAGTACTGAAAGCTTAATCCTGGTCAGAGCCAGAATCCTGGTCAGAGACAGAAATCATATATGAATACATGAAATGCAGCACACGTTTATCTTTTGCTATAATTTTTTTTATTGTTTTGGTTTTTTAATCACATGATCAAAATCTGTACCAATTGAATTAGACCATTAGGGTGGAACCAAACATTAGACAGAAATGAATTTAACCCATTCTTATGGAAGGCCCTCCACACGAACGCTTGCTTGACACCCATTCAGATATGTCATGCTGGTTAATGCCAAAGACCTTTCTGTTTTCCCAGGACTTTCACTCTAAGGTGTTCTGTCACCGGCTGCTGTTTTCACGCAGTTTCTGACTGTATGCTTAATTTTTAAAATTATATTTCTGATTTTTGTTAGCTTATCCTTGGAATCCATTTGAAGCCCAGGCAAAAATCCCCACAGAAAAATCAACGTTTGTTCGAGAAAAGTCGTTTTGGGAGGAGTTGATTTGCAGCAGACAAGTGCTGAGATTACTGTATTATTGTTATTTATTAAATTTATATACCAACCTTTATCTGAAGATCACAGGCCGGTTGACAACATAAAAACACAAAATGCATAACATAATAGTAATAAAAAAACTATAACCCCACTACCACCAATTTTCACTGCAAGAAGCTTCACCAAACTATTCCCCCATTGCAAATGACTGCATGTGTTTGCAAGGATAAACATTTGAGTAAAAGGGAAGTTTAGTTTCTAGTGATTAAATAGGGAGTTTTTAATTAAAAAATCAATACATACAAGCACTTTCCCTGTTTCCGTATCCCAGGCCCTTAGACTTTTATCATATGATGCTGTTATCAACCTAAAACAATAAACACATTTACATGTTGAAAGACAGCAAAAATGTTTAATTCATGCAAATATTATTATTATTATTATTATTATTATTATAGCAATAACAAATAGCTTATGAATGTGCTTTATGCTCCGCTCCCATATTCTGGAAAGATTCATCCTCCATCATATATAGTATTTAGTGCTTCTGCTTGTTCCCTGCCTCAAAAGCACGAGTTGTAATGGTTTTCTGCTTGACCTGGGATTTCTAGGCGTGGGTCCAAGTGGTTTCCCCCTTGCCCAGCTCCTTTCGCAGGGAAAACCTGCTCTTTAGTGCAAAATAGGAGCAAATATCAATCTGGAGAAAACCCAAATTGTGTTTGCTCCGATTGACTGCTAAAGAGCTGTTTTTCCTGTGGGAAAGTAGCAGGAAAGGAGGAAGCATGGATAAGCCCTCAGTATAAGAGAAATGACACTATAGGTATGTCTTCAAATACTACAGCTCCATTTTGTTCATTAGAGTTACACTCAAACTGGAAACTGGGATGTTCCACATTTGCAAATCAACTGGTGCTTTCTCTCTCTTTTATGTGATGTGCTTATGGAGGAAGCAGAAAACCCTGGGAAGCAGGAAAATACAAACCGCTCACTCGGCTCATAAGATATTTAAGGGGGGAAATCATATGACTTAGTTGTGGCCACTGGGTAGGATGGAATTGTTTCTCAAAATCACTGTGCCAGCCCACTTTTAAAGTGGCAACAAAAAATGTCTGCCCCTATAGCAATTAAGGAGCACAGCCAGGAGGAATGTAACTTAGGAGGAATCCTATGTTCTCTGGGGCCTTGTTCCTTCCCCCTGTGTAACATTATGCAGAAGCGGCATACATTAAATCTCTCCCACTGAAGTTAATGGACAGCCATAGACAACCACTTTTCTCAGTCCTACAGCCTCAGGAGTCCAACTAATTCTGCAAGCCTCCACAGCCCATCACCGCATGGTTGCAATTGTACCTCTGGAGAAATTGTACCTTGTGTATTAAGGCCTGCTGAATGGAGCCACATCACTCTCAGAGTCATACAGGTAGACTCCATAAGTTACAAGTCTGTGCTGTTCCATTGGCCCACGCTTCCAAGTTAGCTCTATTTGGCTGTGCCCCTGGGTGCTATACACAGTGCTAAGACAGCAGGAAGGCTGGGATCCTGGGAGGCTGATCAAACCAGTCTGCCTTCTGCAGTGCCTATGTGGTGGTGCAGTTGCTGTCTGGAGCAGTCCTGCTGTGCCCTCACCTAAAATAACTGCTGGTAGAGCAACCTGGCAGGTAAACTTCGCCTTGTGGGCATCGTTTTTATAACCTCCTGAACTGAAACTCAAATCCAACCTCGGTGCTCTTTCACACTAATCCTCCCGGAAGCTTCTGGTGCTGCTCTGTATGAGTTTACTCTATTACAGTGGGACCTTGGTTCTCAAACTTAATCCGTTCCAGGAGTCCGTTCCAAAACCAAAGCGTTCCAAAACCAAGGCATGCTTTCCCGTAGAAAGTAATGCAAAACAAATTAATCTGTTCCAGACTTTTAAAAACAACCCCTAAAACAGCAGTTTAACATGGATTTTACTATCTAACGATACCATTGATCCATAAAATGAAAGCAATAATCAATGTGCTGTACTATAAAATAAATAAGACAGTATTGTATATGATAAAAATGAAAATTTATTTTTTCTTCTTCTCTGCACTAATGATACTCATTGTTTAGATGAGGGGCTTTTATCCATTTCTGCAATCAATCAATCAATCAATCAATCAGTAGCTGAACTGGGTTCCGCACAGTCATAAAAACAGATTAACAGAAAAAGCCTCAAAAACAAAAAATAAATAGCAAAAACAAAAGCACCAAACTTAATCCATTCCAGAAGTCCATTTGACTTCTGAAACGTCTGAAAACCAAGGCACAGCTTCTGATTGGTGCAAAGGCCCCAGAAACAATAGCCGACAGCTGCAATGGATGTTCAGCTTCCGAAAAACGTTCAAAAACTGGAACACTTATTTCCGGGTTTTTGGAGTTTGAGAACCAAAGCGTTTGAGAACCAAGGCATTTGAAAATCAAGGTACCACTGTATAGGCATTTCTACTCTTCCTTGACCATGCAACCATCTCCTCTTGCAAAGAATATAAAATACTCTGTTCACACAGACACCCAGCAGAATGGGAGTGGTTGGCATGGTCTGATGATGAGTGTTTTGAGGAAGCATTTGGGCCACAGCAGGTCTTGAGCTTTCTCCTAGGTAGACCTTGCACTTCCCATGCTTGTTTCCCACCTATTGTGCTCTGAAGCTGGCTGGGAGTTGTGACTGGAACAGTCCTCCTTTCTTCCCTGTTGGCCTGCTTGGCAAAAGGCTAGCTGCTGCAGACGGCTTGTGTTTGCGCTGCCAGACAATTTGTACCCATGTCAGACAGCCTTGGAGTTTGTGGCAGCTGCCCTGCTTCCAACTGCAACACGGCGGAGAAGCAACTGCGTCTCGTGCTGGTTGCCTGGTTTTCCTAGGCAGGAAAACATTCAAGCTTCATCACATCCTGCCTTATATCACGGGGTCATTCAGCTGTCGCCCCCGCATGGCTAATATAGGGTTGCTGTTGGGAAACGGGGCAGAATTGCCAGAGATGCAGTCTCTGCACTGTTGATGTTGTTGCTATTATGGCTTTTGTTCCTATGGCGACTGTTGAAATGTTGCCTCTGCTGCTGATGGCTGTGCACAGAATCCCAACGATGGAGTGATGGATGCCTGATGTACTGAGACCACAGGATTGAGCTGTCATTGGACTCAATTTAGAATTTGCATACTATTCTGAATATGAGGTTTTCTGGGGCTAGCTTTCCTGTGCATTTTCCGGCAGCTGATGTTGCTTGGTAACTGCTCTGTCATTGACACAGCAGTAAAAAAAAAAAAAAGCACTAAGGTCCATTATACAACAAAGATATTCAATTATATTTATTCCAAGGTGGATAAGTATCTATATTTGTCTCCCACGGTTTATTTTTCAGCACCCTCCACTAGACCAAAATAACAATTTTTCTTGACTAACCCAGAACGTAAGCACTGTTATTCTAATGGCCTTTCAGTATTTTGACAACTAATGCAGTGGTCTGGTCTGTGCATCCTTTTAAACCATAAGAGACATTTCGCTCTGGTGTAAGACGAATGAGCAGTGAGCTGTTTCATGTAGCTTAAAAGTCCCAGCTACTCCTGGCCACACAATGCTATGAGCAAAAAACCGCAAAGTCTTGACTTGATGTGCCATCTGAACTCAGGCTCAGCTTGTGAGTTATTTTTTCTTTGATGAGCAGTAGCCCAGGTTTGTTCTTGGCTTAGCACTCATGGGTTGTTGGGGAAAACAAGCAGCCCAGGTTCAGATGACAGGACAATGCGAAGTTCATGATTTATTTCAGCACAGTCAGAAGCAAAGGAGGAGCAAAGCAGGGATTTTTGAGCATGCTGGGCATTGGCGTGAAATTGCAGTTAAACATTAGGTATGGTTTAACGTGGCATGAAGATGATTTTGTTATCATGCTTGTTGGCTTTCCTCTTATCTATAACCAGTTTGGATAGCTAATGTCTCTTCTAAATTAATTAGCCATAATGCGAAAGCATTGATTTAATTGGATATATTGTACCGATTTGCATCGCTGTTGTCTTTTAATGAATAGAGTTAAAAAAACAAAAGAGTGTTTTATAGAAACTCTTCATGCTTCTTAGCTGGCTCTCCACTCAGTTCTGACAACAGTTGCACTGACATCTTAAATTCAGCAATGTGGCAAATAAATGTGGGAGCAAAAGGAGGATTAGCTTATCTCCGTCCCTTGAAGATGGCTCTGCAAAACTGTACATCTTCACATAGAATTTTCTTCTCATATCAGCTGCACTCACTGAATGCATCTGATCTCTGCAAGTGGCATGATGATGGTGTCTGGTGGGACCCCAGCCACCCCACCATCTTCCATTTGTCCCAATATGAACTCATGGAGTAGCCCTGCAGATATATGCTCCTCTCTTGGCTCCTCCACATTGCAGCAGCCAGACTCAGTGGCAATACTCTCTCCCAAGGAATAATTGTTACATCTCTTGCAGCAAACACAACAGTTTTGTGGCACCTTAAAGACTGGCATCTATAATATGGCACAAGCTTTTGTGGACTTCATTACATGTGGTAGTAATACTATATCAACACTGAGTTAAAATCTAATTATTCTATTTACTTTTTTTAATAAAAAAGATTCAAGTATTTTATAAGACATATATAACAACACAGCCGTGGTAATAATTTTTCCTACTGGCTTTCTAAGGCAGGACTGCACTGACCGTTCTGTTTTGTCATCATTCTTTTCCCTGTTCCTATAAACCAGGGGTCAGCAACCCGCGGCTCCGGAGCCGCATGTGGCTCTTTTACACCTTTGCCGCGGCTCCAGGGCAGATACTAGCAAGGGGAGGAGGAGCACTGTGTGCCCCGACACTCCCCACTGTGGCGGGCGCTGTACTGGCTGTGACGTCGCATGGGGGCGGTGCGTGCGTTAGTCACGCAGCGTCCCGATGTCACCTTCCCTTCTGCTGTCGGACCGTGGCTCCAGAGATATATTTGTTTTAAATGTCGCAATGGTTTTGCGGCTCCCAGATTTTTTTTCTTCGGAAATGGGTCCAAGTGGCTCTTTTTGTCTTAAAGGTTGCAGACCCCTGCTATAAACCCACTTGCTGAATATAATTAGTTCCTTGGCTTACTAATTAATATATAAAATGCAACAGTGTTATCACCTTTTATTATCAGGACTCAGGCAGCATTCAGAAATGGGCCCAGTGTGCTCACCTTCAAAGGTCTGAATACAGACAGCACCGGCAATATCCTTCAAGAAATAAAGATAAACTTGGTTATTCAGTAGTGTGCTCAGACTGAAAAAGACAATGAAGGCTAATTCATAGCACATATTTTTTCACTTAATTATTCTAAATAGTTCTGCTTATAAGCTGCCTGCAGAACTTGCATCCGATAAATCAATTACCTCTGTTTACCTGATGAAGCCACATGATACACTGGCTGCATGATACATTTATCTCTTCAAAAAGAACTATTTTGGGCTATTTGAAGGCAAATGCAACCACACAGGGCATAAATTGTATTCTTATTCTCTGCCCAATGTCTCAGGTTCAGAGGTACCCACAATGCAAAAGTGGAATGTTTTCCCCACATTTCCATTTATATTATTTATAGCTTCTAACCTTTCTACTCTTTTTTTAAACATAATATATACCGAACCATCACCACACCCTACAAAAATGAGCTCTGCAGGCCAAGCGTTCATTGTGCAAGTAATGGGAAAGTTACCACTTTAATTTGGCAAGTAAAATTGTGTCAAATACTTTACAGTTCAATCCTATATATGTCATTTCAGAAATAAATTCCACTGCGTATAATGGGACTTACTCCAAGCTGAGTGTGCAAGGGAGTGCGACCTTAGAGTGTATGTTTGGTACTTTCAACAATGATTCACTTAACCTTTGTGCTAATATGATAAACTACGGTTTAGACTTCAGAGCAATATGATCAATTAGATTTCTTGCTTCAAGTCTGTAACAAGCTTACCCAGAGTTTCACTGTGCTGTCATAAGAGCCTGAAAGAACTTTTGTTTCATCAAAACAGAAATGACAGGAGGTCACAGCTGCTGAATGTCCTTTTAAAATTTTAAAATGAATCTGTGAAAGAACAGAGTATCTCATGTTATCTTCTGTCAATGTTTTTTTGTAGATACACCAGTCAAGAACAGGGCTGTACAAAGTGTGATTAGAAATACCTTCTGTTCTGTCAGTTTCTCTCTTGCACGTCCACTGAAGCCAATTTACATGAATCCTGAGCAAATGGCTCACTGGAGCAGTGGCGTAGCGTGGGGGGTGTAGGGGGGCCCGGCCGCACCGGGCGCAACATCTGGGGGTTAGGGTTAGGGGGCGCAAATTACTTGCCTTGCCCCGGGTGCTTGCAACCCACGCTAGGCCACTGCACTGGAGTCTATTTTAAATCTCTCCACATGTGAATTGGTTCCTGGTGGCTGCTGATGGTTGTGTGAAGTGGTTGCCACTGGCTTCCTAACAACATTTTTATCTGGGTCTGAAGAAAGGTGCTACATGACACCCCTGATACTTTATCTTAACCAGAACTGCAATCCTAATCTCATTTCCCAGGGAGTAAACCCTACTGAATGCAATAGGTCTTACTCCTGAGCAGACATGGTTAGAATTGCACTGAGTGACTTTCAAGAGATTTCCTTATCAGGTGACTACCAACATTTCTTAGATGAAAATAGGGATGTCTCATTCCATAACGATAATTTTACTATTTATACTGCCACACATCTTACTGGGTTGCCCCAGTTTCCAACATATATAAAAACATAATTAAACATTAAAAAATCCCTTCTCTATACAGGATTGCCTTCAGACGGCAGGGAGGGTTCAGATAACCCCATACCCTCCAACATTTATCCACTGAAAATAGGGACGTCTTATGGAAAAGCAGGACATTCTGGGATCAAATCAGAAACCAGGACCGTTTCTCTAAATCAGGGATGTCCCTGGAAAATAGGGACACCTGGAGGGTCCGCAGTCCTACTCAGGATTAGATCTATGGGCGTAGCCAGGATTGGGGGGGGGGGAGGCCTTTTGTTGGGAGTGCAAAACCTCAGTTTGCTATGTATTTTTATTGATTGGGGGGCAGCTGCCCCTCTCTGCCTACGTTCATGATTAGATCCATTGAAATTAATCAGCAGGACTAATTTAAGAGGGGTCTACCCTTACAACAGGACTAATACCATACCACCCAATGATGCACCCCTTCTTGCAGGAACGAGAAGTTAATCAAAGAAATAAATCCATAGACAGGTAACTTGCGCCGCCCCCTTATCACGCGGTCCTTACAACTCGCCCCACCCGCTTCGCCTCCGCCACCCCACCTTGGCCAACTTCTCATGGTCCCCCTCCCAGGCCTGCAGCGAGCGGGTCTCGGTGGCCAGGGGGTCGTCCGGGCAGACCATCGGCGGAGGCGCCATCTCCAAGGGCGGGAACCCTCCCCTCCCTTCCTCGACGGCGGAGGCAGCTACTCCGGGGGTCGCTTTCCCTCCTGCTCCTCCGCCGCCGGCGGCCTCCCAAACGCTTAGCAACCGGCCTGGCTCGCGGCTTCTCCCGCCAGCCCCTTCCTCCTCTCCGCCGCCGGGGAAAGAGCCGCCTCCCCCCCGTGCCTCCCCTCTAGGCCTGAGGCGAAGCCGTACGCCCGGATTCCGAGATCACCGAGCGCTTCTCGGCTTCCTTCCCGGGAAAAGGCTCGGCGCCGCTTATGGGAGCAGAGTTTGCACCTCTGAAAACAAATCGGGAATTTGTACTCTGCACAAGCCCGTGGGCATTCTCCTTGACGCCTCAGAGTGCGAGGTTTTGGTTTTTTAAAAAAATCATATTCATTATTTTTTTTAAAAAAACAAGTATTTTGAGTACAGTAAAGTACTAGGTTTGTCAAAAGGCAATGACAAACCTAGACAGCATCTTAAGCAGAGACATCACCTTGCCAACAAAGGTAACCTTATAGAAAGCCATGGTTTTCCCAGTAGTGATGTATGGAAGTGAGAGCTGGACCATAAAGAAGGCTGATTGCCGAAGAATTGATGCTTTTGAATTATGGTGTTGGAGGAGACTCTTGAGAGTCCCATGGACTGCAAGAAGATCAAACCTATCAATTCTGAAGGAAATCAGCCCTGAGTGCTCACTGGAAGGACAGATCCTGAAGCTGAGGCTCCAATACTTTGGCCACCTCATGAGAAGAGAAGACTGCCTGGGAAAGACCCTGATGTTGGGAAAGATTGAGGGCACAAGCAGAAGGGGACGACAGAGGACGAGATGGTTGGATAGTGTTCTCGAATCTACCAGCATGCGTTTGACCAAACTGCGGGAGGCAGTGGAAGACAGGAGTGCCTGGCATGCTCTGGTCCATGGGGTCACGAAGAGTCGGACACGACTAAACGACTAAACAACAACAACAGAGTACAACGCACATGCGTACACACACGTATCAAAATCAAGAACATTTTCTGGGAAGGCTAGAAAGAAACTGCTATAAGGTGATAGACAACAACCCACCAACCCCAAAACAAAGTATTTGCCCCTCAGCAGTGGATATTTGCAACGCAATCTTAGGCACTTCTATTCCTGCTGAGTTCAATGGCACTGACTTGGAGGTAGGTGGATCATGGGACAGCTGAAGTTAATAGCCCAGTAGCTTATTTGCACTTAAGTTTGATACACAAAACACAACAAAAAAGAAACGTCAGCTTTTATGGCCCAGAGCAGGGAGCTGAGGGTTTGCTTTGGGTCACAAAACTAATCACATAATCACACACCCAGCCATGGGCGTAGCTGCCCCCCCAATCAATAAAAATACATAGCATACTGAGGTTCTGTGTCCCCCCACCCCCAAATCCTGGCTATGCCAGCAGTCTTCTCTGTAAACTAAGTCTTGAATCACATCTGAGCCTACACTTCTCTCTTAAAATGCTAGTGTTTTTATTTAGATCTCATTGATGTACAGGCATGCATTTTTGTATAAACATTTTTTAAATTTAATTTTGATATATATAAAAGGAGGGAGGGAAAGAACAGAAAAAGTCCACGTCAATAATGTAGGTATAATATAATAACAAAACCCAACAGTAAGGAAAACAGATCACATCATGCTGATCATTGTAATTTAACAAGGGATCAAATCAAGAGTTCCGTATCTCAAGAGAGTTTGCTGGGTGTTCCTGTTGTACCTGTTTGCCAAAGTACAGTATGTTACAAAATCTCACCAAATAGTGGGAAAGGCATCAGGTTTAGCAAGATCCCGTAGTGTCTGAAGATGGAACGTAAGCTTTTCAGAAAGAGCCATGTTCCACACTTTTTGTACTACACCAGGAGGTCCACGTTTTGTAAAGTTCTCAATTTTTGCACAATGATCAACTCGGGCAGCTACCACTAAAGAAAAGCAAAATATTTTGAAACATAACACCTTGGTTATTTCCTTTGAAGATGGAGAGAAGGTGAAGATGCAGTCTCATCTAAATTGCTCCTATTATTGCAGTCCTTGGTCTTGAGGCATTTCCACCATCACTTTATTTATTTCATGAAATTTATACACTGCTTGAATGCAAAAAAAATTTTAAAAAAATTAAAGGGGTTTACAAAAAAAAAAAAAACAATAAAATTATTATAAAGTGAAAATAGGTACCACATTCGGGGGCCACATTAGACAAAAGACATTTGAACTGGGGCTCTGTCTCACTTATGCCAAAGTTTTAACGCTGTTTCCCTAGTATGGACTGAAATAGATTTCAATGGTTTTTTCCATTCATATTTTATCCTACTGTCTTACCTTCCCATAGATTTTTGTACAGCTAAAACCCTTTATTTCCGTGAATTAGGGCCTTTCCAAACCCCTTATTTAAGATGATAGCCTCCCAATCTTGCTAGAGGTCTAGTGTGTGGATCTGAGCACAGATGGTCTATCTGATATACTTGCATCTATCCTGCATCCAGGTCACCAAAGTCCAGATGAAGCTGCTCCTGGGTGACAGGAACATCATAATGAAAAAACACACATTCTGATATAGCCTTGTTTCCCATTTTGAGAGGACCCTATGATAAGGTAGGATCCAAAACAGGAGTAAGAGACTGCAATGTGGTCAGTGTTGAGTAGACTGGAGAAATAAGAACTGTGACATATTCTCCATACTGGAAATGTACTCATACTAAAAGGGTTTTTAAAACAACAACAAACCACAACCATATTAATATTTTGAATGGTAGTATCCACAAGAGCCCCAGGTCTAGCACATTTTTCCTCTTAAGGCTGTCCGATGCTTGTTTTGTCATCAATATAGGGGATATTTGGCAAACCTGGAATGCCCCATAGTACAGAGCAATATTGTAGGGACAGGCATTTGTCAAGGTCTTGTGCTGAAGGAAAAGTATTGGACTCAATGCAATTCAGTGCCATATAACAGAAAACACTTTTCTGGATGTGTAGGGTAAATGTTGTGTGGGGCTCATACATTGGAAGCTCAACTTTCTCCCTCCACTCTCTAATGTGCTGTAGTGGTTATAGAGTACAAAACTTTCCCATCCTTCCATAAAACCCCTCTAAATCCCATAGAATTTCTATTACAGTACAAAAGCAACTATCAATATGCACGACTTATGGTATATCTGACACTTGAATGCAGGTAATTCCATTTCTCCCCTCCCACACTGAGGATGCTTTCTGCAGCTATTGAGCATGCTCAGTCCTCTTTGGGCCATCCTCCCCCCCCCACACTTTTAATGGTTTCCTCCTCCTCCAGGTTTTCTGTACGTCTGCAAATCTTGGGGATCTCTTGAGTCTACTGATACTTTTCTCCTGTACATGAGTGATGGCACCCACACAACCTAAGCACCAGAAAAACAGGAAAAATGATAACTAGTGGAGCATTTCTTCGGCAAATAAGGGTTGCTGGGTTATGTAGCAAGCTCCAGTCCTCAAAGAAATGTTTCCTGGGAAAGATGGGCTAGCACAAGAAATCAAATTCACCTTTGCCTGCTCTCTCCTGCTTCCAACCAACTGCACTTGTCTCTTAATTGTAAACAATTTTTTCAGCCGTTTGGATGCATAAGCAAGCATGAAAAGCCTGAATAAGACAAAAAAGCCCCGGTCTAAAGAAAGCTAGTCACAAGCCCCATCGTTATGAGTTTTTCTTTAGAGTGGGTCCCCAAAATAGTAATTTTTAAAGGAAAGACTGATTTTCCCCATAATAACAACAGAACACTGCTATACTACTTCAGTGGTCAAAGATTTCAAAAAAGGCAGCTGTTGGTGAATATTACTGCTTTACAATATTCTCATATTTATACTTCAGGCTTGAAAAATGATTGTAAGACATTAGGCATAAGATCAGTAAATTTACTTTATTAAAATTTCTTCATGCTCATCCTCTTTAAAATGCATAATTTTCATGATTCCTTTTCATATTACAATAAAGTTGAACAAACTTCTCTAGCATAAACCACATTTCCTTTTATTTTTAACTCTGAAATCATAAATTCAACTTGTATGTTTTTATGCTATCAAAGCCAACATAAATACAGTATTTACAGAACATTCAAATATGCTTTGCACTGTTGATCTGCCATCATAGAGGAGATCCATTTTGAGACCAAAAGATGTTTAAAAATCCAAACTATCGCTTCACAAGTGGAAGATGTTTCAGCCTAGAAAAAAGCAAATGGGAAGGACTGAATAAGTAAATAATGGAAATAAACATCTAGAATTGAACCATTATAATCCATTTTTATATCAGCTACTAACATTAGATAATCCAAACAGAGTCTTCAAAATATTGATTTGACCAGCAAAGAAGTCCAGGTATATTCTGAGCTAAACAATGAACAACACATCTGCTACTGTTCCCCAATATAAACAAATCTCCCCACCCCAATAAATAAATTTGACAAAAAGTCACCACTTAAACTAGCTGTTCTCTGAAATATTGTGGTCCAATATTAGTGAATGAGGTAAGCAAAGAGATGCACAGACTGAAAAATGAGTCAGACATCTGATCCAGGGAGATTTTCCTTATAATAGGGCAAACACTGTAACTGCCAATAAAACCTCTGAATGATGGAAGGAGACAACTGTGGTATTGATTTTTCCAGACCTGATAAAGGTTTATCTTAATCACACACATTCCATTTTTGTTGAATGTGAAATGGAACAAGATCAGAGCTATTGGGAAATTAAATTTAGACGAGCAGACTTTCAATTTCGTATCTAATTTTTGTAGTGATCTATGGAAGAAAATGGGCAAATATATCTGCCAGAAAAAATAAACATGTTTTAACTGAACTATGCCCCAGTGATTACGATGAAATTAGATGTAGAACGCTAGAATTCCTGGGACTAAGACCTATGGAACTTGGTGGGAATTGCTCCTGAGTAGGCATGCCTAGGATAGTGCTGTAAACTTGGTTGAACAACTCGGGAAGCGAACAGCAACCACTTGTTTATTTCTTATACTCACTTTATAATAATAATAATAATAATAATAATAATAATAATAATAATAATAATAATAATTTTTTATTTATACCCCGCCCTCCCCAGCCAAGGCCGGGCTCAGAGCGGCTTACAAGCAATAATAAAAACAAGATGAATGATTACAAACTTAAAAACAAAAATAAAACACAACAATTAAAATAATGGAACATTAAAATATTAAAATGTAGCCTCATCGCAGGAGGAGAAGGAAAAGAAGGGGGAAAAAGAGAGAGGGGGGGGAGGGAGGGAATCAAACTGGCTCCAAGCCAAAGGCCAGGCGGAACAACTCTGTCTTACAGGCCCTGCGGAAAGAAATCAGATCCTGCAGGGCCCTGGTCTCATGAGGCAGAGCGTTCCACCAGGCCGGAGCCAGAGTTGAAAAGGCCCTGGCTCTGGTCGAAGCCAATCTAACTTCCTTAGGGCCCGGGAACACTAGGGTGTTGTTATTTATGGACCTTGAGGCTCTCCGTGGGGCATACCAGGAGAGGCGGTCCCGGAGGTACGAGGGTCCTAGGCCGTGAAGGGCTTTAGATAAAGCATCTCAAATAGATCTATCCCAATTTAGACAAATCTTAGTCTGGCTCATCATGGGCAAAACACTGTTTGATACGACTGTCAGTGATGTGCTAAATCTTAAAATAAGGTACTCCAGGGAAAAGAGAACCAGGTCAGTGATATTGTTGCTAACTAAAAGTATAGATGCTAAATGCCCAAGACAAGTGCTAATGCTGAAGTCATTAAGAGTTTCTGAACAGCCCGATTAACAGTCTCAAAGTCTCAATTTTCCCTTTCCTCTGGTAATTGTTGCCTTGACAGCTTTTAGTGTCCAGACCATAAAAGACTGGGATGCAGGTACTCATATTAAAGTCAAGTGTTCTGTTATGGCCATTATAATTTGCCATTGTGAGTTTCCAGTAGGGTTCCTTTCCCTCTGCTTGCTGACCTGTTTTAGGAGAATTTTTCTGAGGCGTGTATATTCTGCAAGTTGATAGTGCATATGAAGCTACCTTACAGGTAACAAACTTGGGGGGGGGGGGAACCACTCCCAAAATTCTAGAACTTTCTTTTAGTAAATTCTGAAATGAACAAAGCCATAGGTAAGCTATGCAAAGGACAATGTAGGCTATATTGCACAATTTCTTTGGAAGCAACTTAAAATACAATCCACTGGGACAGATTTATTAACCTTTGAGAAATTAAAGCACTTTTTCTAAAGGAAGTGTAATAAATAAACAAGAAGCCTTGGTAAGACTCAGCTAAGTTGTCCAAGAAAGTTTACCCCCAAAAAAATCCCCAAAACAGTAAACTGTTGAAAAACCTGAAGCCTTATCCCTTGGAAGCAAGCATTTGAAACTAGGCAAAGGGCAATTTGGAGGCTTCGTGGGGAGAAAAAAGTTGATTATTTCCTCCCTGCTACAAAATGTTTTCTTCCTAAGGGATTTTTTAAAGGTATCAGGATTGTTACACATATTTGTGGTGATAAAGAACCCTGAAGCACCACTACAGGGAGGCTTCCCACTCAGTTGAGGTACAGATGGGGCCCAGATAAGGTTCAGTTGCTGCCGCAGAGGCAGTCGGGGGAATACAGCCCTGCACCAGAATCTGCTGAACCCAAGAGAAGAACTCCTGGAACAAGGCCAGCCTTTCAATGAAAATGGGAGAAGGAGATGCCAGAGAGGAACCCTTCAACCCCACCGCCCCAGGAGAAGCCAGGTCCCTTTGAGGTCTCAGGGCCACATGTGGCCCCAGTGGCCAAGTTCTGGAGCTGGTCCGAGACACTCTCATCACCTCCTGGATCACAATCTCTTCCCTGATGGGAGGAATGTTAGCCACTGGGAAGATACACGCACCACCGTGGGTGGCCTCTGCTCCCCAAATCTTGTGATCTGAAGGGTCTGCTGAAAACAAGGGCTTGCCATCCTCTGAGGCAAGTGTGCCATTTCTAGCTGACCAGTGATGTCTACCTTCTAATCTCCTTTGATGAAAAAAAGACCAAAGCTTGTTCAGTACAATATGGGGTAGCATTCTCTGTCACTTGACCTGCACAGGAGAGCCAGGAAGGAAGGAACTGGTGGAGCAAGTGGGAGGGACAACCCACCTGAGGATCCCACCCCCCCACTGGAAAACCAGCCCCTTCATCTCTTTACCTTCTGAGAAGTTCCTGTGGCGGGATTTCTGTGGTCTCTTCCTCACTGTTGCTGCTATCAGCTGTGTCCGAGCCACTGTTTCTCTCCGAGTCACTGTTTTTCTCCGATTTCTTATTCTTGTATTTGCCCTTGTGCCTGCTTTTCTTGTGTTTCTTTTTCTGCAAAACAAGTTCCAGGACTGATATGATGCACCTTACAAAGAGAAATTCGAAACTCAAAAAAAATGAACTTTTTATAGTATGAGCATGTATGAGATGACACAATGGCTATTCCAAGATAAAAGCTGGAAGAAGCTCAATAAGGTTAGCTTGATGACGTTTGTCAGAAAATGAGCCCTATCAACTTCACTGGGTTTTACTCTTAAGAAGGTGTTAGCCAAAATGTAGCAGAAGAGTCCCCCTCACTCTGAAGTACTAATAAATAACTACATTTAACACCCTCAGTTATTCCAAGCCTCCAGTCCTTATGGTATTTACCCAATGAAGGCATGTCAACACCAAGTGCAGAATTTACATAGGGCCAGAAATTCATGCTTGTACAGGAACTGACATGTGCAGAATTCAACCAACATGTGCAGAATTCAACCAACTTTCTATCATCTGCACACCACAAGCTGTTCAGACTAGATCCACACAGGGAAGGTTTATGCATAAAAGCTGAAGCCCCAACAATGAAACATTTGCAGGAGGAGGAAGAGGGACTGACCAGTGTAATTCTGTTCAGTGGAAAGAGCTGCACAGCATTTCCATAGGACAATTATTATACTGTATGCATTTTCTATGGTTTTGCATAAATTCTACACCCAAAACGTCAAATTGAAAAATCACCTTCTCCTTTTTGTGTTTGTGCTCTTTCTTGGTCTTGTGTTTTTCTCTGCTCTTTTTAGGTTTTGCTTTCTTAGCGGCTTCAGGAGAACTTGTAAGCTGGATTTCTTCATGCTTCAAAGGAGTGTCTAAAATCAAATCACATACAGAGGAAGTGCCTGATCAAGAAACATCAAAAATACTCAAGGAATGTCAACGTTTAGTTTTTGAAGTCCTTTTAAAGAACTTGACATCCTACTAAAGCTTTTATATCTTCATACAAACTACAGGCTTAGTTAAAAAAGTTCTGTCTCCTTCCAAATCTACTGATTCTGGAATCTGTACAGGGCCTCAGCAGGATTCAAATTTTCCTTGCTCAGGAGTCTGTGGTTCAATGATAGTATTTTCAATCAACTTTCAAATATTTCGCAAAAATGACAGAAACAAAGTTTGTTACATTCTTAAAAGTAAACAGACATTTTCTAGTGAGAAAAATACTTGTGAGGTAAGAAAATTCCTAGGCAAAAAAGGCCCTACAGTGGTGCCTCGCAAGACGAAATTAATTTGTTCCGCAAGTCTTTTTGTCTTGCGAGTTTTTCGTCTTGCGAAGCACGGTTTCCCATAGGAATGCATTCAAAATCAATCAATGCGTTCCTATGGAAACCGCCTTCAGACCAGGTCCGGGGACAGTCTGTCCCCCGACCTCTTCTGAAGGCCGGTGGGGCGAAAGTCTTTGCTTCCCCCCGCCTGCCTTCCCGGGACAGCGGAGACTTCTCCGCTGTCCGGGGCGATCTTAAAATGCTGGCGGGTGGCAGCGCTGCGTTTCTCCGCTCTCCCGGAAAGGCAGGCAGGGGGGAGCAAAGACTTTTGCCCCCCGCCGGCTTTCAGAAGAGGTCCGTCGCTCTCTTCTTCAGATGATTTTTCATCTGAGGAGTTGGCAAAGATGGCCTTAAATAAATCCATTGATGGCCTGCTTTCTTCTTCTGTTTCTTCATTCTGACCAGTACTTTCACTTAGTGTCTGCACAAGAGAACCAAAAGGAAAGAGGTTTACTTAACATATTTTGCTTTAAATGTCCCATTATGAATGTGAGTAGCAAACACAGGTTTCCTAAAGATCAACAGACTACAGAGCCATGACCACAACATTTCAGACACTGCTCTGCTTTGCTCCACACAATGTTAATCTGGCTAAAATGACAGAAATAAAATGCTTATTGTAAGATTTATGTTTGATACTCATGAGAAGCGCTTAAGCCCCTGGTCTTCCAGATGATTTGTTCATCTGGAGATACAGTTCAGTGTCTTGTTTAGAGCAGATTTCTTCCCCTGAGAAGGGGCCACCAATTCATCAAGTCATTCAAATTCCAGCTATAGTTCTCTTAACTGCTTGGCCTTTGGATGAGGGTGGCTGTTGCTTGCTCTTGCTGAGTCTGTGCTTCCTTCAGTCTCATGCTCTTGACCTTTCATTTTAAAGAAGAATCCACTCCTGTATTAAGAGCGCCCCTCGCGCGGGGCAGCAAGCTACTATCCACAGCCTAGGCGGGAACTCTTCTGAAGGCTGGCGGGGGAGAAGGGCTTTTCTTCCCACCGCCAGCCTTCAGAACAGCGCTGCGCACCTTCCCCTCTGTTCCCGGACCTGTCCTGAAGGCTTGCGGTGGGAGGAGGGCTTTCCTCCCCACCGCCAACATTCAGAATGCTGTTCTGAATGTTGGCGGTGGGGAGGAAAAACCCTCCTCCCACCGCAAGCCCCGGGAACAGAGGAGAAGCCCTTCGCGCCTTGTCCTCTGTTCCCGGACCTCCCACCGCAAGCCTTAGGACAGGTCCGGGAACAGAGGAGAAGGCGCGTGGCGCTTCCCTGCTGTCCCCGGAGATTTCCCTATGGGCTTTCGTCTTGCGAAGCAAGCCCATAGGGAAATTCATCTTGCGAAGCCGCTAAAAATCGGAAAACCCTTTCGTCTTGCGGGTTTTTCGTTTAGCGAGGCATTCGCCTTGCGGGGCACCACTGTATTTAATATCATAACCCCCCCCCCGAAAAGGGATCTCTCCCCCACTCCCAACTATGCTACAGGGAGATCCAGGTGCACTTAAATAATAAAGGATCTTAAATGTGTTTCATTCACAGGATACTGCATGCTCTCACAATGGAAGAAGTTGAACAGGGAGGGAAATCCCTTAATACTGTGATGACATTTCGTGACTCTACCAAAAAATCCTTTTGGTAGGCATGATGTTAATACAAGCTCAAAGTTGCCTACACAACTAGTTTGCCTTCACATTTAACTCCATAAAGAAAGTCCTCAATATTCCTGTATGTAAACTTTTAAAACTATACTTAGACAAACTACATAACTGCAATTCATACAAAGTGTTCTGCAGAATTCACACGTTATGCTGCAATGTATTTACCAGAAGCAGCAGCTGGTGGCAATCTTGGTCCAAATTCCTCTCCTGGATCAACTATGTCCATTGGGGGTGGAGATAAGGTAACGGAAAGCTTGGGTGTGATTACTTCACTTTCTTTAATTGGAAAAGCACAATTTAAAAAAAAAGATGAAGAGGCGCTTTGATAATAATGTCTCAAGTATAATACCACAACAAGAATCACCATGCTGAGCCAAACATATAGCCCTTAATTTGTTGGTCCATTCAGAATCCCATCTCTGACAATGATAAGGTAAAAAAGGTTCTTATAATACATTTCTATGAGCTTGTGCCACCTCAGAGCCTTTTCTCTTAGTTAAAGGGACCTTAAGGGTTTCTGTCAATTAATGTACTGTTGGTCCAGTAAACTTTATTGTATCTCCACTTCTACTTACAGGGTATATCAGAAAGTGTCAGGATTTCACCAAGGTCTCAAGACCACACAAGAGTTCTTCAGACACTTTGGGCTGATTCAAACATAATACGCAACACAAAACCATCCCTGTGTGTCCCTCTTCTCGCGCTCCATCAGTTGCTTCCTTTTTTGCAGAAGCCAAAACTTGCTAGGATGTGACAGCAAACTACAGCCCGCACTTGCCCTCCAAATCAGTATGATACAATTAAGTTCAAACCATGGTTTTCAATCCTGGTTACGAAGGAAAGCACAACCCCCATATGGACATAGTGGCAAACTACAGTTTGCATCAAACTGGAACTACCTGAAGCACTATGTATTAGAAAAGGGAGTACAAGGCTCACTACCATAGCACCAAAGCACAGTTTGATGCCGTCCTGGACTAGCCACTGATTTTTACCTTGTTCATGAAGTGAAGGAGCACTTGGCACATCACAAGGCTTCAGACTTTCAGAATCTGGTTCTGTCATTGGTGTTGTTTGCTCTTCTCCGTCGCTCTCTTCTTCAGATGATTTTTCATCTGAGGAGCTGGCAAAGATGGCCTTAAATAAATCCATTGATGGCCTGCTTTCTTCTTCTGTTTCTTCATTCTGACCAGTACTTTCACTTAGTGTCTGCACAAGAGAACCAAAAGGAAAGAGGTTTACTTAACATATTTTGCTTTAAATGTCCCATTATGAATGTGAGTAGCAAACACAGGTTTCCTAAAGATCAACAGACTACAGAGCCATGACCACAACATTTCAGACACTGCTCTGCTTTGCTCCACACAATGTTAATCTGGCTAAAATGACAGAAATAAAATGCTTATTGTAAGATTTATGTTTGATACTCATGAGAAGCGCTTAAGCCCCTGGTCTTCCAGATGATTTGTTCATCTGGAGATAC
Source organism: Podarcis gaigeae (assembly GCF_964106915.1). NCBI lineage: Eukaryota > Metazoa > Chordata > Lepidosauria > Squamata > Lacertidae > Podarcis > Podarcis gaigeae. The sequence goes on from NC_139684.1 coordinate 29,039,456, forward strand.
AGTTCAGTGTCTTGTTTAGAGCAGATTTCTTCCCCTGAGAAGAGGCCACCAATTCATCAAGTCATTCAAATTCCAGCTATAGCTCTCTTAACTGCTTGGCCTTTGGATGAGGGTGGCTGTTGCTTGCTCTTGCTGAGTCTGTGCTTCCTTCAGTCTCATGCTCTTGACCTTTCATTTTAAAGAAGAATCCACTCCTGTATTGAAACGGTCTACAACTAGTTGTAGCACATTTCTGCCTATACTGGGCACCGGGACAAAGGGAAAATCAGTGACAAGGAAGTACACTAAATGCTGTGTGTACAATCACTTGGCTGCATCCCCACTTCTTCGCAAGGAAGATCCATGTGAAGAACATACAATGAAAGCATCAAAACTCTGGTACTACTGTACCTTGTTAGAAACAGCTCCAGTACTTCTGTTTTTGTCCTTTGCTTCAACCAGTGCTGGTGACTGTGCCTCCTGTACAACCTTTGATCTAGCCACGCTAATGAACTCACTAATGGCATCATTTTTCTTCTTCTCTTTGTCAGATACATCCCATCTAGATGGTTTCTTTGGCTCTTAAAAGATACAAACAAAATTCCCGGATTTCTTTAGTTTTCTAGTTATATTGATTTTGTCATTACTGCTTATATTTTAAAGCATATTTGATATTTAAATAGCAGTTGGAGGTTATTGTTTTTCTTTTGCTATTCATGCACCAGATGCTTGGCATTCTGCATCTGTCCTGTTTGATTCCCCTCTGTTGTTCCTTAAAAGATAGCTTACTATTTTGAAATGCCTCAAGTATTTTAGTGGCCTTAATCTTTTACTCCCAAGTGATAACAAAATGGACCACTTACTGTTTGAAGCATTATTTTCTTGCATTCCTGCTTTTGTGGGTTGGCTCAACATGCTTGATGTCGCATCTGATACAGTCAAGAAGTTGAACACAGAATACTTGTCACGTTTCACTTTGGGCAGTCCAACAATACATGACCTGATGAAAAATTTAAAAATGGAGTTTTCACATCATTTCTTTTACATAGAAATAAGATCACACAAAACGAGTAACAAGCAAGCCGTTTACAAATGAAGCATAATTTTAGACATTTGTGGAAAATAACTTATTGACAATAATCAAGACTAAAATTAACGATGTGACTAAGAAGGCCGAAAGAAGGTGGTTTTCATACGTAATCTACATTTTCTAAAATTAGCTTTTTTTATATCTAATCATCTGTTCTTCAGCTATTCAATGCTATTTAGAAACTCAAGCAACTTACTCTGAATAGGGATCAGGAACATTAAACCTTTTGCACAATAATTTGTCCGGGTGCCACTCAAACGCCTCTCTTGTCAGCTTGCCAAACATCTTCATCTTTGCAGCAGCCTCTTTGTCACTGACAGCTGTCTAAAATAATCACAAAGGGATTAGTATCTAGAGTGCTGGAGGGGAAATAATGTACTAGCTACAGTAAATGTACACTGACTCTGAACTTAGTCGCTTCCAAACACAATTTTTTTAAAATTGAAATTTATGAAAAATAAAACTTTGGGAATGATCTTAAACAGAGGAGCTTTGTGGAGGTGAATACAGGTCGTCACAATTCACTGGTTACTAAAGGACTGAAGCAGAACAGACCTCTTCATCACGAGGAACTTCGACTTTTTCTGTGTCATCTTCATGCTTTGCAGTGGTAAACCTTGAGGCCAAAACAGAGCTGGAGGGCTTGTAGAGCAGGGCAGCACGAGAAAACTCATCTTGCTCTCTTCCACGCTCCCACTCGGTCATACTGTGATCTAAGCAGCTTTCTAGCACATCTATAGGAAGATAGGAGTGAACAGGAGTCCATAAAACTAAACTAAAAACACAAAAACAAATGAACCTTGTAAAACACATATACAAAGGGGAGTGCATTTCTTATCTCAATCAGTTGTTCACACCAATAAATGGTACCCAAAAAAAGCATAAACAAAAAGGAAAACTACAAGACAACAGCCTCAAAAGAAGCACTAAAAAGCCATGAACAGCCAAAGTGTCATTCTGGTTCTAGGAAACAGAAAATTGTATGGTTGCATTAAAATACAAATTCTATGTGAATCACTATCATACAACTGTGCAATGACATCACATAAGATCTCCTTGCTCCTGAAGAAGATGGTGTCAAAATGTATTAGACATACCAACAGTCAACATAATAGTAAATTTCTCTTTAATAGTACCAGTTTGACACCCTGCCCCTTCTTTGCATTTTGTTACCCCTCTGCTTATCACAAGCACAACATTTGGATCCAGATGTAAAACCTATTTCATGACAGGGAAGAAGAGCTGTGTGTGATTTTGCCAATTACCTTTCTTTCCATCTTTAAGACCTTCTATGTAATTTTCGTATCTCTTTTGTTTCTCTGGATTTTTTGCAAATGGTTTGAAATCACTAGATCCAGTGGTGGCCAACTGGGTTCCTAGCACCAATTGCCACCTCTGTGGAGTAACAGGTAACACAGGCACCTGGGATTTGTCAGGCAAGGGCTTCTGAGGCTGGAGCGCTGGAGCTTTCACTTGCTGCTCTGCTGCCTGTTTCACTTCTCGGATTCTTTCCTTGTCTTTATCTGACAAATATTCCAGAACGGAAGTCGCTGGACCTAAGAAAGAAACATTATGGTGTGAAAACAGGACAAGGAAAACCTTTGTTTTAAGAATCTAAACAGTACAGTGCTTTAAATATATTTGCCAATACTTTGAATTGCCCTTGGAAAGGAAGTGACTAAAATAGCATCCCAACTTGACAAGCAAGACAGCCTTCAAATTTAGCCTATGGTCAAGAAAAAACAAACAAGTGGGTACACTGACTTTCTGATTCCAACACTGAAGAGCATGTGAACCTACTGAGTAAAAATGTATGCGAAGTCTGAAAAGATTAAGTGTGTGTGCGCGCACACACACACATACAGAGAGAGAGGGACCAGAGTAAATACAGCCCAGAATATCTGTGCTTGTTACGTATGATTACAAGGGGGGTACCCATTAACCCACTAGGTTAATCAATGTTCAGTAAGGAGGCGTCTGATCAATAAGGAGGGGACTGCTGTAAACTTAATAAATGAATGCCTTTAATACAAATTTGCCAATAAAACCCCCCTCAAAATGGTCAAAGTAACAGGAACCTACAATAGAAACATGTGAAATGCAAGGAAATATACAGCATCCTGGGTACCTTCCAGACTCTTCTCGCCCAGCAACTCCCTCCGCTGAGCAGCAGTCTTCTGGTGTCTGCTTTGAAGTGCTGCATCACTCTCAAGTTTCCCAGTGGATTCTGCTAATGTCTGCACTAAATGAGCGTTTTCACTGCTAACTTTTAGCACAGGTCGAAAGTAATGGACTGGTCTGTAATCCCTTGGCAGGTCAGGAGGAGGATAAATCTTGTAAAGGAAAAGCAACAGAGAACATTGAATATTTTGTAGATGTCGTCTCATTTTGATTACTTAAGCTTTAAATATATACAATGTCTCTATCAATCACAGGCAACTGTCCAAGTTTAAGACTGAAATCAGGTGTACAAACCAGGTCCTGCTCATTCTGCAGTATTTCAACTGTAAACAAAATCCCTGCTAGCCACAGACCATCAAACACCATCACATGGCACCAAGTTGCCCTAATACATCCACAGCTTCTCTTCGTTTTCATAAGCTTGTCAACCTCTGCAAAAACGCCACCTTCCATTACAGTGGTATCTCTGATTATGAACTTAATTCGTTCCAGAGATCCATTCTTAACCTGAAACCATTCTGAACCTGAGATACCACTTTAGCTAATGGGGCCTCCCACTGCCGCCACCGTGCAATTTCTGTTCTCATCCTGAGATAAAGTTCTTAACCCGAGGTACTACTTCTGTGTTAGCAGAGTCTGTAACCCAAAGTTTTTGTAACCAGAGGTGTTTGTAACCTGAGGTACCACTGTATATGGCAAGTTAAATTGTGTCTAGAACTACGCTACTTAATCAATGAAAGAATAAACCTGTGTCATTTCCCCCGGCAATACATTCTCAGTTGTCAGGATCAAATCAGGGCAGTGGAATTCCAACCAATTACATCTTCCCTGCCTTACTTTTAGGGTAGAGAAAGAATCAAGAAGTATTGAGTCTCTACAGAAAGCTTGTGAAAACCTGATAAGCTGTATTGGATAGATCCTCCTAACTTTTAAACAGAATAAGTAAAATGCCTGTTTGGGTTAAGCAAGCAAGAATGAATTGATCCTGTTAAATTGTTTGACAAAAATGCTTTTTGGGGTTTTTTGTGCTGTGGATTTTGAAAATGAAAAATAATTAATTTTGTTGGCAATTTAACAGATAAAGGAACTGATACCACTAGAAGCACTTCTATTTATACAGCTAAGCCATCACCAGCATAAATAGGGAGGTAGTTGGCAGTTGAGTTTCCTACCATAAACCATTAACATATCTCCTGATCTCCTCCTCCATACCAATTTGAGCAAAAATCTGCAGGTATGTAGGGAAAGGGAGCTATCTTATGGAATGTCTTGTTCAGGGGGAAAATATATTAGTTTACGTACCTTTTGAGAAGTTACAGACTTGGATGCTGGTGAGAAACCATCCAAAATTTTCCCAATGTACTTATGTTCTCTCTCTTTTCCTATGAACAAAATTAGAATGCATAAGTGGTTTCAAAGCAAAAACAAATGGGAGCAGAGCTGGGCAATATATGGCAACCTCCTCTACAAGACCCTCCCTCTAGGAAGTTTCAGATGAACAGCATTTGGGGGCTCCAGAAATTCCAGATTAATACCCTGATTGCTTCTATACTGCTTAGGTGCTGTCCATCCATACAACCCATCTCCGGGTTCCTCATCTTTTAGAACGGTATCATATTTAGAAAGTGATTCAGAAGCATAAATGTCGTCATCTTCATCTTCTAAAGCTCCGACACCAAAAGCCTAAGGAAAACAATATAACATATAATGGTTACAATTGAATATTTCAACAGTCCATTAATTGTTTGTCTTAAAAAAATGCACACGGGGATCTACAGTTAATTTTAGGATGCTGAACTTATAACTGTGTCAGGGCCCCTATTGCCACCCTGGCACCAACATGGGCACAAGGTCGTATACACGCAATTCACAAGTCAGTGCACTCTAACATGAATGCAACTATGGATAAGTCTGCCTGAAGGATGTACCAAGGTGCTACTTATTTCCTGATATTTTTACATGAACCATGTGCCTGTTATACCAGTCATGTGTCTTGTTTCTGAGAAACCACTTATGAACTCACAGAAATGGAAATAAAGATGCGGACGAACTTCCACGTAGCACACAGGCATTTACTAAAATTCTGCAAACAGCAAAACTTCTGTTCTGCTTTAAATGTACTTTGAGCTTTTTCATCAACAAGCATGACTGGCTCCAGGTTTTTTGGGAGAAGGGGCCTGGCAATGTGCCAGTGAGCGAGTACCCAAATCCCACTCCATGTAGGTGCAACAAACATCAAAGACGGGATCTTCCTTCCTCAGGACAGAGGGCAGACAGCGATGGATGCTGCTAGCAACACCCATCAGTTTCAAGTAGGAGAAGACAGGCAAGCGAGTGATTATACCTTTTGCTCCTAGGTGCCATTGCTGCTCACTCAGGTGGGTGGATGGGGGAACCACCATCACTGTTAGGAGGGATTGGGTGGGGGCGATGAGCAAGTGGCACAAGCTTCTGCTCCTCCCACCCATTGCCGCTCAATTGTTCACCTAGCAAATGAGTTGCAGCTGCCGATTTTATCCTCTCCCTTCACAGCAGCTGCTCCTGCCTCCCACCACTCTTGGCTCACATACTAGCAGGTCTACGGCAGCTTCCCTCAACTTCTCAGGCAGGGGAGGGTAGATGAGGGGTCATTTCCAAGGGTGGCAGGCAGGCAGAAGGGGTTGGAGGAAGAGATGCCAGACCTAGTGCCACTGTTGCTGCCATCCAGGCCCAGATGCAAGTGGGGGCGGCTACTAGTGCAGCTGAGTGAGCATACTATATGTATAGCAGTGTGTCAACACACAAACTTGGCAGCTGCCCAGTGATGACCCACAACACTGGCCCTGCAAATTAACTGCACAAGATAAGCGGTGAGATTGATATCATGACACACAAGGCTAGGTACACTGTATACATGCACAAACCCACACACCATCTACCCAGAATTTAACTCAAACTCTGCAGCAAGATAAGCTGAACTGGGTAAGCAATGGAAGTTGACTCCCCTGCCCTCCTTCTCCTAATCAGTGGTGAATACTAAGTTAGGCTGGACACTGAAACCACCCATGGAAATCCTCTTTTAGCTTCAAACATTTTAACAGGCATCATCCGTTCACTTATAAGCCCATCTATCTTCACAGCCACAAGGGTGAACAAACTTTTAACCAGCCGCGTTTTACCTGGCCTGAAATGCCAAGCTTCCGCCCTTTACTGTGGCGCAGATCTCTTAGATTTGAGTTTTCAGCACTGGGGTTGAAAAGGTCGATGTGTTCTTCTGAAGAGCCAAATAAGGCTTTGGTGGGATCCAAGCCTTTGTACCCAAGACCATGGACGTTATCTTTAGGAGTCAGGTCTACAGGCACTACATCTTTGGGTGCAAACGTCACATTTTCTGGGCGATATTCATCCTCTTCTTCCTTTAGGAAATTAACACACATTTGTAACAAAGCATTGTTACTGAGGTCAGCAAAAAGACCTTGCTTGCATTCACTCCAAGAAAACCTTGCCTCAAGCCTTCCTCTGCTGCAGGGGACAACAGTTTTGTGTCCAGAAGCCACAGGCTGACTGCAGAGCTGAATCCAGTGGAGGGACAGGCCAGAACAAAGATGAGCCTCTGCTCTCTCCCCAACCCCATTTCTCTTCCCCCAGAAGGCTGCAGGGACAGACAACTCTCATCCAAACTGACCACTTTTGAAATTAGGCCAATGGACTCATGTGGCTCCAGGATGCGCTGCTCTTCCCCATTGTGAGTTGTTACATTTGCAAGCTTTTGGGGACTGAGAATTCTTTTTGGTTAGCTATGCTATCTAGTAAACGTCTACAGACAGTAACAGTGATCTAGAAAATTGGAGTAACAGTTTAAGAAGAATGTTAATGTCATCGGAAATGATCCTTTGCGTGCTTTGCACAACTGCAGATGAAACAAAAAAGTGGCCCCCACCCAAAGTAAAGTGCTGCACGAGCAATACCTCTGACTCCTCAGATCCAGGGGGCAAAGCACAGCCATATATTTTCACTTCAGGCTCTGCAACCAAGAATGAAGACACAAGGTTAAATTTCTATCATTCTTCATTATCATGACTATGCAAAGGGCAACGTGCCCAGAATCTACAGAGGTAGCTCAGGTTAAGTACTTAATTTGTTCCGGAAGTCCGTACTTAACCTGAAACTGTTCTTAACCTGAAGCACCACTTTAGCTAATGGGGCCTCCTGCTGCCGCCGCGCCGCCAGAGCACGATTTCTGTTCTCATCCTGAAGCAAAGTTCTTAACCTGAAGCACTATATCTGGGTTAGCGGAGTCTGTAACCTGAAGCGTATGTAACCCAAGGTACCACTGTACATTGCTGTGGCTCCACTGAAGTGGGTCACAATAAGGTTGACATAGAATGGAATGTAAGAGCCAGTTTGGTGTAAATGGTGAGAGTGTTGAACCAGGGTTTGAATTCTCACTCGCCATGAGGATTCATGCCAAGGTCACTGGGTGACCTTGGGCCAGTCACAATTTCTCAGCCTAACCTAACTCACTGGGGAGGGGAAAACTACCTTGAGCTCCTTGGAGGAAAGGTGGCATATAAGTGTAATAAATAAACAAATGGGGATTATACAAACAACTTTCTAGTAGACTGGAATAGACAAATCACTTTTTTATGTTGTTGAGTGATACAATAAAAACATTTTATGGACTATACCAGGCTTCTGTTTCCGTGGTTTCCTCTTTACTCTAGGCCCAACTCCTTGTCCGTCTTTCCAGCCCATTTTTCGCAACAAGTCAATACCAATAGTTATTCTGAAAAGGAAATTTATTAATAGTTTTTGTAACCACATATACTAAAAACTTTGTGCAAACAATACTGCAAACATCAAGCAAAACACAGGCCAAGTTTTCAGAGTTCTAGATTTCGCATCAGTGAAGTCTGAGGAGGAAAAGCTGGTGTTGCCGAGTCTATGTCCCCTTCCCCAATTTTAACCCATTATGAGTTGTATTGCCTTTTACTCATTAACACAAATAATTTTCCATAATAGGTACTTACTTTGCAGGTGCTATAAATTCATCCAACACAGTGGCTCCAGGGATCGGGCCAACAACTCCTGCAAGTTGTTTGGCCTTCTCTTTTATTTTATCTTTGCTTTTGGAAGCAAATTCACTTGTAATTGAAATTTCCTTTGGTGCTATCCCATGTTCACCAAGATCCTTTGGAGCAAGGGGAGAAAGTAAGAAGAAACAAATCAAATTAGAAAGGATTCCTCCTCAATCCACATATTAAAACAATTATCTTGAAATGAAAACAAAGAGCAGCTTCATTGTAACATAAAATGTATTGGTTCTTGGCAAAACATACTTCATATTTATTGTGCATTGCAGAAATAACACTACATACATATATACTTAAGACTAATGAATAACCAGAACACAGACACACACATCCCATTTACGTGGAACTTCAAAGGATTATGACAGTGTTTTATTTATTTCTTTAAAATGCATTATTTGCAAATTTACCTCTTCATCCATAAAATCTTCTGGCCCCAGAACTGTTTTTTCTGCTCTGTTTTGACGGGATGATACAAAGGTCGACGGTGCCCATCCTTTAAAGACAATAACAATTCATTCTTATAAGGCATGAGTAATTAAAATGCTAACATAATGTTTCATAGTGGAAATGGAAAGTTACATTTAAAATTACACAACGTTACCTTGTCTGTAATCCTGTCCACATTCACAGGTGAGTAAGTGCCAGTGAAATCAGTGGTGTTAACCTCTGAGTAAACATGCATAGTATTGCACTGTAATTATCCAGTGCTAATAAGCTAGCATTTACAAGGGGCCCCTAAGGCATTTGGACCTAATTCAAGATGCTAGTTTTACTCTATGAGAGCCCAAATGACTTGGGTCCTTCATACTGTCACAATTACCACCCTCACTTTGTTCCATAGTGATCTCCACAGTGAACAGAGCAGCTTTCTGGCTGTGCCAAAGCATGGGCTGAAAGTGGGTCGTGTGGGGGCCTTGCTGAAGCCAAGCAGTTCAGGTCACTGCTTGGATAAGGGACTGTCTGGAACCCCATGCATACTTCCTTGAGTTCATGATGGAACAATATAGGTGTCTTTTAAATGAAGCAAGCCTGAACCACAAGAGGATTTGAGAGGTACTCCAAATGTCTATAAGAACCAAATTAAGTGGGTTTTTTTTTAAAAAAAGGAAATAAATGCCAACAAACTGGAGCCATGATAAAAAGATTAGGATAAAAGCTAGTCACAAAATATTTTTATATATCATATGTATTTACATTAATGTAATGGCATCTAATAGCAACTAGAAACAAACAATATATATCTATTCATATCCAAAGCTGAAGAATATCAACAGTGTATAATGAAAAAATATTAGCAAGAAACTGAACAAATGTAGGTTATATTTTAACTGTCAGTGGCTTTAACTGGATAGTGCTTTATCATATTCATGTATTTTGTTCTAAAATCTTTTTGGAAGTCACATTGCAAGGACAATGTGCCACAAAAGTCAGGGTGAAAATATTCAAATAAATTTATAAATATTTTAAATATCCCATTCTTCCTTCAAAGAGCCCAGGGTAGCATAGGTGGTTCTTCTTCCCACCATTTTATCCTCAAAATAACCCTGTGAAGTAAGCTCGCCTAAAAGGTAGCCCAAGGAGTTGTGTGTAAGATAGAAAGAAAATAACTTTTAGACATTCGTAATTACCCACCTTCTTTTGAACCCACTGTGTTAAAGTAGCCAGCAGAGAAACCACCACTAAATGCTCCATGGAAACGTTTGTACCGTCCCTTCTCATCTTTGACAGTCTGCTCTTGGAGAGGAACTGGTTTCTTAATCCGCTCACCTGTAATTATTGTTTTAAGAAGCATAAATTAATCAGAACAGTGAATGAAAGGTGTAAAGAGGAGGGTTATGGGTTTGCTATTCCACTATGAAAATTAGTTCGCACCCTGCCCAGCAATGCCAATTTATCAAGGCAGACTCAGGGGAGAAAGGGCCTAGAAGCCATTCCTCTCCTGGTTTATGCACAGAGGACAGCTCCTTTATATGTTAGCTCTCTTCCCAAATTCACAAAAACAAGATGAGACAAGGGGGGGAAAGTCAACAAACAGGCTCACGAACCAATATGATCAAAAGGTAGAAAATACAGTGATTTTCACTTACTTTTCCATTCCAACTACACCCTACCTCTAACATGCACTTCTAGCTACATATGGCACCAGTGAGGAGTCAAACAAAACCACTGGAATATGTACTGTTTCAGTTTAGGAGTACTGAGCTACACAGAGTATCACAAGTATTAGGCTGGTTTCGTATGATCAATTTCTTCAGCTCAGCCACTTGCTTAACAGTCTTATGGTGCAAGATTATGGATATCTACTGAGAAGCAAGTACCATCAAGTTCAATGAGACTTATTCCCAAGTAGAACTGCAGTCCTAATTCCTACCCCATTTGAAAGCAAGAATACCTGAACCACTGTGAGAGGTGATCTACACATTAACTGTGGAAACATGCAAGGAGACTAAACATTAGGAAGAACTTTCAGAAGGTGGTGGACCCTCCTTTGGAGGCTTTTAAGCAGACGTTGGATGGCCACCTGTCAGGGGGTTCTTGAGCTGCGGTTCCTGCGTTGCAGGGGGTTGGACCAGATGACCCTTGGGATCCCTTCCAACTCTACAATTGTACAATCCTACGAACAACAACAACAGCTCTCTTTCATTAGAGATTTTAAAGTGGAGGTTGGGAGGCCATTTGTCAGGGGTTCTTGAGCTGCAATTCCTGCATTGCAGAGGGTTGGACTAGCTGGCCCCTTCCAGCCCTACGATTCCATGTGTCCATCACCCTTCAGCCCCAGCAGTCATCACAGGCAAAGACATGGGCATTTTTCTTAGGGGGTGTGTGTGTGTGTTAAAAAGTGTTTGAGCTTTCTTTGTGAGATCGCCCCAAAAATGGCTGAGGTTTTTTTTTGGGGGGGGTCACAGACATTTCCTTTAAAATGTAAAAATACCACCAAAAAGAGGATACTACGGGGGGAGGCTTCTGGTTTTTTTTTGGGGGGGGAGTTTCTTAGGTATTTTTTAATGCTTTTAAAGACTTCCTAAGAATTTCAGGCCTGCCCCCCACAGACCCACCAGTTGGCTACCCCCAGGATCAAAAAGATCGGGTGCGATGGAGTCTGGAGCCCAGCAGCATCTGGAGGTGTGTACCCCACCTGTCCACCCCCGAAATAAAAGGGCTGGCACATCCTTCTAGGCAGGGTGAGGGTCCGCCCCCCCATAGCCAATAAGCACCACCCTCCAGCCTGTCTGATCCCCTTTCCCTGGGACCCTTCCCCCAAACAAGAGGAACCCATCAGCCTCCCCGCCCCCCTCTCGCCAGTGGACTCTGTGCGGCGCGGGGTCCCCAGCACAGGCGGTGCTCTCCCCTCAGCGAGGCCCCGAGAAGAAGTGGGGGGAGGTGGGCCTGGCGGCCACCGCCGCCGCCAACTCACCGTCCTCCAGGGGCTCCAACGGCGTGCCGAAGCTCACCAGCTCTGCCTCCTCGTCGTCGTCGCCGCCGCCGCTGCTGCTGCTCTCGCCCGCCGCCATCTTGCCGGGCCTCTAAAGGGGCGGAGGAGCCCCGGTGCCGCCTCTTCCTCGGCCTCCCTCAGCGGGCGGCGCCTTCGAGCTCAGAGCCGCGGCCTGACACGCCTCGGCCGGCCGTGCGGGCGGAGGCACCGACGGGATGGCTCTCTGCTGCTGCTGAGGTGAAAGGCAAAACCCCACACCGACCGTCGGCTCATCGGCGACGGTTGCGCAGAAAACGCCATAGCGACTACACAACCACCACAAGATTAGTCCGAGAAGCCATGACTGGCCCAACTACACCTAGTGAGCTTTATGGCTGAGTAGGAATTTGAACCCTGGCCGTCCAGGTCCAACACTTTAACCACTACTACACCAGCCTGACTTCAACAGACTTCAACAGTTAGGCACCTAGGATGCACCTTGGACCCCATCCTACAACAAAGGGTCCATAGAATGAACTCCACTTCTATTTATGTCGTCTTTAAATCACGTTTGAAGTACAGTGGTACGTCGGGTTAAGTACTTAATTCGCTCTGGAGGTGCATTCTTAACCTGAAACTATTCTTAACCTGAAGCACCATTTTAACTAATGGGGCCTTGCGCCGCCGCTGCACGATTTCGGTTCTCATCCTGAAGCAAAGTTCTTAACCCGAGGTACTATTTCTGGGTTAGCGGAGTCTGTAACCTGAAGCGTATGTAACCTGAAGCGTATGTAACCCGAGGTACTACTGTACAATTTTTGTCCTTGAATAATTCTGTGCGCTGTGATTTGTAAAGCTTTGATGAGAAATGTTTCTTTATGACAGATAAACTACAATGCCCTGAACTCTTTGATTGAAATAATGTGCTTCAAATATATACTTTGTATGCAAGGGCCAGGAAGTCAGGTCAATTTCTTACACACCCACCCACCCCAGTATTCTCTGACACCTGAAAGATTAACAGTGAAAACAAACAAGGGACTTGTGGTACATTGAAGGCTACCAGATTTATTGCAGCATAAGCTTTCTTGGGTTAAGAGTCCACTTTGCCAGATGCACGATGCATGCATCTGATCCTTAGTTGGCTGGTTTATATGTGTATGTGTGATTTTCCCCACCCAAGTTTTAAAAGTTATGAGGCCGTTAACCCCATGTCTCTGAAGAACACATTTCTAAAACCTGTCATACATTGGCCAGAAGAGGTCAGTCAAGGACTTATCATCAGTGTCTAGATTTTGGCATGAAGAATTGCCAGAAGGGTTGCCCTCTCATTTTGATGCAGCAAGTAGAGTAGGAGCACTCTTGTGCCACTTTTTACAGTCATGGCTTCTTCCAGAGAATCCTAGGAAGTGCAGTTCATTAAGAGTCCGGGGAACTGCAGCTCAGTGACAATGATCAGTTTCCAGGATTCAAATGTATGACATGGATGTGATACAACTTGGGGCACCTTAAAGACTAATACATTTATTATGATATAAACTTTCAGAACTATAAGCCATTGCATCAAGGATGTTGTCACTGCACTTTTCCCTCTGGCTCCCTTTAATCTTTAAAGGTAAAATGGTATCTATATAAAACATACTCAAGCATAATTTCAGAATTATTGAAGGAAAGCGGTTGCTGTTGTTAATTGAATTTATAGTTTGGTGTCCATGCACAAAGTTGGCATGAAGTATAACAACAGTAAAAACTCATGTAGACCAGATCAACAAGTCCTAAAGATGTTTCCAACCAACAGAATTTGAATACAAAAAACTACATCCCTCAGGTTGAGTAAAGACAAATGACTTAAGGCTGAAAAAACAAAATGAAATTGCAGAAGAGATTCCATATAGAAATTCAAATGCATGCACTAGTTCATTGGACGTGTATTATTGTTTAAATACAGTACTTAAAAGATCATATCACTCCATATATACCCAACTAATCACAGCACTTCACAGGAGAAAGCCTTCTGCAGATACCATTGCACCAGGATGTCCACTCTGTAGAAGTAGGAATCATGTTCTAAGTGTGGTGGTTCCTCCCCTTTGGAACTCCCTCCTGTTATGTATCAGACAGAAACCATCTCTGGTGTCATTTTGGTGAAGACATTTATTATTCAACAAGACTTTTAAGTGGATATTTTTATCCCAACCTGTATCTGTATTGGTTATGATTTTTTAAAAATGGAATTATTTTGATTGTTTAATTTGTAGTTTTTTATTATTTATCACTTTGAGATATTATATATTAAGTGATTTATAAATGCAATGGGATAAATACAAAAATAAATAAATACTGTACATTTAGTGTTGTTAGAGTACGTAACAGGAGATCTGTATTCAAATTCATGATTGGCCACAAAACTGACTGGATGAGCTTGTGTCAGTCAGCCCTTTTCAGCCTAAGCTACCTCGCAAGGTTGTTCTGTGGAACATGTTGGCAGCCTTAAGAGAAAAGTTCTTATCAACATAGTCATCCTAACTCACTCATCAGAGTGCCATATTAGCTGGACAACCCATAAAAATTTCTGCCTGACCTTTAGAACTAGAGTTTTGCATTCGTCACTAGCATCACACACACATAAATCTTTTTACAATTGACAACACATTCACCCCACCTAGAGTTTATAATAGTTAAGATAAACAAGCTGGGATTGATCAAACATACCAGATATATTCAGAATCATGAGCTCATTATGTCTTAGTGATTTTCAAGTAGTTTGTGGAGATGGGGGGAGTTTAGGAACCACCACTGCAGGTATAATCAATAATTGTGCCCAGTAGCAACTAATTTAGGCAGACGTGTGCACACTTACTGACTGATTTAATTTCTATCTGGCCTTTTGATTCTGATGGGCTACATTTAAACAGGGCGGTTCAACATGTTGCCCAAGGCCCACCTCAAGGCCTTTTGTGTCAGCCCATCGGAGCATTTGAGGAGGCATTGGTTTTGGGAAGGAGCCATAAGGGCTCTGACAGGGTTCTCAGGTCCTCCAGTCTCATTCCCAAAGCCTAGTTAGCGCTTTCCCAGCTTTAGGAAGAAGGTCGTAGGGCTCTAGAATTCTACCAGAGCCTCGCATCTCCTTTCTAAAATCTGGCACCTTACTTATCTGGCTTTGGGAAAGCAGCATGTGGGGTGGGGGACAAATTTTGACCTTGCTCCCTCCTCCTGTGCAACAAGGCGGTGTACAGGCCATGGGTTATGTGTTGAAGTACTATTGAAGCCCACTGGCTACACCACCCCCTGTAGCTACGGCTCTGCCTTGATGTTATTTTAAAATGAAAAGAATTAAATTCACAGCTTTTTAAAATAGTAGGCTTGGGTTTTTCAATAATAACACTACAAAAATATCACCTGTCATTTTTGCCATGGTTGTTGTAAAAGCCTTCCTACGTGCCTTTCTATTTTTATAGACTATCAGTGTGTACATTCCACTGACCGGAACACCACTGGGTGTTCAAGAATGCTGGGTCTGTTGCAATTCATCTTGAGACCTTTTTTTGTGAATGAACAGCATTTTGGAGCTGCTCCCCACGCTATGGAGAATGACTCAGTCATGAAAGAGGGAAGGGTAATGAGCCATAGTGACCACATTATCTCTTGTGTTGCAGAAGATAAAGCGAAGCAATAGAAAGAAAACTCTTCTCCAGAAATAGAGACAAAATGATGACAAAAGAAGCAGCTCTAAAACACCAGGGAGAGGAAAGCTTCCAGCAGAGAAGAGTTTCCTGGCAACTAATTGTTTTCCTTTGATTCACACAGCTGCCACTTGCGATTGTCTGCCCATGTCAAAGAGGCAATGGAAAGCTTGCTCTGAATTAACTTCAGAATTAATGTTCTTCAAAGATCGTAGCTGACTACTCATAAAATGATTCATTCTACAAAACACTTGACCAAGTATCAACAAAAAATGTACAGTATATGGAGAACTCTTTCCGCAGGAATTCACAGCCAAGGAACTTGGCAACAGATGATGCCAAAACTATTTTCAACAAAATATCTCACCAAAGAATCCAGAGTAAGCTTAGCACAGTCAAGGAATAAGAGGATACATCCGTTTGTGGGTCAGGAATTGGTTAAGTGGCAGGAAGCAGAGAGTAGGAATAAATTGACAAATTTGCTTATTGTGTGATTAAAAAAAACCCATAAAATACTTTGTTCTAAAAAGAAAAAAACCTCAATTGGCTGGATCTGTGGGCAGCTGCCCACTTTGGCAAGCCACTGAACTGCAAGTGGCACCTTCTCAGGAAAAGGCACTCTAGCCCCTGACTAACTGTACCTGCCCAAACTGGTCTTACTAAACTTTGGCATCCTTGATTGCTTTGGTTGGTAAGTTTTGGTGCATGTGCGGTTCTTGACTTGCTCTGGCCCCGACTACTGGCTTATTGTGCAGCTGATGGTTGCCCTCTCCTGGTTCATCCCCTCTGGCTGATGCCCATGGCCCACCTTTGACAGCTAGGCAGGTCCCACCACTGTTAGTGTTATCTTCAAAGGCCTTGGGGATGGTATTGTGGACATCCCCTTCGGATGCAAGCAAATCCTGGCCAACCCTTATCAGCACAAACACTTCAGAGATTTTTTTCTTGCACACACAGACATGGGGGGGGGGGGGTTCCTCCAGGTGACCTTTTTATTTTGCATTCATTTGCTTGCACAAGACCTACACACAGATTATTAGTCTATCTCTGGCCTTTATTGAGCATCTGTTCTGATTTGTTTCCAGGGAGTTATTGGACAAGGAGGCTTCCTCCTGATTTGCCCGTGGAGTGTTTATACGGCACCTCACCTCCTTGTTCCTCATTCATTCACCTACACTTTTCAGTGCCTTTCCTCATCACTTTCCAAGCTGTAAAACATCACTTTATATTTTAAAAAGTGGATTTTTTATGTCAGGGGGAGGGAGCACTGCCATTCACTCTAACTGTGCCTGCCTAAATATCCAGCACGTGCTTGATTCCCTCCTGCAAAATGCTGACAGTCTGGAGGCAACCTGGTTCTTCAGAATTCAGAAGGACACAAATAGTGTCGCTTGGGGGGTTGCGGAATCGGGTTCCTGGCTGGTGCTTCCCCAGAGTTTTGCATGGCAAATCGGCTGCTTGAATCTGCGTCACTTTCGGTAAAAACTCTCCTTAGCGCATCAGCTGAGGAGCCTCCCTCTGCCTGCTGTTAGGGAGAGGAAAGCTGCCGCTCCCTGCACACCCCGAGGTGTCTCTGTTGACTCTCCCAAAGGCTGGCTCAGCTGTCCTGATAGTGCCGTTGCTAAGAGCGGACTCCGCCTGGCTCCACAAATACACAGGAAATCCGAGGAGGCGGTCCCTCCCTCCCTCCACCCCGATCTCCCGTGGGCTTCCCCAGGTAGAGGTAGAGGAGGAGGAGCGACGGAAGGCGAGGGGATCGAGAGTGCAGACGGGATCCGGGCTCTCTCAGACAGACATTCATCGCCTGGACGGTGCGCAGCGCAGCGCCGGCGAGCCAGACTCCGCGAGCAAGGACGAGGTGGAAATTACTCCGGACTCTGCTGCTCTGGCTATGACGGACGCGTTGTTGCCCTCGGGGTGCCGGGCGGCGGACCAGAGGGGAGACTGCTACTTTCGAAAGGTAAGTCGAGGCAAAAGCATCGCGGCGACAGGTGGGTGGGTGGGTGGCAGGCGTCGCGCACCCCCCGGCTCTCCGTAGGCAAGGCTAGCGCAATTGAATCTGTCTGCCACCCCGATCTATACTTTGCGCCCTGAAGAGCCCTTCGCTCCGCCAGGAATTTGGAAAGGGAGGCGGTTACGCTGTTGCCTGTATGGTCAAAACTTTGATTTGGCTTTTTGAAGGGTGTTTTTTTCTCTTAGTAAAAGCTAAGCGTAACAGGTGTGGTGGGGAGTCTCAGAGGGTGGGGGGCTTGAATTGTGTGGTTGAATGTATTAGCTTATCTGCCTAGAGCAAGTTGATAATAGCAGTAGTTATCTTATGGAAACATAAATGACCGTGAGAGGGCAATTAGCAGTTGTTGAAATTGTTGAAGACATTGCTGCCTTCTGGAAGGAGCGTGCATAATCTTTAGAGTTGCTACCGTTTTCCCTAGCAGGGCTAGCTTGTCCATAATAGTGTCTCATAGCTGTCAACGTTTCCCTTTTTTTAAGGGAAATTTCCTTATTCCGAATAGGATTCCTCGTAAGAAAAGGGAAAAGTTGTCAGCTATGAGTGTCTGGACATAAAAAAAATTCAACAGGGACAGATGTCCCCAGCAGGGAACTGTTATGCTGGGAACAGCTGTTAGCTCTTATCAGAGGAAATACAGAGAGAAAAAGAGAGCACAGTCCTACATATGTTTACTCAAAAATAACTGCCGCAGTGTTCAGTGAGGCTTTATCACAAGTAAACATATATAGGATTGTAGCCACAAGTACATAGGCATAGCCAAGGGGGGACAGGGAAGGGCCCTGCCCCCCTAAATAAATAAAATTCAATAAAAATACATAGCAAACTGACGTTCTTCCCCACCCCCAACAAAAGGTCTGCCCCACCTAACAAAAATCCTGGCCACGCCCATACACAAGTAACTGCTAACATTTACCAAATGAAAAAATAATTTGTTTGTATCCAACCAAATCCTGCCTTCTATTTTTGTTAGCGCTTGTCTTTATGTGGAAGTTATTCACATTGAACTCAATAGTACCTACTCCCAGTTTTTATTGGTTGGGAAGTTTTTAATGTTTGATATTTTATTATGTTTTTATATGTGCTGGAAGCTGCCCAGAGTGGCTGGAAAACCTACCCAGATGGGCGGGGTATAAATAAATAAATTGTTAATTTTATTGCAATAATAATAATAATAATAAACTCCCAGTTTTTAAGTGTACATAGGATTGCAACTTTCACCTTCATAACGTATTTTTTTCTAATGCCTAGAGAGCCCATAGTTTTATATTTCAAAACTGTGTGAGAGAGAGACAAATCTATTGCCCTCAAAATTTCAGAAGGTAGCAACTCATTATAGAGTAGGATTTATTCAATCCTATTATAAAACAAGGAAGCTGTTATTATACCATCCAAATAGGTACAATTTGATAGTTTGCTGCAGTGTTAGGTATAATTTGGTACATTCCAGCGTTAGGTACATCTAAGTAAGAAAACAAGTAGTAAGCAACCTCTTTAATAGATTGGATGGCATGGTGTATTCCTCCCACTTTGGAGGCTGCTGCAATTATCAGAATCTGATGCAGAAGTGACCTCTGACCTTTGCTACTCTTGTACTTTTAGATGGGAATCACAGCCTCTTAAAAAAACCTAGCGTTGTCTCCACCACCACCTCACCACCCCTTGCGGAAAATAAACTTGGCAGGGATTTCCAGAAGCCAGCTCAGCTTAATTTTTTACTAAAGCGTGCGTGTCTGCAGTTTGCAGACCAAACCAAGTGGGTGGTTTAGGGAACTAAAGTAAAGGTTTCTTTAGTGCAAGCAGTTTTTTTTGTAATTAAGTATTGCAGCCTACATTTCTAGACTAGCCCTCATGCAGTGGGATCCACAAGCTGTTTCAGCAGGGGCACTTGGGCTTAAAGCTGAGCCCAGGAGATGCAACTGTAGGTCGGTGGTAGAGCACTAACTTTGCATACAGAGGCACACAGGTTTGATCCCTGGCGTCTCCCGTTAAACTGGTCAGGTTTGTTGTGTGTATGGGGGAAAGACCCTGGATGAAGAACTGCTGCCAGTCAGAAGAGATGATACTGGGAAAGGTGGACAAATTATTTGACCCTATAAAAGGTGGCTTCTTGTGTCCCAGTCTGGGAATGTTTGAAACTCCATGATGCAGCCTCCACCATGAGGCTAAGCAGGTCTGGGTCAGGTCTGGTCAATGCCAGGATGAGTTCCATGGAAGAAAGATGTGTTATAAATAAACAAAGTGGATCACAACTATAGCTTTGGTAAAACGGCTTGCAAACTTGATCACACCCCTTCCCCTCAAACATTCTTCTGACTCTGATGGGTTGTGAAGCTGGTCTGAAACTTGAGTTAACTTTAGCTAAAAACAGCTAATAAAGGGAACTGCTGGCCCCAGGCTTGTAAAGGGAAAGCTATTCAAAAGGAAACAGGATAAGGCATTTTAGATTAGGGCATTTTTCAGCCTGCTAAGAGCCTGACAATACAGCAGCTAGCCCCAGGTGAGTACTTAAAAGGTTTGTAAACCTCTCCCTGCATATCAGATTACCCAGGTTAAATTTAGGGCACTTCTGAAACTCTGGCAGCTCATTTTGTGAGCTCCCAACAGGTTTCATCAGGTGCCTCATCAGAAAGTTATGTAAGTGCTGCTATATGTGCATGACTGAACCCTCTGCCCTTTTACAATGATTCTATGTAACATACCATCAGACCTAATAATGTGTAGATAGGGAACAATTTCCATTTTAAATAGTGGTACAAACATCAGAATTCCTGCATAGAAAGCACTTCAGTCTAGGAAGATGTAGGTAAAGGTAAATGACCCCTGGATGGTTAAGTCCACTCAAAGGCGACTATGGGGTGGAACGCTCATCTCACTTCAGGCCGAGGGAGCAGCTTTCCAGGTCATGTGGCCAGCATGACTAAACCACTTCTGGTGCAACGGGACACCATGATGGAAACCAGAGCGCACGTAAACGCCGTTTACCTTCCTACCACCTATTTATCTACTTGCACTAGTGTGCTTTCAAACTGCTCGGATGGCAGAAGCTGGGACATTTCCCTGTAGGAAAATGTATCCGACCTCAGCCCTGGGCAGATGTTATTTTCTAGTAATTGGGGGAGGCAGAGTTCCGCCATCTTCACATATTCTATCTTCTATTTCTTCATGAGAGTTGTGGAACCTGGGGACAACATTTTAGCCACCATGTGCTGTATTGGAGCATTTAACTACAAAGACCCAAGTTCAAATCCCTGCTCAGCCACAGAGATTTGATGTGGGTTTTCTGGGAAACTTCGAATTTTAACATTTTCAATTTTCCCCTGATTTTTTTCATGCCCTACAGCAGGGGTGGGAACAGGATCCCATCTGTGGGCCAGATCCTTATCTTTCACACCCAGACATCTTTGAGGCCATCTGCCTGTCATTCACCTGACATGATAATCGTGGC
This sequence comes from Podarcis gaigeae, assembly GCF_964106915.1. Taxonomy (NCBI): domain Eukaryota; kingdom Metazoa; phylum Chordata; class Lepidosauria; order Squamata; family Lacertidae; genus Podarcis; species Podarcis gaigeae. Next base: position 29,060,329 of record NC_139684.1, read on the forward strand.
TGACAACTGTCAAAGCTTAATGGCAGTGGTCATACCTGCCAGTCAGCTGAACCTCATTCAAAGCCTTGCTTTCGCCAATCAGCTGCATGCATAATCGTTAGCAAGGATCATGTTAAAAAATAATCTAGGCTGATTTGTTTGCATATCTCATTAGAATCATGTATATGACAACTGAAATGATGCAAATGGCAGAGGTGGTGTTCTTGCTTTGGACTGGGCAGAGTCTTTTCATATCCATCAGAAGCAATCCTGATATCTGAAAAAAACTTCCCCACCTGCCTCTTAAATCATGTGTAGTCATTTTATGTTGCACCAAATGGTCATAACAAAAATATTCGAGTTTCAGAATGGTAGCAATCAAATATAAAAATTGTCAGTAGAAACATTTGCATCAATAGAACATTAATAACTGTATCAGTCATTGCATAGGAGAAGTCTACAGTCAGTTGCGTATTGGGAAGGAAACTTTGGACAAAATTTAGCTATGGCTCATGCAGAGCTAATCACTGAACTGATGGTGTCCTTATTAGGGTCTTTGAAGGTGGTAAAAGTTAACAGAGGAGGTGAGCTTTAAAGAGTTATCCAGAAAAAAAGAAATATGTGCCCAATAAATGTTGAGATAATCTTAAAGGCAACAGTTGCATGTTCTCATATGGCCAAAAAAAAAAGTCATGCTTTTAAAAGTAACCTAGTTTTGTTTTTCTTATGTAGATATGGTTGAGTATGAGATAATTGGGAATTTCTCTTCAGGGGAGAAATTTAAAATCTATCTCACATGAACTTTCAAGCATTGGCAAATGTAGGCAAGAGGTGCCATTCACTGCAGCCCTGCGCCTGTTGGAGCAGATAGCTGAATGATTAATCACAGGGCATGACATGGCTGCATGGACAGTAGCTCCACTATGATGTGCAAACACACTCACCAGCAAGAAGCTGGAGCTGCTGACTTCCTTATTACTAAGTACGCAGCTATATATTTAGATGCAGGCAAGTGAGAAATTGACTCTGGAGAATGAGGGCTTTGAACATTTGTGACCAGTCTTCAACTTCACGTGGACAGTGCATGTGCCAGTGGGTGGGAAATGTTGAGTGCATTCCCCACATTTAGAAGAAAAAGAAAACCTGCACAAAGGAAAACAAGCTTTGGCTCAAATTCTGTTTGACTTTCTTATTTGCATTGCTCAGTTGAAACAGCTGGCAAGTGATCTTATTAACACTTTTCTTAGTGTGGATTCAATAATTAAGACACACTTTTTGATCACATTTAATTCTACCTTCATTTTTCCTGTGGCTTCTTTGCATTTGATTAAGTACTTGGGGAAGACTTTTAGAAATTTCACTTAAACCCTCTATAAAGGTATGTTAGAATAATACTTGTTTTCCTATAGTGTTCCTCTTTTGAGCTCTGGAGGAAGCAAAGACATGAGAAAAAGGAATTCTTTCCTGATTTTTTTAAAGTCACAATGTTCTTATAGAGCAGAGTATCAACCAGATACTGCTGGCACTACAATCTCACGTAAGAAAGAGACGGAGAGAGAAAGGTGCATAGTTCTACAAGTTATAAAGCAAAGATTTCTAAGTGAATTGTGTGTGACATATTCAGGGTGGGTGGCCTGCGACAAATCATTCACTGTTTTCTTTTTATTATCTGTGAAGCAGTAGTCCTAGTGACCTTTCTCACAGTGGAATTCAAGAAGAGCCATGTTGCATTGACCCCCCCCCCTCCCCGAGGCCTGTATACTCCAACATTTCTCTTTCCAACAGCAACCGGCCATATGTTTTTGGAAAGCCCATGAGCAGGACGTACCGTAACTGCACCCACTTCCCCTGCTTCACCCCTTCCCAGCATCTGACAGACACTTGCAGAGGGAAAGTCTACACCCATAGGCTTCCTTGGAAGCTGGACCCTGTGCAAATAAGCAACCAGCTTCCATGAAACCTTATAGAGAGATGTGCATTCATAGGCTTTCCTCCTTCTGGTATCCATGACCAATGCGTGGACATCAGAGGTGAGCCAAAGGAAGCCATGTGACTCAGAGGTGAGGTCAGCAGTGTGATCATCGTCCCTAGTAACTATGTCAGGACCCCTTCACGTGTACAATGTGTGGAGCGGTCTAAAATATTGAAGAGATCCAGGGAACAGGTGCTTTAGTGTAGGTTGAGCTGTTGCAGGTGGTGCAGAAGCCCAAACAGAAATGACCCAGCTTCATTTTAGGAATGTGTTTGTTTGCCTGCTTTTTGAAAATTTGAAAAGGAGAGAGAACTTTCTGTCCTTGCCCTTGTCAATGATTATACAGAAAGCGGAAGCTCTTAAATGGACCTCTATCTTTTTTTGAACATCCACCCATGCCTTTAAAGATGTAAATACAGGAAGTCTGGGCAGAAGGCTAATGTCAGCATACCTGCCAATTTTTATTTACAGAGTCTCATGGAGTTTTCACACTCTTTATCTAATGCAGGAACAGGTAACTTGTGGTTCTCTAGATATAATAATAATAAAATTTTATTTATATCCCGCCCTCCCTAGCCGAAGCCAGGCTCAGGGGGGCTAACAACAATAAAATAATACAACATTCTAAAATCATTTCATTATAAAATTAATTCAAATAAAATTGATGGCAACCATTGTGCTAGAGTTCTGTGAAGATTGCCAAAGGAGGGAGTCATGAATGGATTACAGTTCCCAGCATCCTTAGCTATTGGCTAGGCTAGCTGCTGGGGCTGCTGAGAGTTGGGAGTCGAACAGTAGCTTGAGAGCCACAGGTTCCTCATCCCTAATCTAATAGGATTCACAATTGGTTCCCCCCCCCCCTCTTTGCTTAAGGGCTCTCTGCTTGTCTAATTTTATGTCAATAGCGACATCCTGATAAAAGTGTGCATATGCAAACCATCTTACAGATTCCAAGATTTTCCCAGCCTTTCTGCCTGGGAACCTGGAGGTATTCCTGCATTGCCTCTGGTGATTGATTGAAAGGCTTTTAACAGGCCCCAGTCAAGCTACTTTACTAAAAGCTTGTGTTGGCAAGTTTGCCTCAGGCCTCTATGCTATGATCCACCTTCTGGCTGTCACAAATATGTATCAGATTTATGTAACTGTTATGTGCTGAGTACACACAGAAGGTGGTTATATATTAACTGCTGATTTTTAAATAGCCATTCAGCCCAATTCTACTTGTACACAGAGGTTCCCTATTATGTTCAGTGACACCATTCTGTGATAGGAATACATTGTCTTGCTGGCTCAGACTGAGGTCCATCTAATTCAGCATTCTTGTTTCAAACAATGGCCAGCAAGATGCCCTCTTGGGCCCAGGATATTTTGTTGCCTGAGGTGAAAGACTAGATGGCCCACCACCACCCCACATACAGAAGCTCCACAGAATGAACTGTAGAGTTGGAGGGTGCCCCGCAGGGCGTTAGCCCAACTGTATGCTTGATGTAGGAGCTCTATAGCTGGACCAACCATAGAGATGGCTGTCCAATCTCTGAAGACACCCAGGAAGGGAGAGTCCATTGCCTTGCTATGTAGCCATCCTATGGTTGAATGAACAGTCTGCTGCCTCCCATAAAATTGTTGGACCCTTCTGTTTTTTTAAAAGCCATCCAAGCTAGTGGCAATTGCCACATTTTGGGTTAGTGGAGTAGTATCACTCTGGTCGCATGAAGAATCAATTCCTTTCATCGGTTTCCTTGAATGACTGAAGTTTTCAACAGACATGGGAATGTAGAGGATACAAGCAAAGGGGTTAATGGAGCTCCTTGTTTGAGGAAACCTTTTTGTATTTGGGAATATTTGCTGTGTCAGTGTTTGTTTGCTCTGGAGGTAGGGCAGTAACACAGGGTGGAGCAGAATGCCTCACTTTAACCATTGAGGCACACCCAGATTCAACTCTGTTTCAACTTCTCTGTGCCATTAACATGCATCTCAGCTTATCAGTTGTCAGTTTATCATGACATCATTTGAAATATCTCATCTACTGGCAGCACTGAATACATTCAGTACTGTACCGCTTCCACTGAATAATCTGGCAATCAGAGCTTTGTTAATGATGTCACAACTGCAGCTTCCAATTTTGAAATCCAACACTGTCAGTGTTTAATGGAGAGTCTGTGTGGAAGTGTATGGGTATATCTGGCTTCTGTTTTGTGCAAGTACAAGGCAGTGGCGTAGCGTGGGTTGTCAGCACCCGGGGCAAGGCAAGTAATTTGCACCCCCTAACCCGTGGATTTGCGCCCCCTAACCCTAACCCCCAGATGTTGCGCCCGGTGCGGCCGCCCCCCCTGCACCCCCCACGCTACGCCACTGGTACAAGGTGTTACATCTTTTGCTTTTCCAGATTTGCTAGCAGCACTATCAATTATCACATTAGGCAGTTAAGAGTGGGATATTGCCTAAGCAGGGTCAGCTTATTGCTAACTTCTGAGAGCCCTGGCTATGAAGCAATCTGTACACTTGAGAAATAAATATGTGAATACTGGCGGTTTATGTCTCTCTCTCTCTCTCCAGGTGAAATCAGTTGCACTACAGCCAGACTCTTCCTTCCTGCCCCTGTTTGCAGAATAAGAATCTTAAGGGCAGCTTTTAAGTATTTTGGGCTGCTAGAATTCCAGTATATATCTATTCTTACAATAAACGTGGGATCTACATCAGGGGTGAGGAATCTGTGGCCCTCCAGGTATTGTTGGAAAGCCAGTGCCTCTTAGTGCCAAGCAGCCTGGCAAATGGTCATATATGGTTGTTGTTGTTCCGCAACATCTAGACTAGGCTATAGACACAGGGAGATCCTTACTCCGCCCAGATGCATCTAAGCCCAGTGCCACCTAGTGATTAAACTCTGATTACCCTTTCCTCTGAGGCATTGCGGGCAAGGTCACCAGGAAAGTTCTGGTGCCATCACAGTGATGGTGGCAAACTGCTTCCCCCACCCCCTTTTTCAGATAATGTTAAATAGTAAAGGTAAAGGGACCCCTGACCATTACGTCCAGTCGTGACCGACTCTGGGGTTGCGGCGCTCATCTCAGTCTATAGGCTGAGGGAGCCGGCGTTTGTCCGCAGACAGGTCTTGTGGCCAGCATGACTAAGCCGCTTCTGGCGAACTAGAGCAGCGCACGGAAACGCCGTTTACCTTCCCGCTGGAGTGGTACCTATTTATCTACTTGCACTTTGACATGCTTTTGAACGGCTAGGTTGGCAGGAGCAGGGACCGAGCAACGGGAGCTCACCCTGTCATGGGGATTCGAACTGCCAACCTTCTGATCAGCAAGTCCTAGGCTTTGTGGTTTAACCCACAGCACCACCTAGTAGTTTGCTGCTATTACAGAAAACTGGCACAGGTTCTAAGCAAGACCTGGAGTGCCCACATCACTACTTTGCTTTGCAGCTAGCAGACAGTTGAGCTGGGGTAGGCAGCAGTGGCATACGATGATTTGTTGCTGAATGGAGGGGGGGAACACAAGCCGCTGTGCCTCCCAGCCTGCTGCCTGAGCCATGTAGCTTCACATTGTTCATGGCAGGGCTGGCCCTGCTCACCCTGATCCTTTTTTGGCTAGAGATGTTGGGGATTCATTTAGGAAAGTGTGTGCTCTGCCAGTGAGCTGCGCTCCATTACCTAGGTTGAAATACATACAGCAGAGCTTGGATTAAATATTGCTTTTCTCCCTACAGGGCAAAGCCTGAGCATGTAAACTTGAGGTTTTTATTGGGTTGAGATTTCCCCCCTGGAAGGAGCACCTCAAGCAGGCCCACAGATTTTGCATTTCCACTCTCCCTTGTACTTGGTTTCAGAGAGCAAAGCTCATCAGTAACAAGAGATTAATTCACGGTGACATGTTGTTCAGGCAGTTTGGCAAACATGAAGCTTCCTAGAGATGATTATGCAAGTTTTTGGGCCAATTTGCATACATACTCCAACCGCCCCTATTGGTCAGGGACATGTCCCTGGGAAAACTCTGCTCCTGTTCCCCCCCCCCCCTTTAGGGACACATCTTATTGAGATTCGGTTAGTGTGAATTGTGACATTTGGCATGCTTCAGGTCTGTGGAAGTTAACATCTCTGTGTTGCATTCAACTGGCTAAGTCTGGATCCACCTCTTTGAATTAAGGGCATGTATGTATCTGTGTGTCTAATGTGTGCATACATACACATGTGAACTTTAAGGTTCCTGTGCTGGTGAAGCTCAGTTTGAACTGGCAGGCAACTAAATGACCAAACATCTTACTGGTTTTGAGAATAGTCCAGGGCATTCTGTTATACTTATAGAGTAAATAAATATAGACTTGAGATTTAGAATGGAAGAGCCATAGTTTCATGTGATGAGAATGAGCCACGATGAGCCCCTGGCTCATGTATTTCTCTTCTTTCCCACCTCCAGCCCAGCTGTGAAGAGGACTTTGAAACTTTTGCTTCTGCTTTAGGTTTAAATTAACCACAACTTGTTTTGTTGCCCATGCTATGTTTTTGCATTACATCCAAATATAGTAAATGCATAATTTGTAATTAGGCAGTAATCACTTGCAATTATGATGGAGGTGTTGCTGGCTTGCTCCTCTTTTCATATTTGCAGTGTTGGTGGGTGTGCTTTTCAGACTTCATCAACATCACAGAATGAATTAGTCCCATCAATGAATGAAGAACATCAGGTGATGCTTTTAGTCTCAGCGCCTACGATATATGTTTCTTCCAAGAGCCCCAGCATTTGCTGAAATTGGACTTCATGTAGAGGTTTAGAACACTGTGTTTCCTGGAGAAAAAACTGTTGCAGGATGTGTTGGTGATTAGGCAATTATTCTGTCATTGGGTTAAACAAAGACATGATTTAGACTTAAGACTTTGAATGCTGAACAAGTTATGGAGACAAGGTGCCTAAGCAACCCAACGGTCTTGTGAAAGAGTTATCCTAGGTACTCATCCAAGAAATTGCAACTTAAGCAACAATCCTGTGCAATGCTGATAGCCAGGTTATCCTAGCTCTAAGAAATGTCCATTTTTTTTCTGAAACACTATAGCTAATAGTATATCATGAGTGTTACTAATTTCAGCTAACTCCAGCTCTGTGGAAAGGAAGCAGACTCACCATGAGACAGGGTTGCCCATCCACTCTAGACAATATTATTTTTATGTAAATATTTATAAACTGCACTTTCATAAAAAATACAAGCATACAAAATGATAATAAAACACCAGTAACAACATAATACTAGCTGGCAAGAAGAAATCAACATTGCAAAGGCCTCCTTGAATAATAACATTTTTAGGAGACATCTAAAGGAAGGCAGAAATGATTCTTGCTGAACCTCTACCTGTTTCGGGAGTTCCAACAGGACTGTCCTCAGCCAATCTTTCTCGCAATATCTGCAATGTAGTGTCACTCTGAGGCTTTATGGGAAATTAAACTGTTTGTCTGATGCTGCCAGGTTAGACCCACAGTTGTAAGCCCATATGTGGGGCCTTGCTGGAGGACTTTTGCTATGGGTCCTCTCAAACTGTTCCAAACAAGGCCCCTAAAACTTGAAACAAGCATCAGATACCAGCCTTTTCTTGGTCTCGAGGCCTTGTTCCCATGACTGGGTTTGCTCTTAAACAAACCCTTTTAACTTTGTTCTGCAGTCATAATAATATTTGAACTTCTTATCCACCTGTAAGAGGATTTTGACCACAAAAATGAAAACACTTCTTTATCAATATAGCAGAAGTGGAATGCCTTCTGGTTTTCTTTGTGAGATTGCACCAGGAATGCAAGCAAGATGTTTCTTTTTAATCTAATCAATATTTTGTAATTGAACGTTGAAGGAAAACACACCCCGTACTGAAAGTTCTTATGAAGCTCTCATATACACAGCCATGTTTTCAACCATCTGGAAAGCCAGTAATGGAAAGAGATTTCAGATTTCTATTTGCTAGCATTTTGTTTTATTTAAATGGATTGTTGCTCATTGTTCTGAAAACTTTTGGGATGAAGGGTGGGATATAAATCTTAATAATATTAATACTAATGACCTGCTATTGATTGAACCTGCCCACCAACTGCCTTCCTCTTTCAATGTATTCTATTGCTAAAATGGGAGCGGTTGGCAGGGACTGGGGGCAGAGCCTTCTTTAGCATCACCCAAGAAAGAAATATCAGCAGACTTGTAGGAACCCCAAGGTTTGCAGAGATATGAAATAAATCTGTGGGGGGAAAAACTTCTAAGGGGGGGGAATAGAAACCCCAAACAGCTCAGTGAGGGCTGACTGTTGGAGGGTTTGGAAAAAGAAAGCCAGGAGGGGGAGATGATAGAATGGAGCATCCTGATCACAAGCGCCACACGCTGCAGCATTTTGTTGCAGGCTCCACTTGTTACTGGGTGAGGCATGCTTGGAGTCACAGAAGTATTTGTAGAATATTTATAAAGGACAGAAGCTATTGGCAAAGGCTGTAGAGAGATCTTGGCTTGGGTCAAAGATGCAACTCCCCTTTGCTTCCTCTTTAGTAAGAGGACTGGGAAACACTGTGTTGGATGACATATATGGTTTTTTTATTATTTAAAAAATGTGGAGATCAGGATTATCTGCTTAGGGAGGTGTCCATTCATTCTTTAGTTCTTTGCTCATCCACATTTGATAAATGATGTGTGCTTCTGTAATCCAGGGATGCAACCCTCTTGCGGAGACTGGACGGAGCAAACTGCAGAACCAAAGAGCAGTCCTCAACCAGCAGATACTGAAGGCGGTGAGGATGAGAGCTGGCGCTGAAAACCTCCTCCGGTATGTTCCCACGACTTCCCTCCTCCCTCTGCCCACAGCCCCAGAATGCAGCCTTTGTTCTATCCAACAGGAGCAGCCTCTGATTCCCAGCCAGCTGCCCAGTGACTCCCAACATCTCACGGAAGAAATTGTAGCTGGGAATAATCCTGCATGTAGACTCCATGTAGTATTTTTAGACTTTCATCTATAGGAAATCTGTCTGCTCTAAAAGCTCTCCCTTGCTTTTTTTTTAACGTGTTTTATTTTGTTTAAAAGAAATCACATTTATTTATGTACTGCCTTTCCATTTAAAACAACTCACTCAGTGTTTACTCCAAACTGCAAAACAGAAATAATGAAAAAGCAATCTTAAACAGATAAAATGTCAGCATTCCTAGATAATTTCATAACTATCTTTTGATGCCATAATAATTAATTGAATAAAAATGTTTTTTCAGCTGTAGGGAGCAGCTAGGATAGCTCAATACAAAATATGATTTCAATATTTCAAACAATTCATTTCATAAATATAATGGCTTCGGTTCTAAGATAAGGTAATTTAAGAAAGTTTGCGGAAGGAAAGTTTCTCATCCGTTCCTTCTTCATGCAACCTGACTGGAGGTTTGGTGGCCCTCATTTGCTGAGCAAAGTGGGATCAGGCACAGGGACCATCCCAAACAAAGTGGCACAGAAGTGAGGTGGGGAGACATTCCTTCCCCAAACCTTCTTAAGTTAACTTGGGATCCAAGCAGACATCTGAAAGCTGTGCATGTTGCTGTTTGCTAATGGTGTTTGTTAGCCTTGTTTGTTGCTTGTTACTCAGCAATTTCCAGATAACTTGCAGTACATTTTAATAACATAAGTATACATGAAATACATTATCATGTTGACACATTCATACAAAAACCTATGCAATTAATTTAAAATATGCAAAACAGTCCTTTCCCCGGACAACCTTGGAAAGCTTTGACTATGCACGAGCAGCAAAAGCAGCATTGTCATAGTCCATCAAAAGCCTGTAAAAAATGTAGCTATTAAAATGACTCCCTTTTATTAAAAGGGAGCTAGTTCAGAGTTTTGAAGCTGAAACCTCAAGCAAAAATATGAGCTAGTCCTGCATGGAGAAGGTGAGGAGTTTGCAGATTTTAGCTGGGCATATTAAGCCTAGATTTGGCTGTGTACATGCTATGCCTTTCAAGCACATTCAAAGCACATCCCCCCCCCAAAGAATTCTGGTCATTGTAGCTTACCCCTCACAGAGTTAAATTTGCAGCAACCCTTAACAAACTACAATGCCTGGAATTATTTGAGTGGTGAAATGTGCTTTAAAGTATGATGCGTGTGCAACCTTTGCTGCTAGCAACTCCTCTGATCCATGCTGTGTCCCTGCACAAAGCCCAGCCTGGCACCATTTTGAAAGAAGTAAACCTTTCACTAAGGCCCTGCCTTTAGAGAATGAAGCAGCTGCTTCAGGTGGGAGGGCAGGGACAGCACAGAGCTGTTCTTCCTGGGGGTCCCTGACCATTTCATCCTGATGGAGGGCTAAGCTGTTTGTGCTGTGTGGCTTGCCCTGTACTCTCTAAACTCTAGCCTGCTGCCCTCACATTCAGTGAAGGAGACAGTCCTGTCACCAGGGTTCAACAGCTGTTCTGGTAGAGTTGTGTGGGCGGCTACTATCTTGACCTTTTTACCTCAGGTAGCAAAATATATTGGGCAAACCCTAAGTGACAGCTTGAAAAGAAAAGTGAGGGATAAATTGTAAGTTCTCTTTGCCACTCACCAACACTTGGCGACCTGTCAATTGTATTTGTGGGTCTTGGCTACAGTGCTGTGGGTCAATGGAAACCATTGCCATTCAAAACCGCAGTGGAATTGTTAGGCAGGCCTATTGCTTTGTTTGTCTTCATCGGCTTAACAGTCCTAACAATAGTATCCGTGGCACGAATATTGTCTTGAAAGCCATTCCACATTCTTTTCGTTTGGCAGGGGGCCATATCAGTTCTGAAACCGGAGTTTTTTTCATGTCTGTTCTTAAGGGGGAAATCTCAGAAATGTAGAGAATGCCGGTGAGGCCCATTATACAATAAAGAGGCTGTCCTCAAAAGCGTTCTCAAAGGTGCAGCGCATAGTTAAACTATGTAACTAGCTCTCACGGGAGGCAATGATGGCCACCAGCCTAGATGGCTTTAAAAGAGGATTGGACACATTCATTGAGGGAGGTTAAGGCTATCAACAATGGCTAAACACTTCCTCCACAATAGGATGTAGCAATGCTTTTGAATACCAGCTGCAGGAAGCCGCAGGAGGGGAAAGTTCTCTTGTGTCCGAGTCCTTCTTCCCTTTGGGGTATCTGGTTGTCCTCTGTGAGAACAGGATGCTGGACTCTATGGGCCACTGGCCTGATCCAGCTGGCTCTTCTGGTGTTCTGACGTTCGGGTGTGCCTTTTTCTTCCTGGCAGGGCGACAACCAGCAACAAGGTGCGGGAGCAGGTGCTATTGGAACTCAGCTTCGTCAACTCAGACCTGCAGATCCTTAAGGAGGAGCTGGAAGGACTCAACATCTCTGTTGAGGTTTACCAGAACACAGAGTGAGTGGGGGAGGAGCTATTGTAGTATTGTTCCCCAGACAAGTATGCTACCTGTGAATGAAAAAACCACACACAAAAACAAATATTTGTCTGGGGGGGGGGGAATGCAGAGAACAAAGGTGCACAGGAGAGAGGCAAAAATATTCAGTTTGGTCTGGCTGTTGACTGAGGAGATTACAGCGGGTATTTACCTTCCTCCTTGGGAAAGGTATTAAAAGCAATTAATTCTGATCCCTAATCCTCAGAAATGCCTTCGAAGAGCTGGCTTGAATGGGGAGTGGCAGAGAAGGCCAGAACTAACTTCTCTTGGTATTAAACTGCACAAAGCCAGCAGGCAAAGTGGGGCGCTGATTTGCAGCGAAACATTTAAAGCCAGGCTTCGCTGTTCTTTCCCTTTTCATAGTTATTTGTCCCTCTCATTTAATAATTTCTTTCTCGCCGAAATAAATAAATAATCAATCCTCTCAGGGGTATACACTTTAATTCTCTTAAACTTCAAGCCCATTGTCAGCACTGTCACAAACATATATCCCAGCCTGCTTTTTAAAGACAATATACTGTAGCTCTGTTGTGCACCCCCCATGCTTTTGTTGCTGCTGTTGCTTTGCTTGATTGATCTTAACAGCCCACACTTTAGCATAGATTTAAGGGACATTTTGCAAAAGGTTGTGTGTGCTGCCAGTCAAAATTGAGAAGTTTATTATTTTTCCCACCATGAGGTTGGCATTTCAAAGGGTCACAATGAGAGATTGAATTCCACCCTGCATTCATCTTAGAGCTGGCAGGAACACAGGTGCCCATGGAAATTTGTGCACAAACATGGCAAACTTAATAAAGATGGATCAGAGGGGAATGCCTCAAATCAACAAGCAAAGGGTTTGTTTTAATGTCGTGGTTAATGCCAGGGATTTGGTTTTGATTTCATGTGGCTCCCCCCTCCCTTTCTTTTTTCTCTGAGAGTGGTATGCCTCTGAATAACAATGACTGGTTTTGTAACCTGTTCTGCATCAGGTTGTTTATTTGTACATCAGTGATGAGGAAAAAGAAGGCTGGGAGGAAGGGAGCCTTAAACTACTTTGGCGGACTTTGCATTTTTTTATGTGAAAATGCTGAGGGGTTGTATTTAAAAGAAGGCCTACCCTCTGTCATGGAGCCCTTCCCTATGCTAGAGTTGAACAACACATTTGTATTGTATTGTATTGTATTTGCAGCATTTATACTCCATACTTTAACCAAAAAGGCTGTTTGAGTGGCTTACAAAAAACAGTGTTAAGATGGTTCCTGTCCTCAGGTTCACAATCTAGAAAGCCATGGCACACATAAGAGCATGAGAGCCTGCTGGATCAGGCCAATGGCCCATCTAGTTCAGCATCATGTTCCCACGGGGACCAAACAGTTGCCTGTGGAAAACCAGCAAGCACGACCTGAGCACAAGAGCCCTCTCCCCTCCTGTGGGGGCATTCAGAAGCCTTGCTGCCTCTAACTCTTTGTGGCTACTATCCATGATGGAGGCAGAGCAATAGCCATCATGGATAGTAGCCACAAAGAGCCCTCTCCTCCATGAGGAAAGGGAGGCAGAAGAAGCAATCTCCAGTCAGTGGCTTTATCTCTTGATAAAGAGCAGCCCCCCCCAAGCTCTCTTCCCAGATCAGATTCAGAAGTGGAGCAGGTAACAAGGTCCAGACTTGGAGAATATGGCAGCTCCTGCCTCACAGTCCTTCTCTCAGGCAGAGCTGGCTTGATGGCAGTTGGAATCATCACAGAATGATGGAGTTGCCCTCCTCCCTTGTCAATGTCAGTGCTGGCTCTAGCTGGCTCTCCCTCCCTTGAAACGCTGCCCCCCCTACCCCCGCAATTGGATTCAGGAGCTGAGTTGGTGACAACAACAGAACTGGTGACACCCATACACCCATGGGTGTCCATAGAGACCTTACTTGGTGCCTGCCAGGTCCCTTTCCTTGCTGAAACTAGGCTTTGAAAGAAGTGTTCTGTTCACCATTAGAATAGGCTGAGTCGCATGTGTGCTTGGTGGCATGGAGTGGGTGGTGCCCACAGCAGTTCCCCCATTTTGTAAGTGTGGTCTCAGGCTTATAAAAGGTGGGGGACCCCTGAACCCGGAGGTCAACCTTAAGAGAAGTCGGCTTATGTCTGCCTATGAATGTCTGCCTATGTTTAACTCATTGCATGGCCTTGGGCAAGTCACTTCAACTTTCATCTCCACTTCCTCTTCTTTGAAATGGAAAGGATCACTGCCCACTGAAGCAGTTTGTTGGGAGGCTGAAGGAAGAGTTTACAAACCACTTTTTGGTTTGCTTGCTTTTTAAAAGATGCAATTGAGCCTATTGGGGTGTAGGTGTCAAACAAGCTAGTCTACACTTATGGGTACTATATAGAGGTTCACAGAACAACCACTTTCCTACATCAATTTGCGGTTTTTGAAAAGTTGGAGGAGGGGAAGTTTGATCTTAATCTTCTTCTCTTTTTTTTTTTAACACAGGGAGGCTTTTAGCATTCCTCTGATACCACTTGGCTTGAAAGAGACCAAAGAGGTTGACTTCGCAGTTCCTTTGAAGGTAGCGTTTCTACTAAGCAACTTTTAGTAGCAATATTTTACACCAGCAGGAAAAAGTATACACTGCAGATGTTGGGGTGATAAGACAAATTCAAATTCTCATTATGACTTAATTTGCTCTCCAGGGAAATGCTTAAAGAGAGATTTACAAGTCACAAAAGTTGGTTTAGGTTCACAATAAAAACCTTGATTCGACAGTGAATCTCAGGGTTTCATTGTTAAGAAAAATCTTGTAAATTTATCACTTCCACCTAGATTATTTCTAGCTCTTATGGTTACGAGAATTTTTTTTAAAAAAAGTTGCATATTTTAAATTCCAAGAGCAGATTACAAATATGGGCCAGGCATTACCTTGTCTTTTGAGAAAAACAATAATGTCTCATTCATGCTGTCATAACATTAAAATTGCACACTTCTTTGTGGTTTTTCTACTGTGCTAGTCCCACTGTGCCCAGAGATTGCGGTGGAGGCACTAGCGAAGAGCCATTTCTTTAGTAATATGGAGAGATGTTTTGCCCATAGGGGCCTTTCCTACCCTTATCAAATGTTACTGTTAATGCTGGATTTTCTCTCCTGCAGAAATGTGCAAGTCCACATGCATGAGCATTAATATACTACATAATGCACAGCCTGCCAGTCCCCAGACTGGGGAGGCTCATTTTACGCAGCTGATAACGGATTGTAGGCACTTGTGCTATTTGAAGATATATTTACGTGAAAGAACAAACCCCTTCCTTGGTTTTTAAAACAGCTCAAGACTGGCTGTTGCAGAGTAAATCAAAGCAGCATGAGGAACACGACTTGGGTCGATGGTCATATTCAGACAATCCTATTTTGCTTCATGAAGCTGAACTATAGAAAACCCTTTTGGCTGCACAATCAGCTCCATTGCATGATCTGACAAACCTAGATGTCATCCATGAACTATAGTTTGCCACTGGGTTATCCAATGTTATTTGCACAATACTAACTTGGGTCCCACCTGCCAACCTAGCAGTTCGAAAGCACCTCCGGGTGCAAGTAGATAAATAGGGACCGCTTACCAGCGGGAAGGTAAACGGCGTTTCCGTGTGCGGCTCTGGCTCGCCAGAGCAGCGATGTCACGCTGGCCACGTGACCCGGAAGTGTCTCCGGACAGCGCTGGCCCCTGGCCTGTTAAGTGAGATGGGCGCACAACCCCAGAGTCTGTCAAGACTGGCCCGTACGGGCAGGGGTACCTTTACCTTTACCTTTAACTTGGGTCCATTAATTGCAATGGGTTGCTATCAATGTAGCATTAAGCAAATTGTTCCATTAGTGAAAGGACTTCTCCATGCACAATGGAGCAATTTACCCCTCTCTTTCCCCTGTATGTCCTCTGTAAATCTGTTCTGGGGCTTCCCACAACTCTCTGGAGCAGATCGGAGGATGGTGGAAGGCACACACAGGGAGAGGACTCTCATTGTGCTAGTGCCCAGTGGGTTTACTTTAAGTAGAACTTCATTGGTTACAACCCATTGTGTCCAAAATTGTAGTTAACAGCTTTGGGATGAGCCAGGGTGCTAAGCTTTGGTTTAAAGTAGCATTAATATCCTGACTTGTTTCAAAGCCCTTAATTTGTTGGTTTGGGTGACATTTAATGGAAGACTTCTTGGCAGAAGCCTGTTTGCCAGGATCATGCAAAGGTAGGAATGAAGGGACTGCTGGTGCTGAAATCTAAATGCAGCCACTATGAGGTTGGGGTGAGGGCAGTGAGTGTAACATGTTGGAGGCCATTGGTAGCCCTGCAGTGTAATAACCTAGATAAGGGCCCCAGAGTTCTGAGCTGACCAAGGTTGGTTTGTTGGCCTGTAGTTTTTAGCAAGTGGTAGACAGGTTTTACTGGCTTTACTGCAAGATCGTTGTGAGGTTTTATGGTTCTCTTTCCTAGACTGATCTCCTGATCTGCTTTTATGTGTGTGTATTGCCTTGCTCCACTGAATTGGTGGTATAAAAATTCCCTGTCTGCCCAAAGTAATTCCCACATGCCTTCTTATGAGCCAATCTCACACAAGACTGAAGAGCTCTGGTTTTAAATCTTCTTGGTACGAGTGAAACACCAAAGAAATCTCCAAAGAAATCTGAATGGAGAGCAGGCTTTGGCTCAGGCAGGCAGTTGTGACTTTTAATAGACTTTATTTCAAGTGCTTTTGCTGCTTCTGTGCAGTAAATGAATCACGTAAACAACCCCCCTTTTGAAACAGGAAAGAGAGACAGAGAAGGACAGAGAAAGATTTATCAAGATTCTGTCTGGGGCACTAGGGAGCTGGGCAAATATTTACACCATGAATGAAATCAGGTTCTCTGCCCCTCTCCATGGCTGTTCTCTCTCCCTTCAAATGAACCCACCCTCCCACAATGCTGTGCACATCTAGGTTTATTCTGCTAATTTACCCCCTGCCCCCTTTCATTTTAAAATGCATAGTCCATTCTCAATAGTATTCTTGTGCCCTGAAAGGGATTATGAAACAGATGTGTGTGCAGGAAACCCTGTCTTTGCCAGAGGCAAAGAAATGTCGGAATTAGGCAACAGACTGATCTTCCCAGCAAACATTTCTAAGGTTTGAAGTTGAGTTTGCTCCCTTTTAACCTGGCTGGTTGTGAATAGTCAGCCTTTTAATCCCAGAGGAGCAAAGTGGACGTGAAGCAATTTCTAGATCAGAAAAAGGGCCACCCATCCTTTTCCTTACAGTGACCAGCCACATGCATCTGGAAAGCCAACAAGCAGGTCATCAAGGTCAAAACGCAGTCCTGATGTTGCTCCTCCGCAACTGCTGTTCAAGGGTAGACTGCTTTTAAATGTGAAGGTTCTATACTGGAGAGGGGAACCGGATTTGTATGTGCCCCCTCATTCCATTCAGTTTGATCATTCCTGTGTTCAGGCAAAGCTAGCAGACATCATCATGCCTTGTGGCTTTCAGTTCTGCTAATTAATTTTTTTTAAAATAAATTTTTATTCATATTGCACATATATACAGGAAAAACATAAACTAAAAATCCACCACATACCTTAGTTCTGCTAATTAATTTTATGCTGTTGATTTTGCTGGATGACTCAAAATTCTAGTGTGACAGAAGAGAGAGAGAAATTTTCGGTCCACTTCCTCCACCCCAGGTGTGCATACGGTCTCGTCGCATACTTCACATACTTCTAATTGTTGTTGACAAATACAAAATTGGAAACTGGCTCATCTTTTGCATAGTGGTGGTCATAGCCTTTAAGCAGCAATTTCAATTTTCAGTGTGTGTGTGTGTGTGTGTGTGTGTGTGTGTGTGTGTGTGTGACATGAGCTTCTCTGGGTGTTTTGTCTCTTAGAATGTGCTGTGGGGATGAAGGTTGTCTTTACTAAGAGATGCTAAACAAATCTCATTCAATGGCCAAGCTTCAGTGTTGTAAACCAGCCCTCAAGGCTTGGAGCTTTTCTAAAAATTAAGTGAGGATTTAGGCTTCATGCAGAGTCAAGGACTCTACTTGCTTAAGGTTAGTTCCTTTTTGGCAAATGCACATGTCAGTTCAGGGCTACATGATCAGGTGAGCTCTTCATTACTTATTGATAGCATTGTCAAAGTTTTTTAAAATACTTGCGCAGCCATGGTGAAGAAATTCAGGATTTGAACTGTACCATGTCTCCTTTATCATTTCCAGGACTTTATTCTGGAACACTACAGTGAAGAAGGTTCTGAATACGAAAATGAAATTGCTGATCTTATGGACTTAAGACAAGTAAGTTAAGTCTATTTAGAAAATGGACTTGGATTTTAGGTGTGTTTTTTTAAAAAAACAAAACTTTAAAAAAATGATTTAGATGCAAGACTGGCCCTAGGCATCTCCCCAGAAACATTGGCCACATAGGAACTTGAACTAGACCCTCCCCCCAAAAACCATGTACCTGTATAAAGTATGGACATAGTAGCTGTAATTCCTGCATTGCAGGGGCTGGACTAGATGATCCTTGGGGTCCCTTCCACCTCTATGGTTCTCTAGATGCCGGGAGAAATGAGCTCACTCCAAAAAAAGTAATTGCCATATTTTAGGTGTTTGCCTGCTATCCATTAGTTTATTACTAGTGAATAATTGGAATTTGGATACACCCACTGGCTGGATCTTGTGTTCATTTGTACACTGCCTAACAGTGTAGCCATGTTTTGTTTTCATTTGCCTTCACTTTGACCTCACTTTTGTAAGTGTACTCCCAATCATTTAAGAAGCCACTTTGGGCATGACAAAGTGAGCTGCGGCCTATGAAAATGTGTTCAGAATATTAGAAGACGGGAAGATTCCCACCACCTGGAAACAGGCGCACATAGTAGTAATCCCAAAACAAGGACGAAACAAAGAGTTTATAACCAATTATAGACCAATATCATTACTAAACAATGATTACAAGATCTATGCACAAATATTGGCAACAAGATTAAAGACAGTTTTGCAGGATTGTATAAATAAAGAGCAGGCAGGGTTCTTGCCGGGCAGGAAAATGAGTGACAATATAAGAACAGTGATTGATATGATCGAGTATTTAGACATGAAACCAAGTAAGAAGGTAGCCTTTGTTTTTGTGGACGCGGAAAAGGCGTTTGACAAAGTATCATGGAAATTTCTAAAAATATTACTAGACCAGATGGACATGGGAGACCAAATCACAAGAGGGTTAAAAGCAATTTATGAACAACAAGAAGCAAATATAATAATAAATAACGACACAACTGATTATTTTAAAATACAGAAGGGCACCAGGCAAGGGTGCCCACTTTCACCTTTGCTATTCATTTTGGTTTTGGAAATATTAAATCAAGAAATCAGATTGGATCAAGAAATAAATGGAATATCCCTAGGAGAGAAAATATATAAAATAAGGGCATTTGCGGATGATTTAGTTTTAATGGTGGAAAATCCAAAGGAAAGCATAGCAAAGGCTCTAGAAAAAATGGAAAACTTTGGATGGGTATCAGGTTTTGCTTTGAATAAAGAAAAAACGAAACTAATGGTAAAAAATATGGGAGATCAAGAGAAAAAGGAACTGGTAGAAAAATTTGGATTACAAATTGTAAAAAAAGTGAAATATTTAGGCATACAAATAACAATGAAAAATATAAATTTGTTTGAAGACAATTATAAAAAAATTTGGGAAGAAACAAAAAGAGAAATGGAAACTTGGACAAGACTGAAATTAACACTCTGGGGTAGAATTTCGGCTATTAAAATGAATATCTTACCAAAACTTCTGTTCCTTTTTCAAATGATTCCCATAATAGGTAAAGATGATTGTTTTAAGAAATGGAAAATGGACTTAACAAAATTTATATGGCAAGGCAAAAAGCCACGGATTAAATATAAATTATTAACTGACATAAAAGAGCGGGGAGGTTTTGGACTCCCAGACCTGAGACTATATTACGATGCAGCATGCTTTACTTGGATCAAGGATTGGATCAAATTGGATAACAGCGACATTCTGGATTTGGAGGGATGGAACAACAGATATGGTTGGCATGCCTATCTAATTTATAACAAAGTGGCAGTCCATAAAGAATTTCTAAGCCATGTAATTAGAAATGCATTATACAAGGTCTGGGTGAGACATAGAAGGTTGTTAGAACCAAAAACTCCATGGTGGGTCTCACCGCTAGAAGTAATATCAGTTAAAAAGAAAAATACTACAGGAAGAATGGCAACTTACCAGCAGCTCCTAAAGGAAGAACAGGGCCAATTAAAACTAAGACCATATGACGAGGTGACCCAATACTGTACCACATGGCTTCAATATCACCAAATTGCACAAATATTTAACCAGGATAAAGTAATAGGATTTGAAAAAGAAGAATCAAAATTACAAAAAGTATTATTACAAAACTCAAAAAAATATATATCCAGAATCTATAATTTATTATTAGAATGGGAATTAAAGGATGAAGAAATAAAAGAAGTTATGATCAAATGGGCATGTGATATAGGATATGTAATTCGGCTGGATCAATGGGAGAAATTATGGAAATATGACATCAAATTCACGGCATGTTATACAATAAGAGAAAATTTTATGAAAATGGTGTACCAATGGTACTTAACTCCAGTAAAATTGGCAAAAATTTACAAATTAAAATCGAATACCTGTTGGAGATGTAAAAAAGAAATAGGAACAATGTTCCACATGTGGTGGGAATGCCGACCCATTAAACAATTCTGGAATGAAATCTATGAAGAACTCAAAAGGATGTTTAAAATATCTTTTAGTAAAAAACCGGAGGCATTCCTTTTAGGTTTAATTACAAATGATATCCCCGAAAATCAAAGGAAAATATTCCTTTATGCAACAACAGCTGCCAGGATGCTTATAGCTAAAAACTGGAAAAGCAGAAAAATTCCATCAGTGAAAGATTGGCAAATTAAATTTTGTGAATACATAAATCTGGCAAGACTTACAGCTTACATAAGGGGACAATCGGACCAGAAACTATTAAAAGAATGGGGTTGTGCTAAAGAGTATATGAAAAAACATTGTTCTGGAGTCAGTATATTGGTATGTAATGAGTGATGCTTTACAGGGTTAAAGAACAAGAAAAATGACGTAAAAAAGCATAAAGATGGAAGTAATCTAATTAGACACAACAATACAGTAAGAGTAAATATCTTTGGAGGTCTTAGAACAAAGGAAGGAAGTCAATTTATGTTTATGTATGTTATGTTATGGTTTTGCTTTGTAGATGTGTGTTTTTTCGTTTTTGTGTATTCAATGTTTGTAATTTTTGTTACGATTTTGCACTGAAAATAAAAGCTAAAAAAAAAAAAAAAAAAAAAAAAAAGAAAATGTGTTCAGAACTCTGTACTAATGTGATGATGTAAAACCCATTTACATGGCACATGTCGATGACATACCATGGTGAATGTATGTTTTGTATTCTAAGGCCTGCCGTACGCCCAGCAGAGATGAATCGGGAGTTGAAATGTTGATGAGCTATTTTGTTCAGCTCGGCTTTGTAGAGAATAGATTTTTTTCGCCAAGCAGACACCTGGGGATTTTATTTACCTGGTAAGTTCCATTTAGAATGTTGTTAGTGTTGGTTCTAATGCATTGGGAGCACAGCTTTGCATAGTGGGTTTGAAATTTGACCTGGCGGATTGCAGCCCTGTGTTTCTGGAGGCAAAATGCAAAGCCTCCCATTTGGCCAAATAAGCTCTTAGCGATTCAGTCAGGCGTTGCAAGGAAGGGGTGTGCTGCTTTTAAGAGAGCAAGAAGAAATGTGCTTTCTAGTTGACAAAGCTCAGCAATTAATGTGTGTTACGTGCCCTGGATTATGAGCATTGTTGACTCTTAGTCAAAGTAAAGAAGAGCCCATCAATGAGCTGGTGCAAATGTAATGCTTGTCAGATGCTTAACTGTAGCTAAGAGGGTTGGGAGTGGGTCTTAAAACTGTCTATTCTTTGTCCTAATCCCCTCACCACCACCACCACCACACCACCCTTCTTAATTACATACATATTAGGTTTTGTTTCTGTTTTTGCTGAAGGTATGACTCTTTCACTGGTGTTCCCGTCTGCCAGAAGAACCTGTTGCTGGAAAAAGCTAGTATTCTGTTCAACATCGGAGCCCTCTACACCCAGATTGGCACAAGGTGCCATCAGCAGACGCAGGCTGGGCTTCAAAAGGCCATTGAAGCCTTTCAGAAAGCAGCAGGTAGGGAAGAGTTGTATGGTTGTTCTCCAAACACCTTAGAATAGTTGCTTGATCCAGTTGCTTCTCTTTTGCATGCATAGAGCCGTACAAGTTTCACATGAGCCTGTGTGTACACACTGTACCTTTCAGGGACATCCAAAGCGTGTTCTTTCCCATAGAGATTTCTAGGCACTGTAGTTCATCCTCCCAGAGCAGTCCTTAACCAATGACAGTGCCCAGAATTCTTTGAGGGAAAGAGTGTGCTTCAAATGTACCTTACAAGATATAGTGTGTACACAGGCTTCATTTAATTTCAACGTATTTGCCCTCTAAAGAAACCCAGGATTAAACAGGTTTTTAGCATGAGGGGGCACACGCTTAAAACCGTAATAATGAAAAGATTCACTTTTCGAGTTTAGTCCCATTAAATATGAAACTGCCCAAGTAACTCATTTAGTTGAGACTAAGGGTTGTATCCGATTTAAGCTACATACACAGCATATATTGATAACCAATGCCCCCCCAAACCCTAGGAATCATAGCTCTTTGAGGGGTAAACGACAATTCCCAGTATTTTGTCTGTGTGTGTGTGTGTCTGCGCGCTTTAAACGTGTGGTGTACATACAGCTTAAGTTTTATTCAGGAGTAGACCCATTGAATTGAAGTGACAATGTTAGTTAGTTATACTCTGCCATTTTCGTGCGTTTCCTTTCTAACTTTGGATGCAACACAAAGTGAATATTATGGTTAACAATTAATGAGCTGTAGTTTCAAGGCCTTAGACTGTGGTCCATTATTAACAGCTTTTTAAGTCTCATAAGTCTTTCTCCTCTCCTTCCCTAAGGTAGGCATTGCACTGGCTGGTATATAATTTATTGCAGCTTATACTCCAAAGGAAGGGCTGTCTGTGGCAGCATCTTCAGGTAGGGCTAGGAAAGTCTCCTGGCTAAAACCATAGGGAGCTACTGCCAGTCACTGTAGTACTTAGCTGGAGAGACCAAGGGTCTGATTTGGTGTAAGACAGCTTCCTGTGTCTCCAATGATCCACACTTTAAATTATCCCCACCCTAAGTGCAATGGCTTCCTGTATTGTGCCCACCAATCTCTGATGGGTGAGTCGTTTCAGGGGTCCCAGCACATACCTTGGTTTGTATTTCCTTGCAGTGGTGGTCACAGGAGACTGAGGGCATTTTCTGTGCCCTAAGGATTACTTTTGCTGGTTTTAATTTGGTTTAGTCAAAGGGAAAAATAGAATATGGAGAAATACAAGGAGTATTCCCTGGATGCCCAGATCCAGGTTTGGGACAAGTACTCTTTGGTGAGAGAGTCCCAGCAGAGATTTTAAAATCACAGCAAAAGAAGTGTAGAAATATAGCCTGTTAGACCTTTAAAATATTCCCTTCTAAGTTGCTTCCAAAGTTACCCACTTCTCTTAGCATAGAAAGAGACCATACATTTGGTAAGTTAAAAATGGTTTACTTACAAATTATTCAAAGGTCAGATTCATGTGCTTTTATATACAGCAGCAAGAAAAGACAGGCAGTTTATCTTGCAAAATGATGAGACTTTCTATATTACTTGCATAGAAATACAAAGATGGCTTGCTAAAGCCACACAGTCTAAGCTTCAAGCATCCAGCTTAGACGTCTGTACTGTTTGGGTTCACATGGTGGAAGAAAAAAGATCCAAAGGGGTTGGTAGCCCTTCCTCCCAAGGCGAGGGGCTGTGACCTAGCTAAGCCTGGCAGGACAATTTTCCAAAATTGTACCATGTGTGCACAAGAGGGAAATAATCAGAAGACTTGGGAGAAAGCCAAGAATTTCAGAAGTCCAAAAAAGTTGTGGGGGTTTTTTGGGGAGGGAGTGACCAACACTTCTTAGTACAGCCCAACAAGGACTAAGTGTTATCTGTGGTCATGGAATGCTGGCTGTTTGGAATGGAATGAATTGGAATGGCTTAATTTCTGAACAGCAGCTGCAAGCTACACACTGCAACATTTTGTTGCAGGTCCCACTTGTGTTTGTCTAATTTGCATAATTTGTACTCGGCACAGAATCTGTTTTTCTCCGCTGGAGCAGGATTCTGCCTCCCCCACCTTTGAACACAATCAAAACTACACACAGGCCCAGCTGAGATTATTCTGAGATGGGCACCCAGCCTAAATCTGTCTGCTTCAAAGATGTGCTTCAGTTTGCCTTTACAGCAAAATGCTTTTCAGTGTACCTGTGGGGCGTGACCACATAGCATTGTGCACAATGCGTTATCATTCATAACTGTACACATAGTTCTTTGTGGACAGAGGGAAGATTGTTGCTATGGCTTTGGTCTATAAACACAACCCTGTGCATACATATATGTACTTAAGAGACAAAAAAAAAAAAAGGTCACGGCTGAAGTACTTATGATGTAAGGATGAACTAAACCAAGACAAGCTGCTGTGGACTTTTGTCTGTGGATCTGCTAAGAAATTGAGGGTCTGGCAATTTTTTATCTAAAGCTGACATCTTTTTCTGTGAGAAGTTGAAAAGAACCTTTGCTCCCAGAATTTTTCAACCGCTTTTAAGGCAAAACGTATTAGAAATGGAGCTTTTCATAAAAGATTGCCCCACCCAAGGCTGACAATGGAAGCAGGAAATTTAAAACTAGCAAAAGCTCCGCCATAATGTCAGTAACCCCCTTGAGTGGGGGATGGGGGAATTCACAGAACCAAATAATGCAATGCTCCATTCTCTGTCATATTGGGCAATTAAAAACTTGCTTCTGAAACTTGACAAACTGGTTGGGTAAGGTGCATTTTTGAGATTAGATTTCAGCACCAGCATGCAAGTATTACTTTAGTGCTTATGCTACAGTAAATGTTTGTTTTAATTTTCCAAAAGGATAGTTTGTCATCTAACTTCATTTTGGCTTGCTTGCTGCTATGGCAGAGCTCTGGCTCGGCTCCAGACTCTGCTCGAGGGAGTGCCCTGGCTCAGTTATTAAGGGATTTCTCTTCCTCCTCAGACCCTCAAATGTCTCTGCTCTTTTTCGTCCCTCTCCTAACTGCCATGCCATTTCAGTGTTGCTGTCAATTGTTTTTATCCCACATTTCCTCCAAGGAACTCAGGTAGCACTTGCAGTGTTCCTCTTCACTACCACTCTTTTATCCTTACAACAAACCTGTGAGGTAGGCCAGAGTGAGAGTGGCCCAAAATCACACAGCAAGCTGCGTGGCAGAATAAGATTGGAACCTGGGTCTCCTTGGTAGTAGTCCTGCACTCTTGGGGCTGTGTGCATACCATACCTTTAAAGCACATTCAAAGCATCTTTTCCCTTTAAATAATTCTGGGCTCTCACAGTTACAGAAACCTGTACCAAACTACAGTGCCCATAATTATTTGAGGGAAAGAAGGTGTTTTAAACATATAGTGTGCACACAGTTTAACTCTGTGTTGGGGAATCTCCAGCCCATGAGCCTAATTAGGTCCACCAGGCCTCCGCATTTGGCCTTTGAGGCAGTTTTGGCCAAGACTCACCCACCTGCCCAACTGATGTCATATATGATGCTAGGGGCGGAGCAAGTAAAGAGTGAGTTGGGCCAAAAGGAGGTGTGCATAGAACAATGTGTGGTGCTCTAAGAACATAAGAATTGCCTGCTGGATCAAGCCAATGGCCCTTCTAATCCAATATCCTGTTCTCACATTGGCCCCAATGGGAAGCTTGCACAAGCCCAAGAGCCGCGTCCTCTCCTGTGGCTTCCGGCAACTGGGATTCCAAAGCATTGCTGCCTCCGTCTCTAGAGTTGGAGCATAGCCATCATGGCTAGTAGCCATTGAATTTGGCTAAGCATCTTTAAACTGCCCTGAGACCCCCAGGTATAGGGCGGTATATAAATTCAATAAAATAACAACAACAACAACAACAACAACAATTCAAAGTTGGTGGCTGTTATGTATTCATTGGTGGTCTGTATTTGCCTGAGCTTGAGTCTGGGCTAAGGATTCTGAGCTCCTGTCTTCTGATTCGATACATGATATCCAACCACAGAACATTTCAGGATTTGGACCTCTGCCATTGGCCCTTAAACTCTTAGTCATGATTCGCAGATTGGAAGTTTAGACAGCCAATCAACATTGGGAGTGGCCCAGGGCTTCAGAAATGTATACAAGCAGTTGCTTTGCCCTTGTTGTCCTATTCTGTTAGTTCAATAAAGGGTCTTGCTTTTGTCACTGTGTCTTGCCTTGTGGGAACCTACCTACACTTCAGTGGCCATCACCAGCTCCTCTGGGAGCAAGTTCCTTAATTGAACTGTGCTCTGCGTGAATAAGTCCTTTCTTTTATCTGTCCTGACAGCTTCATGGGATGTCCACAAGTTCTAGTGTCATGAGAGAGGGAGAAAACTTTTTCTCTATCCACTTTCTTCACTCCGTGCATAATTTTATAAACTCCTATCATGTCGCCTCTTATCTCGCCTTTTCTCTAAACTAAAAAGCCCCAAATGCTGTAACCTTTCCTCATAAGGGAGTCTCTCCACCCTTTTGATCATTTTGTTGCCCTTTCCTGAACCTTTGAGTAATCAGTAGATTGCCAGGGCTTCCAAGAGCCACTCAGGGCTCCAGGTCAGTGCCAGTGAGCCACAGGACACCCACGTGCTGCTCTGGGCCTTGTGCCCATGCAGTTTAATTTCAAAACTGCAGGGGCAAAAGTAGCTCCACCCACTTGTCAGATACCTGTGTTGGAGATAAAAGTCTGGCCTGCTTCAGATAATGCATACTGAATGCTTGGATATCTAATGCAGGTGTGGGAAACTTTTGGCCCTCCAGATGTTGCTGAACTACACCTCCCATCACCCCTGGCCATTGGCCATGCTTGCCGGGGCCTCTGGGAGTTGAAGTTCAGCAACAGCTGGAGGGCCAAAGGTTCCCCACACCGGAATACTTTAGTATTCACACAGAGCCGAAGTAGCTGTTGTTACAGCTTTCATTTAAACTTGGTATTTTGTTAGCCAGTAATCAAGATATCTTATAAACATCATATCACTACTAATATTTTTTTGTTCCCTCCCCTCCCCATTTCAGGAGTTTTAAATTACCTAAAAGAGACTTTTACTCACACTCCAAGTTACGACATGAGCCCTGCCATGCTGAGTGTGCTGGTCAAGATGATGTTGGCTCAGGCTCAGGAATGTGACTTTGAGCAGATTTGCCTTCCTGGAATACAAAATGAATTTTTCACACTTGTGAAAATGGCCCAGGAAGTGGCCAAGGTAGGTGACAAGGTGAAGGTCCTGTTCATATAGGCATGTTTTTATTATTTGATTATGGCATGTCTGAACTAGCCATCGTAGAATCGTAACTGTAGAACTTTCATATAATCTTATGTCAATTTGAATGGAATACTTTTTTTAAAAAAAATGGAAACACAGAAACGCACATAGAACCTTACACAGAGTCATAACATTGGTCCATCTAACTCAGTATTGTCCACACTGGCTGGCAGCAGCTCTCCAGGGTTGCAGATAGGGCTGGGAATGTCCCCTATCTGGATCTCCCTGGAACCAAACCGGAGCCTCCTGCACGCAAAGCAGACAGCCACTCTCCTGGAAAGTTGCTCTCAGAGCAACTTACATAAGGGTAAAGGTAAAGGGACCCCTGACCATTAGGTCCAGTCGTGACCGACTCTGGGGTTGCAGCGCTCATCTCGCTTTATTGGCCGAGGGAGCCAGCGTACAGCTTCCGGGTCATATGGCCAGAGCAGTGCACGGAAACACCGTTTACCTTCCCGCCAGTGTGGTAACTACTTATCTACTTGCACTTTGACATGCTTTTGAACTGCTAGCTTGGCAGGAGCAGGGACTGAGCAATGGGAGCTCACCCCGTCGCGGGGATTCGAACCACCGACCTTCTGATCGGCAAGTCCTACCCACGGCGCCATCCACGTCCGCAACTTACATACAGTCAATTAAAAACAAGGCAGTTCTTCTCCACAGGCTTGCAATGTAAAAAAGATGTGAAGCAGAAGGAAGAGGAAATGGGGAGGGAAGAGGAAAAGGCAAGCTCAGGAACAATTTTTAAAAGTTTTATAGTATTTCTTATAATGAAATGGAATTGGAATGGGGACAGTTCAAGGACAGGAGGAGTCTGATGGGGTCCATCAGCACTGGTGGAATGGGTCCTGCCTTCCATCTCTCCCACTGCTGGAATTGACTTGCAAACAATTGTTCTACTGCCAGCCAAACTTTTAAAAGGGCATTCACATTCCAGCTGGGAATCTCACCCTGCCTACCTTGGGATTCTCAGAAAAAGAAGGCTCCTGCTCAGAATTCGAAACAGGCAGAGGAAGGTTGCCAGGGAGTGTATGAATTGCGCCTGAGAGAAATTGGCTTTGATGACCAAACTGCATAACCTGGTGAGCAAATAAAGTACCTCAGTTTGCAGCAGCCAACGAAGGTCATGGAGCACATGACTTAAAGCTGCCTCTGCAGACTTTGGCTTGCAAATGCTAAGTTCCAGTGGCATGGTTGCAAACAGGACCTAAATCCAGATTTTAATCTAGCTCTTCAGAAACAAGTGCACGTTGATTAAATTAGCCATCTGCCAACAGTTCTTCTCATTAAGGCAACTGAAAGATTTGCCTAACAATTATGCTACCCCCATTATAGCAGGTAGATTATTGCAACACATTCAAAGCACTTTCTTTCCCACAAAGAATTCTGGGCACTGTAGTTTGTGAAGGGTTGCTGGGAGAATTGTAACTCTGTGAGAGGCAAACTACAGTGCCCAGAATTGTCTGAAGGGATGGAAGGTGCTTATGTGCTTTAAAGGTATACAGTATATTCCACAGTATAAAGGACTCAGACAGTGCCCTTTCATGGTCAATAAAATCCAGATCACACTAAGAATGTGAAATTTTACATTCATTAGAAAACAAATAAGTTTCTACTGTTTCCTTTTTTTAAAAAAGGGTTAAACTCCCTGGCTGGTAATGAGAGAATGTGGACAGTGTGGGTTCAAGGTTCAGTAACAGAGCACATGCTTTGCATGGAGAAGTATCTGGCTCTGTCCTCTAGTTCAGTGCCTTATTTTCTCATGGAGAACATTCTGAGGGCCACATGTCAGTGGTGGTTGGGGCCAGAGGCCAAAGTGGGTGGAACAAGGGGTGTGACTTTTCCCTTTGTATGATTGTCTACATTACAGGCTTTGCAAAAGTAAAGGTTTCTACACACAGAGAGACACACACGACCATCCTTCATCTAAGGCAAACAAAAGGCATTGTTGTAGTTGCAGGATGCATTCCAGCCAAGAAAAGCACTTGTGGAAGGTGCAGAGCAGGGCTGGTGAAGGGGGCATGGCCAAAGGAGAACCCCAGAGGCTGGATAAAGTGCCCCAGAGGGCCACATTTCAACTCCACTCAGGCCTGCGGTTCTCCCCTCCCCACCCTCACAAGTTAAAAGATCAGGCAATGGGCAAGACCTCTGCCAGAGACCCTGAAGAGGTGTTATTAGTCATGGCAGATGGACCTGGTATGAAGCAGCTTCCTGTGCAAAACCTGGTGTTTTAAGGAGGCAGGACAAGAGGCAAATTTTTGACTCAGAGAAAGAATAAAGGTAAAAGGTAAAGGGACCCCTGACCATTAGATCCAGCCGTGACTGACTCTGGGGTTGCGGCGCTCATCTCACTTTATTGGCCGAGGGAGCCGGCGTACAGCTTCCGGGTCATGTGGCCAGCATGACTAAGCTGCTTCTGGCGAACCAGAGCAGCACACGGAAATGCCGTTTACCTTCCCACCAGAGTGGTCCCTATTTATCTACTTGCACTTTGACGTGCTTTCGAACTGCTAGGTTGGCAGGAGCAGGGACCGAGCAATGGGAGTGCACCCCGTCGTGGGGATTCGAACCACCGACCTTCTGATTGGCACGTCCTAGGCTCTGGTTTAACCCACAGCGCCACCCACGTCCCTCTAGAGAAAGAATAGTGGATTGTATAGTACCACAGTGGCTGTTACTCCCAAGCCATCCTGGATCTTAAGGCATTGCTGGGTGGGACCTCCCTGGTCCCAACAGGCAACGTCCAGAGATGCTCCTGCAGTAGCTGAAGGGATTTCTGCTTAGACAAAGAGGGTGGGGTGCACTAACCAATTCCCGTGGATTTCCTTTACATGCACACATCAGCTCTTGAGGGTCCTCCAAACCTCATCAGGAAGGAAAAGGCAAGAAAGCTTGAGTGGAACTCTGCTTGTGCTTCTCAGGGTCCACGGCAGATTTCATCCAGTGAGGAGGCCTTAGACTGTTGCTTTTCCTGTTTCATTTAAAGTCACTCTTCTTGCTTCAGCCATTCAGCTTCCACACTCACATGGGTGAGTGCATGTGGAGAAAACACCAATGGTTCACAGTTTTAGTTTTGAATCCTTCCTAATTTCAACCTTTCCAGCCTACAAATCCTCCTAGGTGTGCACACCCTATTGACCATCCGCAAATGGTTGGGATTAACCACAGATGACTGAGCTTTTAATGACAAGGAAAATGTCTCAGAGTTGGACTTTGTGCTTTTGTTTTCAGGTTGGAGAAACATACATGCTTGTTAACACAGCAATGAGTCAAGCACCAGTCAAGGAGAACATCCCTTATTCCTGGTCAAAACTGGCTCAAGTCAAATCGGACCATTTCAGAGCATTGGCACATTATTTTGTTGCAACAATTTTGAGTGACCACCAACGTAAGTCAGGTTTTGGAATCATTCGCTTCTTTGCTTTGTTTCAGCAAATGGCGCAAGCCAAGAAACATGGGAGGAACTGGTGTTAGACTTGTGTGTGTTAAACTACGGAACTTGCTCCCATAGGAGGCTGTGATGGCCACCAACTTGGATGGCATTAAAAGAGGATTAGACAAATTAATGGTGGAGGAGAAGGCTATTGATGGCTGCTAGCCATGATGTCTGTTCTTGGCCTCCACAGTTGGAGGTAGCAATGCTTCTGAATACCAGTTGTTGAAAACCACAGGAGAAGAGAGTGTTGCTCTTGTGCTCGAATCCTGCTTGCTGGTTTCCCACAGACAACTGTTCAGCCAGCATGCTAGGCCTCTTTCTCTTGCATTTTGTAGTAAGAATCCGTTTGCTATTATGATTGTGTTTTTAACTTCTGGAAGCTAACCTGAATGATGCGTATGCATTTGGATGAGAAATAATTTCATGTATTTATGTACGAATAAATGAATAAAATAAAATTAGTTACAGGTGCTTATACTTTGTTACAGCAGGCATTTGAATGCAATAATGTCCCTTTTTTTTCCATGGGTGAAATATCGGATATTTTGATAAGCAAAATAAAAGCTTCTTTTTAAGTCATCCAAACCGCATGCGTGTGTGTGTGTGTGTGTGTGTGTTAGGGATGGAGTCAGGTTGTTGTCTGAGGATCATATCACCCTTGTCCAGAAACCCCCCCCCCAAAAAAAAAAAACCCATGGACACAGCCTTTTAATAACTTTGGCATTCCCCATCTGGAAAATTGGTTTCCTTGTCTGTTTAAAAACTTAAGAGCATAACATCAGTCCAATGGTCCATCAAGTCCAGCATCTTATTCTCATGGTGGCCAACCAGATGCTTGCTTAATGCAGTCTTGGACAGCCTGATGAAAGAAATGGGAGGAATTACTTAGCCAGCACATGCAGAATTGAGAAGGAGACAACTATTATTATATCATGTATGCAAATTACATCACCAAAAAACCTGCCAGTTGCTAAGCTTGGCTGGTGATGATTCAGTGGTACCACCTACCAATTTATTTAGGGTGGGTAAAAAGATACCCTAATGGTCCAGCTTAAGAAGAGTATATTATTTGTGTATCTTAATATGCACCTTATGCCAGAGAAATTATCCTTTTGTGCTCTGCCATTTCTTCTCCTCTGTCTAATTTCAAAAATGGTGCTCTGTAAACTTTGTGTGTTTGATCCTCGCCATACCCCACCTGGTTTGTGGCCCCCGGACCTTTGGACAAGGGGAAATGTGGCCCTCTGGCTGGGAACATTCTCCATACTTGATCTAAAAATCTGCTACATATGGCAGTAAATCTTAAACTAAACAAAACAATAAAATTGCACTTTGGTAGAGCTCAAGTTCCCTTGCCCTCTATTTCCTTGTTATTCTGCAATTAGCTAATGTTTGCAAACAGGTTTGAAGACGGAAGGTGTGCTTTTTTTTAACATTCTGAGTAAAGTAGTCTTGGTGAGCATGCCATGACATTCAGGCATCTGTCAGCAAAACAAGCCTATGAAGAATCCAAAATAATGTAAAGAGTAGTCCACTTAAACAGGTTTTAGAGATTGTTGTTCATGTTTTCAGGCCACACCTTCACTTAGCAGACCTTGAGGCATCTCCACCAGACGGAAATGAAAGTAAACCTGTATTTATCCTCTCTTTCATGTGCATTTGTTTACACCATTCTAGTGCGCCAGAATGATGACGAAGACCAACAGGAAAAGGCTTTTTCCCAGCTGTATGACCACATGCCGGAAGGACTGACCCCCTTGGCTGTTTTGCGGGACCGAGTTCAGCGGAAACAACTTGGTGAGGGCAAGCTCCCTTATCTTGGCTCAGTCCAGACATTGCCTCAAACCAGGGCTTTCACTAACCCTGGTTTAGAACCAAAAATCATGGATTGAACAGCCAGACGTGCAGGCAGATTCTGATCTTTGCTCCAGCCACCTTCTCATGCCTCCCCAAACTGGGGCAATTTGATACAGCCACCCCACTCATTCTCAGTAAGACTTGTCCACATGGCTCAGCTGCCTTCGGTGGGGAGGTTGATGACTGAAGGTGTGGAGGGACAGAGGAGGAAGCTGATTATGCCACTCACAGCTAGCCAGATCCTCATGTCCACTTGTGAGTCACAAAAGGGATTGTTACCTGTGTCCCCCATTTCCCCAAGCACTGAGATGCCCCAGGGGCAGCGTTACACACCTAGGAGCACAAAGAAGAATTTGACTGGAAATTAATTGATTTCTAACCTTTTGAAGGAAAGGTGGGATGTAGATGCAAAAATTAAATAAATAAAAACTTGGACAGCGTTCATAACCATGTATCTGGAGGCTGAAGAAAGAGCAGTAGATGTTGGATGTTTTCAGGTGAGATAGTGATAGGATGCCATGTGTCCTGCCTTACCCTTGCTTGAAGATAGCAGGTAACCTATTTCTGGTAGGAAGTAATGATTTAAAAAGGGCTCCTCTGTTGCAAATGCTCCTGTGACAGGAGCATCTGAGATGGCTAAGCTCTCAAGCACTATATGCACATGGCTCCCATATCACCTCAAATGCGGGGTTTTGCTCTTCCGTACAGCTGGCAAGAGTGAATCCGGGCATGTGTGTGTGTGTGTGTGTGTGTACCTGCTTTGCTGTGGCCAGCAAGTCAGGCCTTTAAATTTCAGAAGATCCCATGTTCCTGCCCTCACTGAAACAATCCTTACGATTGCATGCCGGTCTCTGAAATGTCTTCTGCAAAGCTTGTTCAGTTTTGCTAAGGATTGTGAGAGTTTGGTGTTTGACCACAACAGCTAGGCTTCTGGTTGTGAAGGGGCCAATCTACATTGACATTTATGGAACATGAAGTGGCGGGGAGCGGGGAGAATATTTTAGGAGCTAACCCTTGTGTTATGGTCCTGTATATTTGCTTTTCCCAGCAAAAGCTCACCTGCGGAGAGCCATTGTTCATCATGAAGAAGCCTTGAGGGTTTGTGGCTTGTGCAAAAAGCTCCGGAATATTGAGGTGCTCCAGGAAATCCTGTCAGTTGCCCACAAGCGGTCCCTTCTCAAATATTCACAGCAGGAGCAGGAAGATGACTTTTCGAGTTTGCTGCAGGCTCCAGATATCCTCCGTAAGTCCTTTATAGTCTGGGGTGCCCCAGACTCGAATCCCTTCCATATACTGTTTCTATTTTATCTGAAAGCCGCCTTGAATCCCTGTCAGGGAAAAAGGCAGGATTTAAATAAGCATCAGCAGCATCTTCAAGTGGGAGCTTTACTCTTGAACTGCTGGCTGAGAAAGGCCTCGTCCAAATCTTGTATCGGCCCAGGACCCACTAGGTAGGGGGAGGGAGAAGTTCTTGGCATACTAATTTTGTTAGTTTACTTATTATACCGCTCTTCAAATAAATGGCACCAGGGTGGTTTAGAAAAAACTTTATCACAATCTCACTTCAAAAAAACTGATCAAAAGAAAGCCAAGCTTGTTTTGAAAACAACCAGGAGCCAAAAAGAATACTAAAAGAAAAGGATAATTCCCAACAATATATAGGAAAACCCATTGTTTTCAGCTTCATTATAAATGGCTTTGTTGTTGGGTGACCTCTAATACTGTAAATAATAAATAAATGCCTCAACATTGTGAGGAAGGGGGCGAAACATGCCTTCTGCGGAAGGGAGCTCCCAAGCTCCCAGATAGCCTTGCTTCTTGTAGAAGCTGCTCTGTCTTCCTGACAAGGTGGAGGCTTAATCGGGGCCTTGTCAGAAGACCTCATATTTCACAGAGCAGGGCTGGGAACTTCTGGCCTTGGGGTTGCTGGCCACGCTGGCTGGGACTGACAGGAGTTGGAGCCCAACAACATCTGGGGGGCCACCGATTCTCTACCTCTGTCACAGGAGTTCATACGGAGGTGCTCTCTGGGTGGAGGTATTCCCTGTCCCAGCATTAGCAACCTCAGAGGGTTGTTGTGAAGATAAAATGGGAGCTGGGTGGGAAAGTGATGTGTGCTGTTCTACACTCCTTGCCAAAAGTGTGTGTGTGTGTGGGGGGGGAATAATAATACTAAGTTTTGTTTGATTTTGTTATAGCTAAGACAGACCATAAAATAGAAGCGGTCGCTCCTCTGTTCTCCAAGGTCAAAGTCAAAGACTTCTTTGAGAGGCTGGTATGTATGAAGCAACCTTGCCTGTTCCTGTTTGCTTGGGTGCCCCTCTGTAATTTTGCTTCTAATGGATGCAAATTCATTTTCTTGTTAAAGGGAAATTCACTATGAGTCTGCAGTTAATAGAGCTCATTAAGGGAAGCTTTTCAAATTGCATACATTAAACCCTTGCAACTAGCAGTGGAGACTGTACTTCTGTGATCTGAATACAGAATTAGCTTTCTGTTCAGATCCTCGTCCCAAGACAGGGTTATACCAGCTTAGCCAGACCTAGTCGGGATCTGTTGACTGTCAGGTGGGTTGAGGTACATGTCTGTTTAGTCTGGACTATAGATTTGTGTGTGTTGTTAATGTGAATTAAGCTATTTGTGTTTACGTGTGCGTGCATGTTTGTGTACAAACACACACACCACCATGAACTACTTGGATTAAGAGGGATAAAAAGTAAAATTTGCTTTTTCTCTTGGATCTTCACTGACAGTCTGATGCAGACAGAGCATTTCCTGGTACCTATTGTTAAGACATTAGGAACACCCCTCAGGCTTGAGCACTCCTCTCCTGCTGCCCTTGGCCTTATGTACACCTTCCTCTTAAGAAGATAAAAGAACCTGCTGGATCTGGCCAAAGGCTCATCTGGTCCAGCATTTGGTTCTCATAGTGGCCAACTTTGGAAAGTCTGAAATAAGAATCTGAGTGCAACAGCACTCTCTCCGCTTGCAGTTTCCAGGAACTGGTACAGTCACAGCTTTAACTATGGCTTATTCATTATTGTTAATGTTAACTATGGTTTAGCAAACTAGTCGGGAGAATGCGTAACATTGGACCTAATTGATCAAATGGGCATACATCTGTACCAGGCCTAAGAAAATTTTATTTAGGTTTTATTTATTAAATTTATATCCTGCCCATCCTCCCAAAAGAGCTCAGGGCAGCAGTGTCATAAAAAATGCAAGGACATTTCTAGGTAATATGAAAGAGGAGAGAAAAAGAGGGAGGATGGTCATGTGTAGTGGACTCTGTTCCACTGGGGCTAGTGAAGCACTGACCCAGCAGCTTCAGTGTACCCTCAGCCAGCCTGCATCTGCCTGCCTGCCTTCTGACTTAACAAGGCCAGGGGGTGGTCCTGCCTGCCAGCTTTTCTCCTCCGTTGTCTCAGTGTTGCCCTCATAGAACTCAGCAGGAAGGATGACGCTG
Organism: Podarcis gaigeae; assembly: GCF_964106915.1. NCBI lineage: Eukaryota > Metazoa > Chordata > Lepidosauria > Squamata > Lacertidae > Podarcis > Podarcis gaigeae. The sequence goes on from NC_139684.1 coordinate 29,095,949, forward strand.
GGGGCAAGACTAGAATGAGTTGGCTATGACGCCACCTAGTGTTGGGCTCCCTGCCTTCTGCCGCACCAGTCTCAATGGGCGCCAGCCACCATTGCCCCCCACATGCGGTGGAGAGTTTCTATGGCTCACCTTAACAGTTGCAGATCACCAAGGATAATGGTCCGTACTTCTCTTCCTCTTTCAGGGTCCGCTGACGGTCTTTTCAGCAAAGCAGAGGTGGACTGCTCCTCGCACTGTCCGTTTCCAGTGTGAAGCTGAGGGTCTGGGGTTTACCCTGAAAGGAGGCCCCCCAGTGCATGTTTACTGTCTGGATCCAGATTGCCCTGCATCAGTAAGTAGGACTCTCCCTATGCTGCCTTCCACTGGCTTTACAGGGCTCTGTGGGAAAGCTTCACTGCACCCTGGGACCTTCCACGTTTGGTGTAGAGGGGATCGCGTTAATTTCAGCGAAATTTTCAGAGTTAAATATTAGCAAAAGCTGAACCTTCCCTCTCTTGCACAGCTGTTCAGTTTCCCCTTACAGCAGGGGTAGGAAGGCCTGAGGCAGAAAATTAAAAACCTGTTCTCCTGTACCTTGAGGTCTTGCTCGCAACAGTAGGCCTGTGAAGTGGGTGGGTCAATGGGGGCAGATTCTATGTCAGGTATGGACAAGGTGAAGTTGGGGCACAGCCTTGGAAGGGGATAAGAAAGAGAAAGAGCAGCAGGTGGAGAGAAAAGGCTAGGTGTTCAAAAAGGAAACCATGTGAAGAAATAGCATCCCTGAGTCGATGTATGGTCTTACGAAGCTGCTTTTAGATTGAGTCAACCCACTGTTACCCACTCTGATTGGTGGTGCAAGAGTGGGCCTGCAGTGCTCAGAGAGTAAGATGATGTTGAGGGTCACGTGTTTCCCGCCCCGGATCCAGCATCTGAGGCATGCCCTTCTTGGCTCCACTGCTTTGAATTATTTTAGCTGGAGTTGCTGGAGGTTGAACTAAGGTTCTTCTGCATGCCAAGCATGTGCTCTTCCATTGAGCCATGCCTGTTCCCAGAAGAGAGGGTAGGGTCAGTCTCTTTTGTGCAGATTTAGCAGTGTGGTCCTGTGCATGTTCACGCTCTTCAGTGGGGCTTCCCTCCCAGTTTACATGTACATAGGATTGCATACCTGTGACTTCAATTATGCTTGTCCTTCACTGTGAGAGGCAGCATTCTCTGGGTTAGGCAGCACCTGACCACTCCATACTGTTTGCCATATATGGGGAGAGGAGGAAATATTTCCAGAGAATGTGACCTGGGGCCCCTCTGGACAGGGGCTTTTCTGCTAGTATCTTCTGCGACATCTTTTTGACGCAATAATGATACACTAGTAGTGGATTTAACCTGCTTCAGCAGTTCAGCAATACTTCTCCAAAGCTACCACATTATTGCTGTCTGGAGGACCAAACAAAAACCCCCAAGCTCCAGAAAATTTGTTATATTTGACACGGAATTTTAGCAGGAAGTTACAGAATCGGTAACGAAATGAAGCCCCAAAAGATTTGCATGTGCAAACAGAATTGAAAATAGGATTGTGTCCTGATAGCATCATGAGCATGAAGCATCAAAGATATACGCAATAAAAAGGATGTCCAGATGGGCTCATGTTGCTTTCTGCCCAATCGCAGCTGATACTAAGATGTACCCAATGATTCTAAGTTGGCAGGTCTGAAAGAAGGAGACTGTGTCGTTTCTATTGAAGGCATGGATTGCAAATGGCTGGGAGTGAGTGAGGTCTTGGAAAAACTGAGAAATGTCAGCAGGCAAGAGACTGAGATCCAGGTCATCAGCTGCCAAGATAACCCAGTGTCCATGGTATGTAAAGAGGTAACTCTCAAATATGAGCTGGGAACCTACAACAAAGCGTTGCCACATGGAGTGCTCTTGTTGAAGGCACTAGGCAGCCATTCCCTCTCTAAGGATACTCCATTCCATTCTCCTTCTCCTTCCCCCACAAAAAAAGGCCTGCCAGCATTCCATGCCCACTCAATATATTCTGTCTGGGCGAGGAGCTATGATTGTTTCCCTCTAAAGTTGTTTTTCTATTCTGTTGACTTCATGTTGGTTTTGGATGTTTTCTAAATCTAGGAACTAGGGAAAGGATTTCACTTTTTCTCCGCAATCTCCATGCTAACTAGACTAGTGTTAAATTCTTATTTTTCCAAAGTTGCTGCTAGTGATCTGTCTAAGTTTATGTTTCAGGAATTTAATGCTGAGCATATAGCCCTTTTCAAAAGCAGGCAGCCCTGGACAAATTGCCTTCTTACAAAACATGCTTCGCCCTATGAGCCTTTCCAGACCTAATAAGCAATGTTCAGTGGTCTAGATTGGCCTGTGTCCATCATGGAATATAATTAATGCTGAAGAATGGCAAAATCTGTCCCAGCAAATGGTTCACATACTGCATGCCCTTTTGTTGTCTTCCAAATGTTGACCCATCATGGATGACTGATTATTAATATTTTTTTAATGCTCTTTCCCTCCTAGCATAACAAAAGTGCAACTTATTCTGCAGGAATGCAGAAAACATACTCTCTGATTTGTTTGGCTATGGAAGAAGATAAAATAGATAAGACCAAGAAGGTGGCTCCTAAACTTTCCTTTTTGAGTTGGGGAACGAAGAACAGAAAAAAAGCAGCCAGCACACTCTGCCTGCCTTCTGCTGTGCCTGGAAGCACCCCAACCAAGAAGAAACTTGTCTCGCCTTTCACACTCCTGAGTACGGACAGCTCCTTGTACTAGGACTTGAAAAGAGAGGCTTATTCTTGCTGGAAAGGTTCCCTGAATGCATGTGCCATAAATCTGAAATGTAGCCCTTTTGTGAATCTGGAGTAAGCCCAGAGTTACGGCACCCTACATGGTTTTTAAGGACCCTGCACTGCCACTGTTGGAGAAGCACAGCATTGTCATCAGGAGAGATTTGGGAGCCCTTTCGCTTGAAAAGAAAATGACGTATGTTGCCACCAGACTACATGTGAGATTCCTGTCTGGGTTTCTGTCCTAGTTATTATTTGTCCTGCAAAACTATAGACAAAGTTGTTTATAGCATGCAGTATAAGCTGCAAAGACTTATGAAGGATTTAAAAAAATGTCATTGTATATAGCAGGGGCAAGTTCATGACATGATACCGGTGATGAACAGCAATTTTAAACGAAGGCTGATTGAATGTCCGCTTTAGACTAGCAGACGAAGAAAAACAATTGCTTGCAAAAATGCCATAGAGTTAGGGACAGTTCTCCTGTCGCTGTACATTGAAGCCATTGAAGTCCACAAACATTACAGGGGAGACTGATGTGGTGGGAGCCTGTGGCCCTCCAGATAATCTCTGACCATAATCCCTAATCACTGGCCAAGCTGGTGGAAACAGCTGGGGGTCCCCAAATACCAGGGGTGCAGCAGCTTCCCCCATCCCTTGGTTAAGTTAATAAGCGGGTGCTCATGCATCTTCCATGGTGCTGCTATGTAATGTGCAGAGGGCATTGAGTATACCTTTCACAAACAGGGTTTAGCAGTCCTAATATTTCAGAATTGCATGATATGCTGTAGGTTCTTTACCTCTGTGAAGCCGAATAATAACTGTAAATATGGCAATTTGTGGTGGCATTTTAAAACTATCCGGGTTATATATTGCTACAGGTGTTAAAGATAGGAAGGGGCAATATAAAAAAAACGCTTTTGGTCTGGATCAAGTTCATGCCATTGTAAAAACGTATAGTTTAGTTACAGCAGAGCTGTGGAACTGGTGACCTTCCAGATTGTGTTGGAATCCAGCGTCAGAACCAGTTAGCAGGCCTGCTGCTTGGGGATTTTGTGACTGGTAGTCCAGCAACATCTGGAGGGTCACAGCCCCCACCCCAAGCTGCAGCTCCCATAGTGCCACTGTATTTGGAGTAATATTCCAAAGTGCTTCCAATGTAATTAACAGTGCCTTAAAGAGAAATTTAGGGATTCACCAGTGACTTAGGAACTCAGCCAGCTGGTAAATGTGATCTCTCCCCCACCCCATAATTTTGTGTTTTATTGCTGCTATAACTTCTGTTCATTGTAAAGTTGCAGGTTGCTAACACAGTTGTGTTAGACTGAAATATTGTCTACAGGGTAGATCTTATGATGTTTGGTCAATACAGATTAAGCGGATGAAATCCTGACTCCATCTGAGCTCCTGCTTTGGGTTGCGCTGGAGTTGAGATTGCTTCTGATTTGAAATTTTAGAAAATGTTTCAAGTGGAAAGTTTTTGGAAAATCTGGACCACTAACTTTGTATTAACTCATGATTCTTCTTAGGCTTTTGTGTTTATACATGGTAGGGTGTAAATATATAAATTTTAAAAGATTTTATTTAAGAATGAGTCCTGCAGGTGAATTCTGCTGAGGAACAACTTATTTTCCATTTGAATATGAACAGTATGATACAGTTTCAATTCTGATTGACTGTTGACATTTGTTTAGAATGCAGATTTAAAACAACTTGCTTCATAATGATCCTTCTGTGAAAGGAAAAATTATAAATAGCAGCTGCTGCTATTGTTTTGTTGTTGTTGTGCAATATCTGAATTAACACTGTGGAATCAATCCTGTCCATTAATAAAATATGTGTAGCAAGTCATGCAGCAAATCTTCTGATTATGTCATTGTATTACATATAGCAACACAGGCAGTATAATACTTGCATTTCTACTTTTTAATATATCGTTTTGATATCTAAATTGTTTAAAAACTGTATGGTATTTTTGGATATGTTGTGTTAATTTTACAATGTTGCACAGTTGCTGTTCTTCCATCTAGCTCAATATCATCTACCATGATTAGTAGCACCTCTCCAGGGTCTCTGGCAGAGGTATTTCCCATTGCCTGTTGCCTGATCCTTTTAAATGGAGATGCCACAGATTTGGCAGAGCATCTGCTTTGCAACCCCAGGTATGGTTGGGTGAGACCCCTGTCTGAAACCCTGGAGAGCTGCTGCCAGTCAGTGTAGATAATACCAAGCTAGATTGACTGCTCATCTGACTCAGTTTAAAGCAGTTTTCCCTGTTCCTAACCTGGGACCTTAAGCATAAGGAACAGGTGCACAGTCACTGAGCTAAGACTCCCTCCTCTTTAAGCTGCAAGAGCCAATAAAGGATCAGGGTGAGGTGGTGGTGGAAGTGTATGAAAACAGGGGGACATGCTTCCTCCAAGTGAAAGTCCCTTCTTTTACCCACTCTCCTGTGTTCCCTCTTGCATAATAGGGAAATAGTTTTGTTCAAACATTCTGGCTCCACTTACCCCTTGCATATTTTCACTCCAGATCAAGACAGGGACACAGAAGCAAAAGAAATGTCACACAGCCCTCCTGGCGATTTTTTAATTTTATTTTTTTGCTTAGTGCTACAATTCATTCTCAGATCTGCTTCTTCTCCAAAACCTTTCCAAGATCACTAGGATGTGTTAAGAGTTATAGGTTAGCCTTACGTGCCCAGACCCTTACTTAAAAAAATAATACTTTGGGTTTAAAATCTTCATAAACCCACTGTGTGAAAAAGGAGCAGCATGGCTGTTTCACAAATTGTGATAAAGATTTTGATAGATTAGGAAGTAAGACTTTAACTTCATTAGCAGGAACAGCTCTTGCACTTAATTACTCATGTTCTTGGTTTCCTTAATCTAATGGAACAGGCCAACCATTTAAAATAATTAACTGGATATATAGACTGGAAAACAATAAATGAAGGCATCTCAGTATACACAAAGTAGAAAAATATACAAGTGGGAAAAGAAACACCAGAAAGAAGGCATATACAGTGGTACCTTGGGTTACATACACTTCAGGTTACATACGCTTCAGGTTACAGACTCCGCTAACCCAGAAATATTACCTCTGGTTAAGAACTTTGTTTCAGGATGAGAACAGATATTGTGCTTTGGCGGCGCAGCAGCAGGAGGCCCTATTAGCTAAAGTGGTGCTTCAGGTTAAGAATAGTTTCAGGTTAAGAACGGACCTCCAGAATGAATTACGTAAGTACTTAACCCGAGGTACCACTGTACTTCAGACAATCAAATAACACCAACACAGCCACCACTTTTCCTGCTTTTGCAAGAAATCCTAAGTACCAATGGCAATCTAATCATTATATTTGAGGCTCCAGTAACTCATATCTATGGAATATGGGAATCTGCATCCCCATAAAATTGCATTGCTATGGAAATGCAGCCTCTTTGTATTTGAACTGTAGTAATGTTTTGCAACAACTATGATTAAATTACTTTCATCCTACAACCTCCACTGCTTGGGAGATTAGTATGCGCATCCACACTTCAGTGAGGAGTTCACAGGGAGGTCTCAGGAGAGCTCCTAAATTGCCCCAGAAGCACCGCAGCAAAAAGCTGCAGCTCAGTAATAACACATTTGAGATGTGCATTCAGAAGTTATCAGGTTTGATCCTGGTTTCTCTTCGTAAGCAATGGGGAGCATACAGCATTCAAGATGTTGCGGGCCCACAACTCAGCTCCTCTCTTAACTACTGGCCACAGTGGAACGCCCAATGCATGTCCTAATACGACTTGAAAAGTCGCAAACTGAAGCCATGGGCTGAGCTGCCGCCGGTCAGTTGCTTAAATGGAGGCAGCAAAGAGAACCCCTTGCAACAGATAGTGCTTTGCAGCTCAGAATAAACTAAACAATGCCACAACAGCCTAATGATTAATTACAAAGCTAGATGTATGTGTGGGTTGTTGTTCTTTAAAAAAAAAATTCTAGAAGGCAGGCATTCAGAAATATTTTTTTAAAATCTCCAGGGTTTACAATATAGAGACTTGCCTTCCAAATGTTATTCTGCCAACATCGAAAGCACTCAAAGCCCTGTGGCACCTAGAAAACTGACGTATTTGTCATCGAGTATTTGTAGGGTAAGGCCTAGTTCATCTATGATTCAACATGTAACACATACTGTATCAATCAAGTTTGTTCGCAAAGTATCTGATCGTTGATCTATGACCTAAATCCCTAAGGCTTTAGTCATAGACAAAACTTTTTTCTCTTCAATGACCATAGCTGAACTTCGTGGAGAAGTCTGTGCGCCTGAGGGCACCTTTTGTTATCTTTCAGTGCAAGACAAGACTGCCTAAAAGCTTTTGCCCTTCTGATGACTCATGAAAAGACCTGATGGCAAGAAACTTGAATGTCCTTCCTGCTTCTGAATGCCTCAGCACTCTGGATTGCAAAAGGTTGCTTTTGAACGCCCAGAGAACTTCCTAGCACTGATGTTTCAATGATAACCCCAAGAGCCCGCCTGTTGTGCTCTGCTACACCTAACAGAAGGCTTGGTTTAGAAGGTGTTGTTGTTTAGTCGTTTAGTCTTGTACTGCTCTTCATGACCCCATGGACCAGAGCACGCCAGGCACCCCTGTTCTCCACCGCCTCCCGCAGTTTGGTCAAACTCATGTTTGTAGCTTCGAGAACACTATCCAATCATCTTGTCCTCTGTCGTCCCCTTCTCCTTGTGCCCTCCATCTTTCCCAACATCAGGGTCTTTTCCAGGGAGTCTTCTCTTCTCATGAGGTGGCCAAAGTATTGGAGCCTCAGCTTCAGGATCTGTTCTTCCAGTGAGCACTCAGGGCTGATTTCCTTAAGAATGGATAGGTTTGATCTTCTTGCAGTCCATGGGACTCTCAAGAGTCTCCTCCAGCACCATAATTCAAAAGCATCAATTCAGCAGAGTTGGAGCAGCTGCTTCACCATGGAATGCAGGCGTAGGGAATGTCAGGCCTCTCTGGCTCTCAGCATTCTGCCCCCACATCCACACCTCTCCCCAACCCTGCTTCTCATCTACCTGGATTGCTTTTGCCTGGCTAGAACATGGACTTCAACTGCGATAATTCCGCTTGCTTGCCTGTATAGAGGATGGCAAGAGAGGTCTGTGTACACAGAACCCTCTGACTTCTATGGTTCCATGAAGTGTAGCCTAATGTACAAAGGCAAGTCATATCCATTGTTCCGCCTACTTACCCCTGGGAATGGCCACTGGTGCTATTGTCCTTGTAAGAGAAGCCACCAAGATTCAATAAAGGTCTCCGCTTTGAAGCTTCCTCATCCGAGTTTATTCTGTTGCATCCGTTTCTCTAAGAGATCATACTTTTAAACATCAAACATGAAATGCAGACTGTATTTCCAATAGTTGCAGCTGCTCTGAGAGAATAGGTAACAGAGTAAATTTGAGAGGCAATGCCAGAAATCTCTTGGAAAATTCTGGTCCGAATGGCTTGACATTTGGGAATAGGCACCATGTGTGGTAGGTCCCAAACAAACAGCAACCCCACTAAAATGCTCTGGATTTGGAAGAGTCCCCATGTGCTCCAGTTTAAGAGTCAAGGGCCACCTCAGGGCCACTTTCCGCAGATTCCCAGACCCTGGCCGAGATGGACCTCTATGGGTCTTTGTCCCACATGGCCTTCAAGGACCCTTCAAGGATTGTTTTCCCCAAGCCCAATTCCCACATTTCTTTCAATACAGCAGTAGAATCACAGATCAAGGACCACAAAAATCCCTACAGTTCATAGAAATTATTCCCTTCAGATTAAATCAATGAAATTTAGAACTGATCACCTGTGGTTCTTGTGCCTAGAACTTGTAAAACATTTAGTGATTATTTTAAATTTATAAAAGACATACACCTTATTTTACAGAATTACATAAGGGTCTTCGTCCAAATCTCAACTTGGGGGGCATTAAGAGGGGAGGGGAGAGTGTAATAGGAGGGAAGACCATGAACAAGTATAATCACATATATTGAGACTTGGTTTTAGATGAGGTGAAACTAAAGGTGTTAGTGAAAATAGCAAAAAAGGTAAGCAATTTTAGTGAAATTTTCAAATTAACGAAAAGACCCTCAAAAGTGATGAAAAGCAATACTGAATCAGTTAACTTGTCAGAGTAGACAGTTAGAATGTGTCGGAGTTTGTCCAATTTGTGTCCCTGTGATGAAGACATGGGAGCCCCCAACCCCAAAGTATCTGCCCCAGAGTGTTGGGGGACCTTCTGGAGCAGATCTGGAGGCCACACAGGAAGAATAACTGAAAACTGCACCCTTCCCCCATTTAGCTACCAGATGCCTTCCACCGACAAAGGACCATTAATTGGAAAACACAATTAATTAGCAAAACAACTCTTTTTTTTGCTTGTCTAGAATTGAGTGCTTGTAATGGCAAATACTGTGAAAGGACAGGAACCAAATTAGTGGATTCATCCATAGCCAAAATGCAGGAACATCCACAGGGGATGTCTTTAAAACGGGACTGCAGGCAGTAAAAAAGTCAAGAGAGATGCATCACTTTCCATTTGTCCTCCCAGGCGTCCACTTCTCTGAAGAGAACCGAACAGTAGGCTGGGAGCCTTGCCCAGAAGGGCCTGGTTATAACCTTTGAGTTTCACGAAAGCATGACTCCACAGAAAGGCATACAGAACGCCACCGGCAGGTGAGGAAGTCTGAGTCAGGCACCCTTTTTAACTCTGACACTCCTACGTGTTTCAGGTTGGCAGTATCCCAAGTGCCTGGCAGAAAAGTGATCTTCAGGTTGTGCCAAGACAGCCGGTTTCCAAGCATGTCACCTGAAACAAGATGATTTACGCAAAAGCAACCTGGCAGCCGGTCAGGTCAGGTGTGGGTGAAAGCTGATGCAACAGCAATAAATAAGGCTTCGCAGACTTGCGATCAACTCGGGGGCAGGAAGGGTTGGTTTCATAGCACCACTTGCGAGAATATATTTCCCCAGGCAATTGTGACATCAGGAGCCTTGATCTGATGAGTCATTTGAGGCAACCACAGCAATGGTTCTTCTTAAGTTGCTTGTCCCTATTGGAGAAAATGGCAGCTCAACTGCTGGCTTCATGTTTGCAACAGCCAGGCCAGGCACCACTCCAGAGGCTTGGACCCCCAGTGGTTTTTCCCTACAATAATAATAAATAAACAAAACCGAAGCTTCTTGAAAAAAGGGGGTGTGAAAGGCAGCCAAAAACAATTGAGAACTCACTGCTTAAGCATTTGTGAGCAGAGTGCTTCTCCATCTAACCCTAACCCCAACGTTCAGGGCATTTCATCCTATACTAGAAGAGTTTCATATTAAGTGGGTGCTTCGACTTGTCCAAGGACAAGTAGCTAACATCCAAATAGCTGCTCCAGGTGGGCACTCAGTGGAATTTTTGTAATCTCATTTGCTCTTTTGACCTGTAAACTGCTTTTGCAAACCCCCCACAATTTCAGGGGACGCTTGTTATGGGAAATGGAAGCTGATGTTTGAAAAATGATATAAAGCCTTCTTAGGCACATGGGACCAGCTGCAGTTCTTAGGATCCTGGCCGTGCTACTTATGTGTCGCAGATACAAGGCTTACAGCAGGTAACTTCAGACAAAAGTCGACAACCGTCTGCCATGGCGGTAACAAGCAAGGCCACTACCCAAATCCAAAATGTGTTTGTGACACTGTTCAGGACAAGCATGCAGGCTACATGGAGGTTTTTACTATGTTTATAACCCACCTTTGGCCTTTGAGCAAAGAGCTTGAGGTGGTGTACGTGGTTCACTTCCACCTTCCCAACCAGGTGAGGTTACTTTGCCTGTGCAAAAAACGCATGGATTTGTTGGGCTAGAGCGTGTCCAACTACTTGCTCAAGCTCCTGGACGGATGCGTTGCAAAGCCGGTGGAGGTTTTGAAACCGTTCCAGGAGAAGCAAAGCTTTTGTTTTCCCAACTCCCGGAATCTGCTGAACCGTTTGGAATACAGAAGCCTCTAAGAGCTGGGGACATTTCTTAGCCAAAAAGGGGTTGCTGGCTTGATCTTTAGTTTGCTCCTGCACCTGGAACAGACAACAAGGAGAGTCTGAGCACCCTCTAGTGGCTTTTAGTGTTCATCATTTCATTCTGTTACATGTTTCCCCCTTCTCCCTAGGAGCAGTGTTGATCCTGCCTTCTAGAAAAGGAGTTAACCCTTTTTCTGTATGCTCTGCTCCTCTGCTGACTGAGAAAATGAGTAAAATTAAAAAGCAAAGATCACCAGCATTGTAAACACACTGCAGAGCCTCAACAGAAACAGGTGGCATAAAATCATAGAAATGGAAGGGACTCCAAGGGTCATCGATTCCAACTCCTTGCAGTGAAGGAATCTTAACTAGATCATACATAACAAATGACCATTGAACTTCTGCTTAAGAACCTGTTCCACAACCTCTCGTGTGAGTCTGTTCCACTGTTGAATAGCTCTTAATGTTGGAAAGGTACTCCTGATGTTTAATCAGAACCTCCTTTATTGTAACTTAAATTCATTGGTTTGGGTCCTAGCCTCTAGAGCTGGAGAAAACAAGCTTGCTCCATCCTCCATGTGAAAGCCCTTTAAGTATTTGTAGATCTTTACCAGGCTAAACATATCCAACTCTCTCAACTGTTCTTCATAAGACTTGGTTTCCAGACCCTTTATTATTTTGGTTGCCTTCCTCTGCACACATTCTAGCTTGTCAATATCCTTCTCCAGTTGTGGTGCCCAGAATTGGACACAGTACTCCAGGTGTGGCCTGACCAAGGCAGAATAGAGTGGTACTATTACTTCCACTATACTTCTCTTGATGCAGCCTTTTTTGCTGCTGCATCACATTGTTGACATGTTAAGCTCGTGGTCTACTAAGACCTCAAGATCCTTTTCACATGTACTACTGGCAAGTCATGGTTCCCTTGTCTTATGTTTGTACAGCTGGTTCTTCTTGTCTAAGTGCAGAAACTTACATTTATCCCTATTGAAATTCATTACCAGCTTCTCTCCAAGGACTTTGTCAAAAGTCTGATTGAAATTAAGATACACTATGTCATTCCCCCCAATTCACCAAAAGAAGAAATGAGATTCATCTGCCATGACTTCTTTTCAAGGAACCCATGTTGGTCTTGGTAATCACAGCATCCTTTTCTAAGTTCTCACAGTCCAATTGTTTAATTATCTGTTCCCTCTTCATTTCATTCCCCATTTGCTACCCATGTCCAATGTAATATGCCTGACATGTGCACAATTCCACTCATTTGGCAGCATAAACAGCTCCTGAAGGGACTTACCAGCTGGATAATAAGCTGTGCTGCTTCTTCTTGGCCTGCCACTGGAAGTAACGTCATCCCAAGTTCCAGGACAACAAATTTTTGCACTGCTGGAAAATATTGACCGCTTATCTGGGTTTTTTCAACTATAACAATTCCTTGGAGATTGCAAGCCTTAAACAGAAAGAAGAATGAGATGGAACAAAGCTATTAGTGGTATCAAAAGTGACATGGAAATGCGCTTTGATATGTATGTTCAGTTTCCAATCAGGTCTCTGCTTCTGTTCATGTTCATCTTTGCTCAGTAGGGGAGCTGGGGGGGGGGGGGAAACGACAAGCTTTTATTTATCAGCCTAAAGGTTGAACTTATTTAAAAGACGATGGCTGCCACTTCTGTTCTAGTTCTGCTCCTGCACCTTAAACAGCAGCCTGATACACCCAACACCATCAAGGACTCAGTATCTTGTTTCTAACAGTGGCTAACCAGTTATCTCTGGTTATGAAGAAATCAAACAGATAAAGCATTTCCTGGTATGGAGATAATATGAAAAGCTTCACCTACTAATAATATGTGAATCATCCAGTTTTAAAAAGGTGAGAATAAAACTAAAACAGAAAATGAAGATAGCAAACCCAGGGGGCAGGAAGAACTGCAAGTTTTCTGAAACAAGACAGATAAAGATAAAACTACATGAAAGGGTTGTTTTCTAGCTATATTTAGCATCAGATATAGTACCATCAGTGTGCGCTGAGTAGAAGAGAGGTCTCTATCCTTAAACTGTGTTAAAATTGCCCTGACATTCTTGCTGATGGAAGTTCTATAAATGGGGAGTCAGGCGAACACCAGCTATTTCAGGCAGCACTTACGTTTCTAAAGCGAACAAGTCTCCTTTTGAAGCCATTTCCTGCAACCAGGTCTGCTTCAGAAATATAAAGGACACAGGATCTGTTTGAAAGGTGGAAGTCTACGACTCCCAGGCCATCTTCTAGAATTAGTTTAACTTTCCCTTGAAATAAGAGACACAAGAAGATTTTAGTAACAGGATAACTATAACAGAGCATCAAATATGAATTCAGGTGAAACCTTGTCTACCTATCCAATATTAATATTTATTTATAAAAAGTTCCATTAATTTCAATAAAACTTACTCCCACTTATATTTAGGGCTACAGCCTCTCATGGCAAGTGCACTTTACAAAAGATCAAAACTGACTTTAAAAACCTGGCTTAAAGTATTATATTCTAACTCCCTATCCAGATCTTGTATTTTATTTACATTTTCACAAATGTTCTGTTTTCTATTGACACATTTACCTTGTATCCCCTGAGCAACCAGAGAGCCTTTCCATTTTTCATGGCCAATCACATGCCCATAAGGGACACTAACGGCTCCTAGTCGGACAGGAGTGCCTTCATGTGCCATCACTGACCTCCTTCGTTTTGTAAACACCTGTCATAAAACACACAGCAAAAATAAGGCAACAAGGTATTATTCATGAGATGCAGAAGCATTGCATATGTGCACTGGGCTATTGGGTTAATAAACAAATAATCTGTCAGAGGTTTTTAATTTTTTTTCTGGTATATACTCCATTTGTAAAGCCCTGCATAGCACAATTTTGGACACAAAAAATAGGAATGTGTAAACCAGGGGTAACCAACCCAAGTGCCTACAATGGCATTTATTGGCACCACCAAGCAGAGGTTCCAGACATTGTTTTCTTTTTAAAAAAATAGTATCTAGCTCCCTCCCTCTGCCCCATAGAAAGAAAGTTACAAAGCAAAACGTGCAGGTACCCTTCTAGTTGATTTTTGTGAGAGTAGGAAACCTAGCTGTTCCTGCCTGGTTATGAGAGAAGTCAGAGGTGCTGCTTTTCAGCTCCCTTCAATACACTTTCTTATTTTCTAGTCAGAAATTCATCAGGTCAAGCAGTTTTAAAAATATACAGCTACCGCATTTCTCGGCCCATAGGGCGCACCTAGTTTTTTGGGGGGAAAATAAAGGGGGGGAAATAATTTTTCCCCCAGGCGCGGGGCTGGGGCGGGGGAAGCCCGAGCTTCATCCAACCCCAGAACAGGCAGCTCTCCACAAGCCGTGGGAGAGCTGCGTGAAGTCGTGCAGCTCTCCCACGGATTGCGGATAGCTTCCTGAAGCCTGGAAAGCGAGAAGGGTCAGTGCGCACCGACCCCTCTCGCTCTCCAGGCTTCAGCGAAAGCCTGCATTCGCCCCATAGGACGCACACACATTTCCCCTTCATTTTTGGAGGGGAAAAAGTGCATCCTAAAGGGCAAAAAATACGGTATATGAAATGCTTCACCATGATTGCGCTTTCTCCAATTTTGTATGGTGGCTGTGTTGTTAGGCCACATACCTCATGGCAGCTGTCCTGTGACTATTTCTCCTCTCCCACCCCCTCTGTACCATGCTGCCATCTTTCAAAATGTGCACCTGGGCTGTCCAGTAAAGGTTGGGAGCAGTGCCGAATTTACATATAAGCTAATCAATGGGGGGTCCCAAAAAATTTTAAAGCAAAAAAAAACCCTGGATATACATTTCCAAAATATAAGATAAAAAACAAATAAAATAAAACCTAATACAGCAACAGTGTTTTGTGTTGTGTAAGCTCCTATGATGTAAATAACGGGCCCCGCCTGCTAGCTTTTTGTTATGTGCAAATGGCTTTAGATACCTATTAGGTCCATAAATTACCCTTTAGCATATATTCAACAGGGACGTTGGTGGTGTTGTGGGTTAAACCACAGAGCCTAGGGCTTGCTGATCAGAAGGTCAGCGGTTCGAATCCCCATGACGGGGTGAGCTCCTGTTGTTCGGTCCCTGCTCCTGCCAACCTAGCAGTTGAAAAGCACATCAAAGTGCAAGTAGATAAATAGGTACCACTCTGACGGGAAGGTAAACGGCGTTTCCATGAGCTGCTCTAGTTCGCCAGAAGTGGCTTAGTCATGCTGGCCACATGACCCGGAAGCTGTATGCTGGCTCCCTCGGCCAATAAAGCGAGATGAGCGCCGCAACCCCAGAGTCGGCCACGACTGGACCTAATGGTCAGGGGTCCCTTTACCTCTATATTCAACACAAAAAAACAGCGGCATTACCTTCAGTAGCTTAGGGCCTCATCAAACCTACATCCAGCCCTGGTTGGGAGACCCTTGCTTTAAGGCAGGAGAGATCACGTCACACGCAGGGCTGAAAATATAGGCGCCCACCCACAACAGCCACACGTTAGGAAGAAGGCAGGAAACTGCAGCACCAGGCCATGCAGCCTGGCTTCCTTACGGTTGCAAGTGCCAACAGATGCCTATGCGAAGCCAGGAAGCAGGGGAGCCTCAGCTGCTGCCGCGTCCCTGCGTGTGCTTGTCCGGCTTCTGCCTCCTTTCCTGGTCCAGTTTGCCCTTCCTTCCCCCTCATTGGCACCTAGTGCTCCTTAGAGGTTGCTTTCTGCAAAGGCCACTATCCTGCAATAAAAGAGGGTGGGTGGAGGTTAAAGAACCCCCCTTCCCCTCCCGACAAAACTCACCCAATCCCCGCCAGCTCCGCATCGAGAGAGAGAGAGAGAGAGAGAGAGAGAGAGAGAGAGAGAGAGAGAGAGAGAGAGAGAGAGACGCGCCCCAGCTTTGAGCAGCGCGCGCGCGACGGACAGCGGGCCAACCAGCCAATCGCAACTCAAAGCTCCGCCCCCCGTCAAAACACAAAACAAAAAGATGCGCGCGCGCGAGCAAGCAAACGACGAGAGGAGTGGGCGGGGCTTCTCCTTCAACGGCTGCCCGGTTGCTATGGGGAAGGCGGAAGCAGTAAAGCGAGCGGCGATTGGTGGAAGAGGAAGGCCGTGGCCAATTGCCGCGTGGCTTGTTCCGGCGTGGTTGCGAGAGGGGAAGCGTCTCTGCTGCCCGGGCGGAATCGCTTCTTTCTCCCCGCTCCCAGGCGGTGGTGACAGCGGCGGCGAAGACTCTCCCTCGCCGTCCTTTTCTGCGTACGCTGCTCAACCCTCTTCCGCATACATGGCGCTTCGCTTCAGGAGCGGCCGGAGGGGCCAGTTTGTGAGTATCAGGGTCGGGGTCTGGTGGTGGTTCGGAAGGGGAGTCCCCACCACGCCCCTCCCCCCCTGTGTCTTGTCAGGGGCGCCGGCTGCCATGGCGACCGAGAAGCTCTTCCACTGCCACTCTCGGCGTCCCGCTGGAAAACTTGTCCGAAGGGGGAGAGATGAGGAAAGCCTTGCACACTTAGGAATGTCCCTGTTCTGTGTCTTCAGGACATGCCAGTAACCTAAGAATAAGTCTAGAAACAAGACATTTTGCTCTAGAAAGGGAAGCTGTCATGCGAATAGTGTAATTTTTTAAGGGATGAAGTTTCTGTACGTAGAGTCATGCATATTGAAGCCACCTCGTCCGCCTTTGCCTACTATGACTTGTGGTGGTGCTTCAGGGACTCGGGCAAAGTTATTTCCCAGTCTTTGCTGCTTCAGGTTCTGCTTTAACTGGAGAGGCCCCGTATGCAAAGCGATACTGCAAGTTGGATGGCTCCTTTCCCACACTGGGTGGACATCCGTATCAAGCTGTTACTGTTGTTGCAGCATTTCCAGGACAGTCATCCTGTTCAATCTTCTTCATCCAAGATCAAAATACAACTGAACATTTTTGGTGTTAACTTTACCATGCCTGAAGAGCCATGCATATAAATATGCTTCCTATGAACAGTGACCTGGAAAAAAATCAATGTTTTTATTTTTAAAATGTTGTTACAAAATCATAATATTTATTCATTCCTAGGGTTTAGGCCAGCGGGATTCCCCCAGATCTATAACAATAAGCAACCCAACATAAGAAACTAGCAACACAGGTTTCAAAGTACACACCACTGATAACTGCTTTGTGGCATTAATTGCAACTTTTTGAATATTTGACCAGTATTGCATCAGTTGCCAGGAATTGTGGGTTTATTTCTGTTGCATGTTAGCTGTGGGAAGCAGAGTGGGCAATACCAGTATGTTCACAGTATACTATTAGGAGGGCCATGGGAATTGTCCTGTTGTGTCACCACTGTAGTCCATGTTCTGATATCTTCCAGACTGCCTTAATACAATGTGCTCTACATGGGGTTGCCCTTGAAAACAACTCAGAAACTTAAACTGTTCCAAAATGGAGTGGCCAAATTACTGGATGGGGTCCTGTTTAGAACTCGTATAACTCCTGTTTTAAAACAGCTACACTGGTTGCTAGCTTGTTTCCAGCCCAGTTTAAGATTCTCATGCTTGTGTTTAAAAGCCCCAAACAATATAGGACCCAAATATCTAAATGACCACTAAGGTGCAGACCCTCTCAGGTGTTAAGAGGGGCTCATTTTGGTAGTTCCATCACACTCAGAAGTTCAGGGTTGTGTGTAACCGAGGAGAGCACATTATCAGTGGCAGCCCATAAACTGTCAAATTTCCTCCCCACAGAGGTATGTCTGGCACCCTCATGGCACAACTTTCATGGTATACTAAAGACACAACACTTTACCCAGATGTTTGACTTTTGAGATATAGCATTCTAAGACACAACCTAGTAGTGACTGCAATTTGTTTCAAGTTGCTTTTAATACTGTATTTTATATTGCTTCTGGTGAAGGGTGGGTAATAAATATAATACAGTAGCAATAACTAGGGTTTATCTTAACATGCAAGTGAGCCCTATTCTTGTGCATACTTAGAAGTATTTGATGGATGTGTAAGGCTGTACAATATTGCAGTTTTATGGGAGCGGGGGCAGGGAACAGAATATCCTTTTGTAAATGGCCTTTAAAAATAGAAATGGCTATAGCTCACTACCCTGCTAGTTAGAAGTGGCTGCCTCCTTTCAGTAAATGAAAGCTTTGGTTGCTATCCTGAAAAACCCCCAGTTAAAGCCAGTAGCTGTACTCAGCAGCATGGCTTTGAAGTGGTTAAATATTTCATATGAAACATATCAAGTCTCTGTCTCTAAGGATCTAAGGAACTCTCGAGCCAGTTTTGCTCACCCCAGAAGATTTCAGACTTGTTTTCTTTTCACAGCAGTTTCCCAAGAGGAGTTTCAAACCAGTTTGTAATATAGCATAGTAGTATTCTCTTTTAAAACGAAGTAAAATTATATATATAACTAGGTGCACAGAGTCCTCTTTGGATTCTGTGCACATACTTAAAAGTATGAAATTAATGAGACCTAATAGTGCAATTCTTTGCATATTTACTTAGCAGTTAATTACCACTGTTTTCAAAGGAACTTTCTTCCAAGTAAATACAAGCAGGACTGCAACATTTGTTCCAAATACATGTGTTTTGTACTTTAGTCGTTCAGTTGCCATGCTGCAATATTGAGTTCTTCTGTTCTTTAGTGCTATGGCCCTGGTTCCAATACATACATTAATTTGCATGTAATTGCTCTCCCCTTTTGTGTTGTTTCGAGTCATTGTGCATACTTAGTTTTGTGTTTCTCCATTGTGTTTGGTCAGTCATTGCCAACTAACTTTATTTTAAATTGTCTAGAAACATATAGCTCATGGCCTGATCCCTGCAGCTACCATAGCACCTAAAGCTGCCGTCCCCCGCACCCCTCCCCCTCGTAGTCCAAACCCTTCTCCAGAAAGGCCCAGGTAGGTCTTAATGTTTTTCATCTCTTGATTACCAGTCATTTCATAGAATATATATAGATATATATTTAAAATGCATGCCTCTCTCTTGCTTGCAGCTATAACATAAACCTAATACAGTCCATTAATATGTAGGGTTGCAGCTTTGAAGTCATTAACCATTTGAACATGTTAATTATAAATTAATTTTAAATTGGTAATGAGGATGGCTAAAAAAAATATGATGAGTGACAAAAAAGCAATGATCAGAACAGTCCAATTAGCAGCACAAATATATGGCTTTTTTTTTTTAACTCTCCTTTCTTTGCAAGAACTAGTTGATGTATACATTACACTTGTGTGCTTGTATTGATCACAGTGGAAATGGTTGAAGATGATTCCCTAATACTATAATAAAGACTGCAGCTTCGTTTTCTATTACGTTAGAAGAGGTCAAACAACATCCCTCACACATTCAAAGAATGTGTGAGGGGACTGTGCAGATTACAGTTGGATTAAGTGATTAAAAATAATCGACTAAAAGTGCTGCTGATCAATCAGGCCATCAATGGAGATATATATTCTCTCACACACATTAGAAATACATGTGTGCATTTGCTAAAAACATAGAAAGTTTGCTTCTTGCTTCAGAAATATTGTTTTACATGCAAATTTAATTGATAAATTGTGGGACTAAGTTAAAATTTCTTAATCACGTTGCAGCCCTATATAAAATTAAATTTAACATCAGTGTTTTCAAGAGATCACTTACAAAGATTATTATTGTTTATCTGACAAATAAGAGTAATGAAATGCTTTTGTTTTTAAATTATTTTAACCCAGAAAAATGTACTAATGTAAAATACAATCCTTTAAAAACATTATTAACCTTTTGTTTTGACTTTTAAAAGAATCACTGTTTCTTCATTTTGCTTTCTGATTATTTTTTAATCTCACCTTTCTTCCTCCCTTTTTTACCTTTTCAAAATCACGCTCACAAACAGCAGCATCTTCTAGCAAATGTATGCAATCAGGGCTGAAAGTAAGTCCTGTTGAGTTCAGTAAGACTTATTTCTGAGTAGACATGTAGGAGAATCAAGTGGTGGTGGAGCTTTTCTTGGACTGTAATCCTTCAGACACAGGTTTCATGCTTGAATGTTCTTCAACATAAAAAAGCAATCCTTTCCTTCACAAAGAAAATTGTGAGCCAGTATTCAGATACACAGTATCCTGCCTGCTGGGTGAAGTGGTATAGTCCAGAAAAGGCTTCAGAGGTTCATTTTGTTCACATTTTGTTCTTCAAGGTAAGGAAAGAAAGAAAGAAGGGTGAGGAGATGGCCTGATCCTGTGATTTAGTGCCCCACAGATGCACGAGCATAGTTTGCTGAAAAAACTAGCCAGTATGTGCAAGGCTCCTTTCTTTCCATAGTTGATAAGAGGGAGGCACGTGATATTACCTTGAAGACTTAATTCGGTCCACATCCGATTGCAAAATAGGGCTTTACATTTTAAGTTCCTAATGATTTAAGGTATGTTACCAAAAATGGAAAGGAAAGGTGGCAGTTTGCCCACTCCACCATCTTTATTTTGCAGCTTCTGTTGCTTATACGCAATAACATTTAGGTTATTCCTGTCAGAAATGAGATAAAATGTTCTAAGCCATTGTAAATGCTTAAATATGTATTTATTTTTATTTTCCAGATCCGCTCTGGCCGCAGCTATTCTTGTGACAACCCTAACTGGACGGACCATTGCCATCCCTCAGCCACGTCAACGATCTCTTTCTGAGAGTGATGCCAGTTACTTGCAAGATCAAGAAAATTATATTGAGCCATATGCCACAGTCACTGAGCTGCGAATGCGGTAGGATATAATGCATGTATTGATGAGAACTGTTGGAAAAGTTGTAATAGAACTTTTATTTCCTCTGGTTAAAGAGTCCAAGATTTTATAGTCCACTGCAGACATAATAAGAAACATGAATGTGCCTGTGAGTGTTGGATTATCACCCTCTCCTCTATCTCTCTTGCTTTCCGAGGAAGTAAATAGAAAGCATCTGTTTTCCATTTGTGATTTATTTAAGCTATGGCTTGAGAACAAGCTAGGATCTGAAACCATAGTTTAAACAAATGAGTTTATTTACAGTTGGGACATCTTATGGAATTGTGGGTAATTTAAAATCCAAATCAGATGCTTTTGATCTTCAGGACATGAGAAGAAGGGTATGGAAGTCACACATACCCAAGACTCATGAAATCATAGAATTGTAGAGTAGGAAGGGTTTGGAGACTTGAGAGGGTATGTGACTCATATCCCTTAATGCATTTTCTGCCTGCAGTCACAACTGGAAGAGCAATGGTGATGACAGGAGCATTGGGCAGTCTTTGGAAGTATCAGGCAGTTGTTGTGAGGATGAGGACATGGATACATACCCTTCAGACACAGAAAAGGAACCAGATCCAAACTATCAGGTTATTGATAAAAAAATAAACATTAGCAGCGAGGCTGGCTATGCTATTCCACACAAAATTAAACAGGTAAGCACTGGAGTGTCTGCTTCTGCCAGCTCTCTGAATACAGTTGTAAAAATAATAAATTCTTTTAATCGCATTTGCAAATGTTATGTTGCTATCAGTTCCTTTATTGTTACATGTATAATTGACAGTGATGCCATTTTCCTTCACACTGTATGTGTTTCCTGATCCCAGATGTTTATCTTTCACTTAAAGCTAGACAGTTTCCAATTGTTGGTACCAACTTGTTGGTAATTAAAAATGGTATTGTGGCTGACACAGCCCTTTGTATGGATGCCTGGAACTATTCCTTCATCAAACAGTTCCCAAATGATCTTGGGAGGATAAGTGTAATTGAGTTTTTAGCAGCAGAATTTATGAGCACACTGTGCATCATACTTGGTATTCAAACTCCAGGAAGCTGTTCACTTTTGCAGCCAGACCAGCTGAAATATCTGCTCAGCACTCATTGTTTTACTTGGTTGTAAAAGCTATTTTTGAAACTAGTCTGGCAAGACCATTTCTACAAAATAATGAAAGCTGTGATGCCACAGTAAGGAGACAGGCGCTATGGTTCATAAAACAATATCAATAAAAGTCTCTGCCTCAGATTCCCATTGATTCCCCCCCCCCTCCTTTGTGGTGTCAATTTGTATTGCTTGCATCTGAGGGAGCAAACCGCTTAACAGTCTATCGTTCCAGCAGGTTAGAGTGTTGTACCAAATGAAATTAAAAATTTAATGGATGGAAAAGCATTGGAGTGGAAAGAAAAAAGGGTGGGGACAGGGAACTTTCTAGAAAACAGTGTTTGTGTAAGGAGGCAGAAAATGTCCTTAGGTGAAGCAGAGAAAAGCAGAAAGGCCAACAGTTTTGAAATCTTTCACTGCACATTAGTCCCACAGCAATAAATAAGAAGACTTTGAGATAAAGTTCAGGAGTGCACACTTAAGGATGA
The DNA here is from genome assembly GCF_964106915.1 of Podarcis gaigeae. Taxonomy (NCBI): domain Eukaryota; kingdom Metazoa; phylum Chordata; class Lepidosauria; order Squamata; family Lacertidae; genus Podarcis; species Podarcis gaigeae. The sequence goes on from NC_139684.1 coordinate 29,118,079, forward strand.
GTGACATGTTCAGAAAAAGATTGTGACTCAACCCTTCTGACTCTCTCCCACTTCAAAGTGCAGGTGGCAACTAGATGCTTCCTTGAATGCAGAAAGCTAACAGGGCAGAGCAGAAGGTTCTAGGATGGCCTTATCTCTGACAGGGTGGCTCCCTATGCACATAGAGATTTTGATATGAAGTAGTGTCCCCCGCCCTGCATTCTGAAGTGATATAATTCGGCTCAGCAAGGCTGGGTCTCATACTGTTTCCTGCTACAATTTCCCATGCTTTATTTATATGAAATGGATAAGTGCTTCCTTTGGCCTGGGTCAGTGGATTAATCAGATTAACTAAAAAGGGTCACCTAGTTAAAATGAGCAGCATACTGACATATTTTTATGACAAGTACTTGTTAAGAACTGCAGGTGGCATTTTAGGAGAGGCTTTCCTCCTTTTTCATGGGGAAGGCAGTGGGACTTGTCAAATGAGGAACATGATTTCAACAGCAGTTGCCCTGCATCTCCCTGGATTGCATTTCAGGTGACAAACAGGTTCTCCTTCATTAGTGAGGCACATGTGTTTTGATAGTCGGGGGTTCTGCACCAAGGGCAGAAGATAGATTAGTGGAGATTAGCCAGAGTGGAGATTAGGTTTCATTGATACTAGGTACAGCTTCCCATTTATCAGAAAACATGCTGTGAGAAAGATTGTTTTTAGGCAGATAGATTTAGACAAAGTACCATTTCTTCAAAATGATTAGCGTATCTGCAAGTTTACATAGATTACATCAGTTAGTAAAAATAAACAACTCGGATTGCTTTAACCACATGACATACTTAATATGGTCTTGGTGTCTGTTTTGTCCTAACATGAGCAAGAGACAGAAGCCATGCTAGGCAATGCAGCCCGCGTGCAACTTTGCTGGTGGCACTACTTATTAAAAAGAGCCCTTCCATGACTTTTATATGCTCTGACTGTGCCAAAAGCAAAAATAACCCCATAACACTAGCTGAAAAAATACGAATAACTTCTTTGCAGACCTAAACTGCAAGCCCTCCCTCCCAGCTGCTTGAAGCCTCAAACTTCGGAAAGCAGTGGTAACCTTGAAAATTTATCGTGTACAGTTGTAAAATGCGTACACAACTTTTTGCATACTTGCAAGTAACATGGATCTCCCCTTCTACTGAGGCATTTCCCTCTTCGATCTTCTTATTGGCAATGTTCTTGTAGAGAAAGGATATTCAACTGTAGACTTTGCAACATCAAAGCCTTATTACCTCTCAGCCGCTCCCAGAGGACTGGATAAAATCTGGCTGCAGGCTGCTTTGAGCCAATGGGTCAGGGGTCCCCACTTCACTAGGGAAAGCATCCTGGTCCTTCCAGATGGTGGTAGTTTCAGGCAACGCTAGACTGTCCCCATGTGAGTGAAAAAGAAAAGTAGCTGGTGAGGGTTGATAGTAATTTCAGTGAGTAGAATATGTTCATGTAGCAAACATGCCGGTTGTGCATAAGATGGACTGTGGATTTATAAATTGTATTGCAATATTTTTACTTAGGAAAATCCCCCAGTATCTTCTAGTGTTGATGGTGAAGAGGATTCTTTTCTCTGTGAACCTACTTGCCTCATTCGTCCAAATGTTCAGGTGGAAGGTAATGTCACTTTTCTGCTTTGTGATGAAATGATGGGAAACTTCAAAAAAATATTATCATGGTAGTTCATGTTCCAAAAGCATTACTGAACAAGTGCGACTTGCATCAAAATGCTGTAGCATTTCCCCACATGTATGAGGAGTGGGCCTGTTCAGGGTACCATCCAACTCAGAAGAGGAGCCTTGTACTGTTCAGGACTCTGGTTGGATGGAGTGAAGAGAGTTTCAGGAGCCAGAAAGGGATAAAGGACACCTTAAATATTCTCCCTCTGCCTTGCTCCCAGGTTTCTCTTACTGTGCTTTATAACTCTAATGGGCTACTAACCCCAAACCTGCACATTTTGTAGCTCTGTAATGGCAACACACCCACCACAGGACAAAAACAGGGAAACCCAGTGCTGTTTCCTTTCCGCTTCCTCTGAAACATCCCTGCATATAGTATATGAAGGGACTTTTAAAATCCCAGGGGTCATCTCCTGAACCCTAAGACCATCTCACCTCCAGGATCCTTACTTAAGCCATAAAGTCAATTCCCTCTCTTCCTCTCTTCCTCAGTGTGGTGTAGTGGTTAAGAGCGGTAGTCTCGTAATCCTGGGTAACCGGGTTCGCGTCTCCGCTCCTCCACATGCAGCTGCTGGGTGACCTTGGGCCAGTCACACTTCCTTGAAGTCTTTCAGCCCCACTCACCTCACAGAGTGTTTGTTGTGGGGGAGGAAGGGAAAGGAGAATGTTAGCCGCTTTGAGACTCCTTAAAGGGAGTGAAAGGCGGGGTATCAAATCCAAACTCCTCTTCTTCTTCTTCTTCTTCTTCTTCTTCTTCTTCTTCTTCTTCTTCTTCTTCTTCTCTGCACTCCATTTTCCTCCCCCTGCAATAGATTCCCTCTCATTCCATATTTTGGCTGCTTTCAACTCTTACTTTAATACCTCTGTATCCAAGGGGCATAACCATATTACACCATGAATTGCCTCTTCTCCAGCCCTCCTGAAAAGAGAAGTGGAGCCCTTGGTTGGTTTCTAACTTAACAAGTAGAATGATGGATGAGGCATACAAAAGGTCTCGTATCTCTCGGCCAAACGGTAATATGATGAAAAAGGATGGTTGTACTTCTGTAACCCCATAAAATCTTTAATAAAAAACAATTTAGAAAAGAGGGAAATGGTAGAATCTTGTGATTCAGTGATGAGAATTTTAAAAAATCTGATCAACTGTAGTTCTCCTTTTCTGTTTGAACTTCTTCATATTTATTATCTTCTGTCTTGTATTACAGAAATTGAACCCTCTGGAGTGAGTTTTCAGGTAGGATTCATATCAAGATGCTTAAGTGCTTTTAAGGATCTTTCTGCTTTGTCTATTTATTTTCCTCCTACCTTCTTCCAGGACGCTTGGGGCAGCATACCTGGCTCTACCTCCCTCACAACCACACTGCAGTTTAGGTCAGCCTGGGGGTTGGGTCACTGAATTTGAATCATTTGAATCTGGGCATTTGCAGTCCTACCCTGACAATATGGATGCAACTAACTCTGGCAGGAAATATCCAGAAAATGACAAAGAATGATAAGTTTAAAGAAGGTTTAAAGAATAACTCTTGCATAACAATTTACAAGCCAAGGTTATCTTTCTTCTTTCCAAATGCTGTCTATTACTTGTAATTTTCTTCCGCTCCTGTTTAATAAAATTGAAATTGTAACTGCAGGAAATTGGTTTTTAAATGTTTAGTCTATTTTCTATTCTTTCTGCAGTCCTTGCGGTTTTTATTGAAAAAAGAATAGAAGGGTTCTAACAGGAAATGAGATCAAATTATTTTGTTTCCCTGCTAGGTAGAAAAAAGCATAACTGAAAATACCCTGAATGAAAAGCCTCCACTGACTCCAGGTATTTAACTCTGGGTTGTTGTTGTTTTAGGTTGGTATAAATGGGTTGTGTTGGGTTCTCTATAAGCTGCGAGGAGGAGTTTGGAGCTTTTGCTGCTGTTTTAGATTAACTGCAGCTTTCCTATCACTTGATCCTAGACAAACCATAGTTTATGAAGCTCGCTTGTTTTCGCTAACTGGTTAAGATTAACCATTGTTTGTCTGGGTTAGGACACAATGCTAAAACTGTGGTTAATCTGAAGAGGAAGCTTCCAAGCTCCTCATGGCTGTGCCATGAAAGTGGGGGAGATTGTGTGCCAAAGGCAATTTGTGGCTTATCCTTTTAACACTAAACCATTAATTCAAACTTCTACTATATATTTCCATAGCAAAGGATAACACCTTGCTTCATGTGAAATTCTCATGTCTTATTTTCCAGCAGGAATCATGATAGTTCTAAATTTAGAAAAAAAATAATTTTTCTTTCATGGCATGTTTTCTGATAACTGAAGAGCTTGATTTTATAGAAAGCAAATCTCCACTTTGGGCTTTTCCTGCTGACAAAAACCTCTGATTCTTCATGCTAGCCCACTGTGTAATATCCCATCAAATTACAGTGGTACCTCAGGTTACATACGCTTCAGGTTACAGACTCCGCTAACCCAGAAATAGTGCTTCAGGTTAAGAACTTTGCTTCAGGATGAGAACAGAAATCGTGCTATGGCGGCAGCAGGAGGCCCCATTAGCTGAAGTGGTGCTTCAGGCTAAGAACAGTTTCAGGTTAAGAACGGACCTCCAGAATGAATTAAGTACTTAACCCGAGGTACCACTGTACAGGGTATGCTTTGGTGGGATGGGGGGAAGTAGTAGTTCTGCAGAAGGGCCAACCTCTTTGTGACCTTAAAATATCAGAGGAGGTGCAGGATTGTGGCTGACTTAAGTTTTTTTAAAAAGTTAATTTAATAAACATGGTTTTTCCCTGGGAAAACGATTCTACAACAATTAATGTTTTGTTAGCCTTCAGTTCACTGGACTAAAGGTTTCAAAAATATTAATGTATTTTCTTACGTTTGTACTGTACTTTTGAAACATGTACCTGTCCCAAACTCAAAATCACCTTCAGACTTCCTTTTTTTTTTTGGTATCTCCACTGATGAGGGTAAGGCAGATGACTACTAAGAGGAGGGTTTTTTCAGAGCTGATGCTTCAGTTGTAGAATGCCCTCAGCTGTCACCTTTGTTGTAGGCTTTCCAGTTTCAAAAACATGCTTGAGTGCTTCTTAGACCTTGGTCTCTACTAGTTAGTTCTGATGTTGTTTTCACTTGTGTCTGGTTTTATGTTCAAGTTGTATAGTTTATTGGAGTGTTTTATTTTTAAATTACACTGTTCAGAGTAAACACAGCTACCTATTTGGGATTTTTTTCTCCTGCAGTCGTAAGCAAAATGGAAGCTGAAATGTTTAGGATAATAATGATCTGGGGAGATCTTTAATTTGTAAATCAGCATTCACTTTGAAATGAATGGCTCTTATTTCCATGGTGCCTCCTTCTGTATAAATGAGTTTAGGACTGCAGCCTGTGGTTGAGTGGCTTAGGTTTTTGTGTGTGACTAATGAGTATTCTTTTCCATTTAAGTCTGCAGAATGCAGGGACCAATGGCCCTCCCTAGAGAAAAGTTCCAGAAACTGAAAGAAGAAAATTGGCATTTGAACAATGCAAATCAGGCCCTGCTTTCTGAACTTGAGGCAACAAAGCAGCATATGAAAAAGCTCCAGTTAGAAATTAAGAAACTAGAAAAAGAAAACAGAAAATTTAAAGAAACCACACCAAATTCACGCAGCGAAGGTAGGAGTGACTTTGTTGTTTGTATGTGTTTAGGAGAATAATGTTGTACTTCTCATTTTTCCTCTTCTGGAATAGTCTTGAACTATTCCCTCTGCATTTGTTGTTATTTAATGTATCCCAACACAAAATTGAAATAACTTTTGAAGGCTGACAACATATAATTTACTTGATTTTCAGATAGTATATTATTTAAGTAATTATTGAAGTTTAAAATGAAGTATATGATATCACAGTATCAAAGTACAGTGGTACCTTGGTTGTCGAACTTAATCCATTCCGGGAGTCCGTTCGACTCCTGGAACTGTTCGAAAACCAAGGCGTGGCTTCTGATTGGCTGCAGGAGCTTCTTGCACTCAATCAAAAGCTGCGGAAGCTGCACCAGACGTTCAGCTTCCAAAGAACGTTCGAAAGCAGGTTTCTGATGTTTAGGAGCCAAAACGTACAACTACCAAGGCATTCAAGAACCAAGGTACAACTGTATTAGAGAAAGCATTTAATCCTTAGTCATGTAAAAATGTCTAGTTCAGTACTGACTACTTGAATGCACAAGTTACAAAAGTTTAAGCTAGCAGGCTTTTTTTTTTACCTAGGGATCCATAACCTGATTAACGGGAAAGTTATAAAATGTGTCCTAAAGTGTCTAGTCCTGCACATGTATATTCAGCTGTACACATGTATATTATATATACATGCAAGATTTCGAGCATAGGCTGGAAGGGCCTTGTTCTTGCCTTGTGGAATTTAACCACCAGGCAGCTCCTCTGTTCTTTCTGGCTTCACAGTGCATGCTGAACTTCTCATGTGCCTGCTGTGGGTGGGTGGGGTGGACTTTCTTTTCATCCCGCAGCCTTTGTAGGACAGGACCCTTGGAAGCATATGATGAAAGATCAAGGAAGTTTATTTGGGTTGGCATTGATCCTATTCTATGCTAAAGAAAGATATGAAGGAAACATTCTTGTAAAAATAGAAACATAGCCATCAAGTGGTATTTATAATGGATATGGCTTTGTACTGTGTTCCATTTGCTTCTGAGGTTTAGTACAGTAAGCCCACAATTTAGGTTCTGGAGATTGCACCTAAAGACAGAATTGTGTATTGTCAAAACCCATTGGGTTCAGTGGTGGGTGGGATTAACAAAGTCATTTTCCCTAGAAACTTGCTCCCTTTTCACCCCCTTTTTATTTTATTTTTATTGACACATTTAAAGCTGAATGTGCAAAAGTTAAAAGCATGTAAGTATGTATTTATATTGCAGAAATGTTAATCTGAAAGGTTGTTTTTTAAAAAAACAATAAGAACATAGTCTTTTAAAGCTGTGTGGGCGTGTTTCTATTAAATTTATTAGGCTTGTAGGAGTCTGCATCAAACATAGCAAACTGCATTATGCTAACAAAGGCTCCTTGGCCATCTCACCAAACATTGTCCACTCTCACTGGCAGAGGATTTCCAAGGTCTCGAATAGAGGTCTTGGCTTCCACATCAAATCCACAATTAATCTGGGGAACTTCTGCAGTCAAAGTATGCTTTATAATTACATAATCTTGTGCAATTATAACACCTTTAGAAACTAAAGCATCCAGAATTCCTATTTCATTTAGGAGAGGTTTGCAGTGCTTTTTTTCTAGAAAAATAGGTGCCGGTACTCACCAGGAAGTTGTTACAGTAAGTGCCACACTTTTTAACAACAACAAAAAGAGGTGTCGGTACTGTGCACCCTCTGAAAGAAAGCACTGGATGTTTGGATAATCAGCAAGATTTTCTATAATTGCAATGCACTTTAATGTTTTACAATTTTCTGTTATGCAGACGAACTTGCAGAATTGATTTTATTAAGACAACAGGCCCAGGAACTGGTGGATGAAAATGACAGTCTGAAAATGACTGTTCATCGTCTAAATGCAGAATTGAGTCGCTACCAGGCTAAATACAGACCAATTTCACCAAATGAGGTAATGTTTTCTATTAAGCTTCTTAGGAAGAAAAGAATAGCACTGTTCTAATATTGGTGACTGAGAGCTTTTCCTCATTTGTTACAGTTGCAAAATAAGCATCTTTACCAGGGAGTGTCCCAGTTGTACTAAACCATAGTATAACATGAGGAGAATTAGCCTAGGTGGGACTTGCACTTGTGCACTTCCTGCTTCTGAGCACAACGTGAGGTGAAGTTCAGAACTTTTCACTTCCATATTTGATTAACCATAATTTGCCATGTCAATGCAACCTGACAAAGTGGCTTGTTGCAGCTATTTGTGGTTTTTTTAACAAGTAAATGTCAAACTGTTTTGGAAGCACCATGTTCAATTTTTGCATCCAGTTTGCAGGATGAACAAAAATAAATATTTTTCTTTTAAAAAAAACCTCTGATACAAAATGTTACAGATACGAATATTAATGTATAACTTACGTTTTTCTTATTTTAGAGTCTAAAAATTGGAAGCCTACCAATGAAAAAACCAATTCCCCCATGGCTGGTATGTAGCAAACCACTATTTCTTAGTTTCAGTAGTTTAGTGCTAGATACTTCTAAAGTGTGTAGAACAATTTTATTTCTTGTTTCCTTGGTGACATGAGAACAATCTATAGTTGTAATATGACTGCAGTTCCCAGACACCTTATTTCACTTTTATGTTCCATTGAATAAAAACTGATGGTACTCAGTGAGTTAGAATAAGTCTAGTCATGTCTACTTAGAAGTAAGCCTGTTGAATTCATCAGGACTTACTTCCAGGTAAGTGGGATTAGGATGGCATCTTATTTTATTCTAATAGTCAGCATTAAGCATCAGGTCATCAGTGTTTATTAAAGGAATTTTTGATGGCTGTTTGAAGGTGATGTTATTCACTTATTTATTACATTTTTGTCATCTCCTCCCCCTTTTCCAAAGGAGTGCAAGCCCTTGGAAGAGTCCAGATCATCACCATCAATATTATATTTATTTATATTTACACATAGAAAACACAGAGATAAAATACAAAAAGCTAAAAAATATTTTAAAAATATAAAAAAGTAATTTAACGCTAATAGGTTTGGTTTTTTTTATACTGTTTTGATTCTTTTAAAATAGAGATGATAAAAACAGCACAGCACTATTTAAAACCTTTCCCTTAAAAAACAGCAACCCCAGTCTGTTCCCAAAGGCCTGCTGGAATAAGACAGTCTTCATTTCTTTTTCCAGTTGAGACTGGGGTGCGGGGAGCTGGATTGAAGTAGTTGGCCTGGTTGCTTAATTATTTTCATCCTTCTTCTGCTTGCAAGAATCCTAGCTCAGTTGCTATGTGCCAGGATCATGTTGTAATCCCGTGAAAGTATCTGCACAGGGGCCTCGGAGTGATCCGCTATCATAGGCTATAACAGCTGACAGCCTTCCCTGGAAACAATATAAAATCAAATGATCTGATCTCCCCCCTCCTTTTACCCACAGTGGAGGGGAGTGTCCTCCTAGGAGTTGCTCCTCCCACCCCCTCCATTAGGCAGGCTTTGCAAAACAGCCTTGTGTGCTTCCCGCTATGAGGCCAGGAGGCCCTCCCACTTCTGTTAATGCTTTGCTCCAAGGATCCAGGCTGTGGTGAAGCATTGGAGCAGGCTGGCCTCCCCACCATCCCTGGATTAGGTAGCGTCGAAAGGGAGCTGAAAGATAGTTGTTTTTTATTGCAGAGAAGAAGCTGTGTTTGGATTGCCCCCCTCCATACTTTTTAACCTGTTCTGGCCCTGTGGCTTAGTAGCAGCCCTAAAGGTAAAGGTAAAGGTACCCCTGCCCGTACGGGCCAGTCGTGTCCGACTCTAGGGTTGTGCGCTCATCTCACTCTAGAGGCCGGGAGCCAGCGCTGTCCGCAGACACTTCCGGGTCACGTGGCCAGCGTGACGAAGCTGCTCTGGCAACCCGGCACCAGCGTAGCACACGGAAACGCCGTTTACCTTCCCGCTATAAAGCGGTACCTATTTATCTACTTGCACTTAAGAGTGCTTTCGAACTGCTAGGTGGGCAGGAGCTGGGACCGAAAGACAGGAGCTCACCCCGCTGTGGGGATTCGAACCGCCGACCATACAGTCCTGGGCACTGAGGTTTTACCCACAGTGCCACCCGCATCCCTAGTAGCAGCCCTACACACATACATTTAGCAGCTGAAAGCTTTCCCCCAACTTCTCTCCGTGCCATTACTACTACTACTACTACTACTACTATTATTCAGATGTTACATTTTTGTGGCTTTGACACACACTGTTGCACGCATTACCAATGTTGAATGGATTTCTAGCCTGCTTCTCAGGGTGCATACCCTCCCAATAAAATAAAATAAAATAAAATGCTAAAATTCAAGATTTAAATTAACAGAAAAAGAAGTTAACAGAAGTGTGGTTCTTCACTATACATAACAATAAAATAATTGAGATGCAGGCCAGATTTAAGAAGAGTTTTCCTGAAGGCCAAGCAAAAGAGGGCCATACAAATTTATTTGGAGAGGGCATTCCAGAGATATGGTAAAAAGAAATGTGTTTTCCTGTGAAACTGTTTACATGGGCTGGAGAAGAGGGTGCCTGATTTTTTTCTGTGCAGACATGATCATATGTGTAGGAGGGTTTCCATGTGTAACATGGCTCTAAGCCAACGTGTTGTCTCTCAGCAACCATAGGCTGTCACTCATAAAGCTCTCTGTTCCTTGTCCTTCTGAGCACTGCAAAGTGCAATCCAAGACTGCAGCCATCTGCCACTCTCATTTTCCCTCAAAGCACCAGCAAATTATAGGCGACCTCCAAGTCCTCAGGTGTATTAAATGACTGGATGGTTGTTTTGGTGTCATCCTGTGTAAAAATCACGTAGAACCAGACAGGAATTATGTTCTGCAGGGATACTTATGTAAATACTACAGATGATTGAATTTTAAAAGTTTGCGGCCATAACTTGCTTTGCTTTGTGGAGGCTTGTTTTAAAATAGGATGCTAAATGAATTTCTTAGCAAGGTCTCTAACAAGCAAACAGATGGATGCTTCAGTACTTTGCGTAACTGGCAACGGGTGACCATTTCACCTCTGTTTATTTGCAACTAGCCTTTTCCAGCTGACGCAAAATTATTTTCCACCCTCTCTACTTCCTCCTGTTATTATCTGCTTATTATTTAGCCTTTAGTTAATGTAGTACTGGGGGCGGGGTGGGGGAAGAGAGATTGTTAACCTTTTCTTCTGTCTATCTTGATTTACCCACTGGATTTACCCAGGCAGTAGCTGATCAAAGAGTCATTACACAGATATTTTTGAATTCTATAGTTTTGAGATGCATGTGAGTGAATTGAAATGACTTTTCTTTCCCTTTAGCTGGATATGAAATATTTATCTCCCCTTCTATTGGCATATGAAGACAGAATGAAGGAAAAGGAAGACCTGATTCTTGCACATGAGGCAAGCTGGCAAATTAATTTTTTACAGATTGTTTAAGCTGTATAGAATATCAAGAAAAATATGCTTCTATAATGCTGTACATGTCATTTAACTGTAAAGAGTACTCAGCGATACTTTGGAATGTACATCCTCAGGGTACATAATGAAATCTCCCTTCTAGTGAGACTCCCTGTCCTCCATCTCCTTAGACTCCATGGGTTGCCCACATAGCAGACCTTGTGCCCACAAGATGGGGACGTAAACATGTGCCTGGACTTAATCGCTTCAGCCTGCAGATGGGAGCTCACATCCCATGATGGAATGCTTTCTGCTGAAGCAATACAAAGTTATAATGTCACAAAAAAGACTAGGCGAGAACCCTTCTCCTAGACAATCTGTTAGTTATGGGGAAGGAAGTTTGCTTTCTCTGGGGGAGCATTATATGGTATGAGCTCCCACTTTTCAGACACAAGTTTACACATCACCTGCTGTTTGGGAGCACTAGACCTTAGTAAGTGGAGCCTTTGATATAGGGGGCCTGTTCCACAACCTCTGCTAAAGGCCTCTTCACTTGTTACATTTTAGGTGTATTATATTTTAGGTGTACACCTGAGGTTTCTCAAATGTACATTTAAAAATGTCAATGTGCCAGTCAAGTTTATGGCTGTCTGAAAGTTGGGATTGTTTGTAGGTAACTGGCAGGCATACTGACTGGGAAACACACATTTGTGACTGTAAAATGTAGATGTTTCTTAAGTCAGAGCAACTGGTGTGAATTCATATCTCTACAAATCCCTATCATGAGTGTAGGTATTTTGATCAGCTGTTTGATAATTTGCATGAACAAATAATAGATAATTAGCACGTGCAAATATTATTGAGAGGGAAAACATGAAATAACATGAAGGTAAAACAGGTCGTGAATATTTTGTATGTTCTTTACTGCTCCTCTTTTAGGAGGACATGAAGATCTTTAAAGAACGAGTTGAAGAGGTAGCGAAGGAAAATGAACAGTTACACCAGCAACTAAGTAAAAATAGTACTGTGACCACCAAAGAATGGCAAGTGTGTTGTCTCTAAAAGTATTGTGTTATTCTTTCGTAAAAAAATACTTATGATAGGCTTGAATTATAGTAAAAAAATACTTATGATAAACTTGTTGTGGAAGAGGGGATTATTGGTTTGTTTTTGTTCTTATTTTTATTATGTATTTTGTGTTCATTTTAATCTGTTCTCTGTACTTTATAGGGTTTTTTTTGCTATGTTGGTCCTTTCCTCTTTCATACATCATTTTATGCGTTATTTTTATTCTTATTCTCCCTTTTTGCATGTTTTTCTTGACAAGGCAGCTTTTTTGATGTATAACAGTTTTGGCTACTAAGTATAATAATGTAATAGCAATATAATTATAAAATTTAAGCAAAATACACATTTTTTAAAAGACAACTTTCCATGTGTATTTTCAAATAATTTTTACAAGCATAAACTTTTTCCTTCAGAAGAACACTATTATCTCTGAGTAGTTATCTCTCATCTATCCAATGCATGACATGTATATGTGTGTACTAACTCTATAGCAGAAGACAAACTTCATGAATATGAAACAGGAAGCTCCACACTTTACTCAGCAAACACAGTTGCTGGTGTTACACTGATGTTTCCCACAACAAACACAAAGTGAGAGTGATGTAGGCTCATTTTTGGATGTCCATGTAGGACATCCATGGGAAGCCCTGGCCTAACAGACCATGTCTGTTTATTTTTCTAGTTAATACGATTTTTGCAAAAGTTTGAATGGCATTTCACTTTCAAGTTGATCATTATTTACAGGCAGTGTCTGCAAAGCCAGGCCAAGCTAGTATTAGAAGAAAATACAGTATTGATGGAACAGCTTAAAATACAACAAGCAAAAGCAAAAGACAACCTCAGCCAACATGTCCAAGAAGGTAAAATACCTTGAGAACTGTTTTTGACTACTATGTTGATCCGAGATGTTTTCTTATTGAGAATGGGCAGAAGTCTAAGCTAGCATTAGCACCAAATAAAGCACTTCATAAGCCTTTTAAGAATGATAATGTTGCTAATCAGTAACTATCATAGAACCTGAGCTGGAGCATTTGTTACAGTCGGTAATATTACAGTACTTAACTATTAATTACTTGACTTTTTATTGTTTTTAGTCTCAGATGCAGTAAAATGATAGCTGGTCACTGGTCACAGCATCAGAGTACATTACATGGCATTAAACTTAGATTTGTATTAATTTACAGAGGATTGTCATTAACAATATAAAAGGAATTTGGTCACAGGAACTAGCCCTTCAGAGAGTTATGTAGTCTGTTGGAGAGCTCTTGCGAGACTTTAGTGCTTCAGTGAGCTTTCCATTTGACACATCTTTCATATGTTTAACTAATCTCCATTGACATTCAGAACTTGTGAAAAGTACCATTTATAACTAATTATAATACTTCAGATTAACTCACTGAACCAAGCTGAGAAGGCTTCATGATGAACTAAAAATGTCAGAAGTGAATAACTGTGTACACTCTGTTCTCATTTCCTAAGGCAGCTTCTGACTTTACCTCAAATGTTTTGTTTTCTCTTTTGAAGTTTCTAAATTAACAAAACAGCTGATGACTTTGGAAGCCAAGAGACAGAGCCAAGAAGAGGAGTTGAGCGAGTGTCAGAAGCAGCTGGAAGAACTGCGCTCCGCATACAAACAGCTGAAAGCCAGTGTGGGAGATCACATCACAATGGAGGAGCATGTGGCTTTGGTCAATAAATTCAAAAGGTAGGCGTCTGATAAGTGCAAGTATCAGAGGAAACACCTCTTGGAGGATTCCATGCATGGTTGTATCTATTTATATTTACTTGCTTTTGCTTTTCCAATTTATTTTAAGTTTATTTGTAGTCAGTTGATACAACTTGAGGCACAATGTAATGAAGGTTGAAGTTAAAGACACTTTTTACTAGCTTCAGACTCTGATCAAACCTGGAAGAACTGG